>NC_072793.1:185360680-185672180 GCF_028583425.1 Eublepharis macularius
ACTATTGTTTTGAATACCTGTGGCTTTGGAGCTGTGTGAAAAAGACACCATCGTGAGATCTGCTGTGGGAAGACGGGAGACAGGAAGTGCGTAACAACAATAGAGTGGCTGGAGAGAAGCGGCCCTGGCTGGAGGGCAGGAAGAAGGGAATCGCCATCTTTGAGAGGGGAAGGGCCGCGGCCTCAGCGGAAAAGGAAGTAGGCCATATTGGATTATAAAATCATAGAGAGACCATAGAGAAAAGACGCCCGACATTTTGGACCCTTTAAAATTTATTTATGCAAGAAGACCGGGACATTTGAAATAAAAAAGGTACTAAATTTAACGCCACGGAGTTAAGGAAGAGAGCGGACTCATGGGAGCGAGCTAAAGCAAGCCCCACGATGTCGAAGAAAGAGTGGCAATCGGCAATAGAAAACCTGGATAAAAAGCTTTTGGAGGTGATTAAAGAATTTAAAGACATGAAAGTGGAGCTGATTAAAGAGGTTAAACAGACAGTAAAATCGGAGCTATCAGAAGTAAAATCGGAGCTGTCAGAAGTGAAGAAAGGTATGGAAACAATACAAAGTGAACTACAAGGGACGCAGCAGAGAGTTAAAACAGTAGAAGGAGCGATGGAGAACCTAGCAGATACGCAACAAACAGAGATGAGGCTGATGAGGGGAAGGATGGCGGTTGCGGAAAGCAGACATATGGAGAAGCAGCTGAGATTTCGCGGCCTGCCGGAAGTGGAAGGAAAGACAGCGCAAGAACAGATGACGGAGGTGTTAGCTGAATACCTGGGGAAGGAGGAGGAGGATGTTGTGGCTATCCTAGATGTGGCATATCGAGTGAATTCGAGAATTGCAACCCAGAGGAAACTACCAAGAGACGTGATTGTACAATTTACAACAAGAAATATGAAAGAGAAGATTGTGACTAAACAGTTTCAAGATCCATTGGAGATCGATGGCAAGACAATTATCATAATGAAGGAACTACCCAGATCAGTGTTACTAGATCGGAAAAAATATAAAGTGCTAATCCAGATGCTGAAGGACATGAAAATCAGGTACAGATGGGAGCTCCCAGAGGGTTTGTCCTTCGAATTTGGAGGCGCCAAAAAGCGTATCAGATCTGAGCGGGAGATGGAGCGATTTATAAGGGACAATGAAAAAGACTTACCAACAAGATTATGAATATGGAGTGTAAAGTATTATCTTGGAATGTAAATGGACTAAATTCACCGAATAAGAGAAAAAATATTTTTCACTGGCTACTAAAACAAAAATGTGATATTGTTTGTTTGCAAGAGACTCACATTCGAAAACAGGATGTAAAATATCTAAAACTGGGAAAATTGGGCAAAGATTTTGTAGCGGCCTCAAGCAAAAAAAAAAGAGGAGTGGTGTTGTATGTAAAAGAAGAGCTACAACCAAAATTTATAATGAAAGATGTGGAAGCCAGATTTGTAGCAGTGGAATGTACTTGGAATTTAAAGAGAGTGTTGGTAGTCGGAATCTATGCACCCAACGGTGCAAAAGAGAGCTTCTTTGAGGATTTGAGGAAGCATTTAGATGATCTTTCATATGACCAGATAATTCTTGCTGGAGACTTCAATGGAGTGACAGACTTGGAACTGGATAAAAAGACTACAATGGCACAGAAGAAAAGAGGACTATTACCAAAGCTCTTTTTTGAGTTGATTCAACAAGAGACTCTTGAAGATGTATGGAGGAGAGAATATCCTAAAAGTAGGCAGTTTACTTTTTATTCTGCAAGGCACTCCACATTATCAAGAATTGATATGATCTGGGCCTCAAAAGAATTGGCGTTATGGACTAAAGATGTAGAAATAATGCCGATGGTAGGCTCAGATCACAACCCAATCATGTGGAAACTAGGGAAAAGGAGAAAAAGGAAAGCATGGAGAATAAATGAGGATTTGTTACAGGAAAAAGAGAATATGGAAATATTGAGAAGAGAGACAAAGTTTTTCATTCAATACAACGTGAATAAAGAAGTACCAACTGATAAAGTTTGGGATGCTTATAAGGCGGTTATAAGGGGCATACTAATGGACTTAAATGGTAGAGCAAGAAAGAAGAAAGAGGAGAAGAGACAAGAGATTGAGGAGAAAATAAAAATTAAGGAAATACAGTTAAAAAAGAGACCAGGGAAAAAGAAAATATACCAGGAAATTAAAATATTGCAAGAACAGCTAACAGCAATGAGTAATAAAGAATTGGAGTGGAATCTCAAAAGGCTGAATCAGAAAGTGTTTGAGGGTGCAAATAAACCTGGGAAGTACCTGGCATGGCAACTGAAGAAAAGAAGGGAGAAGAAAACAATAAATAAAATTTGTGAAGATGACAAAACGTATTTGGAACAGAATACCATTAGTAGAGCCTTTTATAAATTCTACGCTAAACTGTATAATAAGAAAGAAGTAAATAAAGATTCAATAGCGTCATATTTGGAGAAAATGACACTTCCAGAAATCTCGGACGCTTGGAGAAATAAACTGAACAGTGAAGTAACGGATGAGGAAATAAGTAAGGCAATACAATCTGCAAATCTAGGAAAGGTGCCAGGGCCAGATGGACTTACAGCTAAATTTTATAAGACTATGGCCAATGAGCTGGCACCATTCCTAAAGGAGGTGATCAATGGAGTTTTAAGGGATCAAAGGATTCCAGACACTTGGTCTGAAGCGAACATATCATTGATCCCAAAAGAGGGCCAAGACTTGACTAGTGTGAAAAATTACAGACCTATATCGTTACTCAACAATGACTATAAAATCTTTGCGAAGATACTGGCGGAGAGACTGAAGGGGTGGCTTTCGGAAGTTATAGAGGAGGAGCAAGCAGGCTTTCTGCCAGACAGACAAATAAGAGACAATTTAAGGACAGTGATTGATGCTATTGAATATTATGATAAGCGTTGTGATAAAGAGGTTGGTTTCTTCTTTGTTGACGCTGAAAAGGCATTTGACAACTTAAACTGGGACTTTATGTTTGCCACTATGGAAAAGCTACAATTAGGAGAAAGATTCATCAGAGCAATTAAGGAAATTTATAGAGACCAGACTGCAGCAATTGTGGTAAATGATGAACTGACCAAGAAATTGACTATAAGCAAAGGAACAAGACAAGGTTGCCCGTTGTCTCCACTGTTGTTCATTTTAGTATTGGAGATTCTGATGATACAAATACGACAAGACGAGGGAATTCGAGGAATAAAAATAAAGGACTATTCATACAAGGTCAGAGCATTTGCGGATGACATAATGTTAATTGTAGAGGACCCACTGGAGAACATGCCAAAAGTGATAGATAAGATCAAGGAGTTTGGAGACTTGGCAGGTTTCTTCATTAACAAAAAGAAGTCAAAGATACTATGCAAAAACATGACTAAGCAGAAACAACAATTGTTAATGGAAACAACGGATTGTGAAGTAACAAGCAAGGTGAAATATTTGGGAATTGAACTGACTGCAAAGAATATAGATTTGTTCAAGAATAATTATGAAAAATTGTGGATTCAGATTGAGAGAGACTTGATTAAATGGAATAGGCTCAATCTGTCATGGTTGGGTAGGATTGCAGCGGTTAAAATGAATGTGTTACCAAGAGTGATGTTTTTGCTACAGACAATACCAATCATCAGAGACTCTAAACAATTTGAAAAATGGCAGAGGAAAATATCAGATTTTGTATGGGCAGGCAAGAAGCCTCGAGTGAAAATGAAAGTTTTACAAGATGCAAAGGAAAGAGGCGGAATGCAACTGCCCAACCTGAGACTTTATCACGATGCAATCTGCCTAGTTTGGCTGAAAGAGTGGATGACATTAAAGAACAAGAAACTATTAGCCCTAGAGGGATATAAAAAAATATTTGGATGGCATGCATACCTATGGCATGACAAAGTAAAGGTCAACTCGATGTTCCTGCACCATTTTGTACGGAGAAGTCTATATACAATCTGGAAGAAGTATAGAATTTATCTACAAGAAGGAACTCCTTGGTGGGTGGTTCCATATGAGGTGATAGACCCGAGAGCTGTTGATAATGAACGACAATGTTTAACTTACAAAGAAATAACTAAAATAGAAGCATCTAAACTTAGAATAAAGACGCAAGAGGAACTATCACCGAACTACGATTGGTTCCAGTATAGACAGATCAGAGATTTGTATAACTCGGACTCTGTAAAAGGAGGTATACGAATAGAGAATTCGGAACTAGAGCAGACCCTTTTTAAAGAGGACAAGAAAAGAATATCCAAGGTATACCAAGTACTGTTGAAATGGTATACTGAGGATGAGACAGTTAAAACACAAATGGTGAAATGGGCTATAAATTTTAATAAAGAGATAACAATGGAGGCATGGGAATACTTGTGGAAGACTACAATGAAGACAACGACATGTACAAATATTAAAGAGAATATTTATAAAATGATCTATCGTTGGTACATGACACCAAAGAAGATTGCGCTAGGGAATTTGAACACTTCTAATAAATGCTGGAAATGTAGGAAGCATGAGGGCTCCCTCTATCATATGTGGTGGTCGTGTGAGGTAGCTAGGCAGTACTGGGGGGAAATAATAAGAGAAATGAGTGAAATTTTACAATTTCAAATAAATAAGAACCCAGAACTCCTGCTACTAAACTTGGGAATGGAGGGAATTCCAGCCCATCATAGGACGTTGATATTTTATATGACAGCAGCAGCCAGACTTTTGTATGCGCAAAAATGGAAAGTACAAGAAGTGCCAACTATTGAAGATTGGATCTACAAATTGCTGTATATGGCAGAAATGGACAAGATGACAAGAAAACTGAGAAATCTGGACTCAGGGCAGTTTAACACAGACTGGGAGAAGCTGAAACAATATCTGGAGAAGAAATGGGAGGTGGGAGGAAAACTGTGGCAGTTTGAGAACTACTGAAGTATAATAAAATGTAGAGGGGGGTGACTTTACCGGGGGGGGAAGAGATAAATGTGAATTTATAAGCAGTTAGATTAACAGATTGATATATATATAGATATATATAGGTTAATAAATAGAATATTGATAGAAAATAATTAATGATAAGGTTTAAATATAAGGATTGAGTAACCAACAATATTTTCTTTCTTTGATAAGATTTGTATAATGCACCAAACTGAATGTATAGACGAGTCAAATTGATTGACTATGTGATGAGTTATATAGAATTACCATAAAAAGATAGAATGAGTAATATATAGAGAATAAGTCAAATTGTTTGATTTAAATGTGTAAGATCTTTATGGTTTATGATATATAGGTTTATGATATATAGAAACATTTAAAATTGGAAAATGGGATAAATTGCTTATCCAAGATGGAAACAAAGACTTACAGTTTGGGTATATAACAAGAAAAGTAGTTAAGGATGTACTGCTTAGTATAATGGAGAATATATATTTGTTTTAGATAGAGGAATTTAATAGAAGTAAGGGAAAAGGGACAAAGGGTGGGAAAGCTGTTGGAAGTCAACAAAAGGGGGGGAAAGGGAGGGGGTTAGAAATGAAAAATTTGGGGAAAATTGAATGTAATGTAAAAATAACGGATTCTAACCCAATAAAAATTTTTTCAAAAAAAAAAAAATTTTTAACCAGCTCCACCATCTCTGATTTAAAAGTCTCTTTGAGCTCCTTAATGTCTTTCACAATCTCTTGCATCATATCTTTGATCTCCTTATTCCCCTCTGCGACTTTTTTATCAAGACTGTCCAGCGCCGTTTGCCATTCTTTCTTCGACATCGTGGGGCTTGCTTTACCTCGCTCCCACGAGTCAGCTCTTTTCCTTAACTGTGTGGCGTGGCTGATTTACTTTCCTCACCTTAAGCATCAAATTTTAACAAAGTCTTTTAAAAATTTGCGATCTTAGCATCCAAAATGTCGGGCGTCTTTTCTCTATGGTTTTTACTTGAAGTTTATGCCCTTTCCCTTATCCAAAATGTCCTACTTCCACCCAATTTGAGGTCAAGCTCTTTCCCTTCTTCAAAATGGCGCACTTCCTCTTCCGGTTCCTCAGAGGCCGCTTCCAGCCAGTCTTTCTATTGCACTGACGCACTTCCGGTTTCTCTTCTCAACACAGCGTTTCTCGCAATGTTTCAACTTTCTCACACTTTGCTATCTCTTACAAGCCGCAGGTATGTAAACAATAATCTATTTTCCGCGTTAGCTCCTCTCTAAAAAATTCTTTTTTCTCAGTTACGTTGCCGGAATATTCACAGTAAGTTATGAAGTCTTTTGCAATTTTTGTCTTCTAATTTGATTCAGTTTCTTTTACCATTTTTCTTCTCACATAAAGAGATAGCAATCTTTACATTATTAAATCTTCTTTATGGGTTGTAATCGCTGTTTCAGTATTTTCGAACGTCCAGTATTCCCAGTTTAGTGCTGAAGCTTGGGTACGGAGGTCTTAAGCCAAAACCCGACTCCGGAGCTACTGCAGAGATCTTTGCTACCCGTCTACGAGTGGGGTCTCAAGGCTGGGTGGGCTATCGTTGCGTAAATCCCCCCCCCACAGCTGAGACCCTCACACTCTTGGGGTCTTGAGCGTACTTGCCTGTTCTCCGCCTGAGAACAGGGGGCTACGGGCAGTTGGCACCCCACTAGCCCTCACAAACTGCAGCATGGACAGCCCAGCTCCCTGAGCTGCTTCAGCCCTCCATTAACTCCAAGCCAGAAGTCTTGACTCTTCCCCCCCATCCAAACTCAATAGCCATGTCTCAATAGTTTAACTTCCCTTGCTGTCCTCAATACATACAAAGATCTACCAATGACCAAGTCCGCAATCACAGAATCAACACATGCATTCTCTGCTGTGGCCTTCCTCTTAGCAAATGGCCTGTCTGAGGAGGTCAGGAAAGCTCCCTCTCTTCCAGCTTTCACAAACTGTGCAAAACCAAATTATTCAGGAGGGCTTTTTGACTCAGCTAATATGGCTGTGCTGTAAGAAATGGCTCAAAGACATGACTGGGTGATGGGACGAAGACTACTCGATACAGTCGATGTAGATATGCTCCTACTGGGTAGTGTCTATGCTTCCACACTCCACAGCAGCCTGGACCAGGCCCCATTCGCTCCATGGGTGACCTGCGGTAAATAAAAGTGATGGGCCTCCCACCTTCTGCTGGGGTGGGGGGATAGCAGGACCCGGCAAGCCTATCCTGGATTCATATCTTAATGACTCCTGAAGATGCCAACTCTAGCAGACAGAAGAAACATTCTCAACAATTGTGCCCTATTTATGTGTTTTTTCTCAGTGTAGTCTAAAGATCTTTTTTCTTTCCCTTTTGCCTGAGAGGCTCAGCAGTCCCAGGGTCTCCAGGTCCCATCTCTGGGAGTTCATTTTCTTCCCCAAAAGTCCATTCTTCCTTTCCATTGCTTGAAGATGCCCATCAAAGGAGGAGAAATCACAGGGACCAAGAGAATGTTAAGGACGGACATCCCTCAGCAGTGCTCCCGTGTCCCACGAGTAATAGCCGATGACTTTGCCTCTTCTGGGGGGGGGGGAGTGGAATTCTCCCTCCCCCCAAGTATTCCTGGATTTCTATCCAGGTGCAGAATGGGGTGGCGGAGTGGGTGAGACTGAAGCAGGTTTAAAATAAGGGACCTCTCCCAATAAAGGGCTGCTTCATTGTTAAAGAACTGGGCATGTTGAGGGATGCTTTGGAGGGATTTTGCAGTTGAATCCTTTGGCCAAAGTGTCTCCAATGAGTCTTTTCCCCCACCCTTCTCTACAGTGAGCTCTGGCAGATTTCATAATGCACCCTCCTTTCGTCCTCTTTACCCCACACCAACCCTGCAGGGTAGGTTAGGCAGAGAAGGTGACTGGCTCAAATGAGGCTCACGGCACTGTGAGGGGTTCTCCTCGGGTTCTCCAAGCCCAATGTGCCCAGTGTGGCCCGAATGGGACTAATCTTCTGCCAGGCACAATTTAAGGGTTGGAGGGAGTTGTTGGCTGCAGTCTGGAGTCCTTATGCTTGAATTGCAAGGGGAACATCAACCAGGACAACTTGGAGCCACGGGGGGGGGGGGGTCCTGCTTCGAGCTGGGAAGCCTTCCTCAGGGTGGGGGGAGGGCTGGGGAAGGGGCAGTTCAGCATTCCCATCTGGAAGGCAGCTTGTGACGGGCATCAGGGCCAGATTTTGGGCAGGGGAAAGAATTGAGAAGGCTTGCAGAGATGGTTCATAGTAATGTTCAAGATACACCCCAAACTCATAATCAGATCCCTCAATGTGTCCATGACCACCTGATTTGGGGTTACCCCTTGTAAAAATCCTGAGGATCAGTGAGTATCTGTGCTTTGAATCACGTTGTTGTGCCATGCTGGCACCATGAAGGAGTGGGTGTGTGGTTGTTTCTTATGGTGCTGCCTATATTCTAAACAATGATCTGCAATGTGACAGTGGTTTTTATTTTGTTTCAATGTACCAATGCACACTGTGGCAGGGCGAAGCCAGAAAAGACTCTTTTTTACTTTCTGGAGAGTCCACCGAAGGGTTAAAGGGAAGGAACCTGCATTCCTAGAGAGGCCAGAAAGGGGGAGGGCACCTGACCTGGCAGAGTCACTTCCTGTCTGTAGCTGGTGTTATTGGTTGAAGGGGAGAGGTGGCAGCGGCTGAGGACTTTTTGCAAACTAGGTAAGTAATGCAATAATACGTCTTTTGCAAAACACCTCCCTGCTTTGAGGGCGATTAACCAGAGGGCTTCTTTTCTCCAAAGGGCTTTTGTGCTAGCTTTCTGGAAGCTCCTCTTCGCTGGAGGTGGAGCTGAATTCTTCCTGGAATAAGGCATGCACCTTCTACTGTATTTTCTCTGCTTTCTCTTGCTGTCTGCCAGCTGTAGCAAAATGGCATCTCTTTCATTTTTATTTTGTTTATGTTGTTTATAATCCCCCTTTCTCACTGAGACTCCATGTGGATTATACGGTGTGAGCCAATACGATCAACGGCTGAGACGTTCCCTAAACAATAAAATAGAAGGGTATGGATTGCAGACTTTTAAGAGAAAGAACAAATCCAAAAAAAAGATCAAATACTACTGAAACAAAACCTCAGTAAGTTAATATGAATATGTTCATTGATACTGAAGTTGCACATCCAACACTGATAGACAGAACCCAGTAGAATAGTCTATAGTCCGAGTCCCTTTTTAAGAGCATCTCTCTGAGCCATTTCTTACAATAGAGGCTAATTGCCTGAGGAAAAAGCACAGGCAGGTGGAAAGACATGAGGAAAATCGGTGGGGTGGGGCCTTCCGAGGTTCCAAATTCGGGTCCCCGTCCTCTTTTCTGGCTCCTCCATAGCTCTGCTGGCTTCCATGAACTGCTGTTGAGATCTTTTCCAGTTGTCTACAGCATGATGAGAGAGGTCCAGCATCTCTTGGACTTGAAGTTGCTCCATTCGGCTTCTGGCCCACTCTTTCTAACCTCACAACAACCACTTTGTAAATATGTACCTCATTTCTGGTGCCACATAATCTTCTCTGGCTTCTGAACGCTGCAGGAATCCTTAGCCTATAGTCAGGGATTGCTTTTTTTAAGCAGAGCAGAACTTTTCTGCTTGCTGTGTGGAAGCTCTGCTTCGCTTGCTCCATTGAACTTCTTTACAAACACCTTGATTCTGGGGTGTGCCGTCAGCTTTTGTAACTCACCTCTTTAGTCACCTCTTTAATTGTAGGTGTCCAGATCTAGAGGTCCGACCGCTCAGTCTTCTCTTTGCTGGCACTCATAGATCTGGCTCTTGTCTTTACAGAAGAATCTGGCACAGGAGGAAGGCGATCCACTGGTCCAGGTAGAGGCTGTTTGGAGAGGAAGGGAGGATGAGGGGAGAGCTGGAATCCGTTGGTCCGGAAGACGCCCGACATTTTGGATGCTAAGATCCTGGACCTGGTGGTCTTGGAGCAATTCCTGGCCGTCCTGCCCCTCGAGATGGAGAGCTGGGTCTGGGAATGTGGGCCAGAGACCAGTTCCCAGGCAGTGGCCCTGGCAGAAGGCTTCCTCCTGAGCCAGGCAGATGCCAAGAATCAGGAGCAGCAGGTGAGAGGGACACACCTGGGTCGTACATGGGGCGCAAGATACAATCAACGATACCCTCAGAATCCATATGGATTAGCTCCTTTTTAAGGATCTCCCTTTCCTTGTTCCTTTTCTCACCTCTCTCCCCTTTCTGGGATACCCACTTCTGTTTCAGGTGCAGAAAAACATTGTGCAGGAGCATTACCACGGAGGAGCTTTTTTGGGTAAGATAAACAGGGCAGTTGTCCCCTCTGCATGTCTTCCTTGAGTGTACAAGCGCTGCTTTTATACACTTGCCTCAGTTCAGTGTGGGAGGGATGCTCAGTTCCAGTTTCCCAGTTTAGGAATATCCCTTTAAAGAAGAAGAAAAAAGATTGATTGGTAATCTTCCCAAAATAATTGCAAATATAACGGTTTAGGCCATCTCCAATTATATTTCATGCATGCAAAGGTAATATGGCTAACCAGTTGGGTAACTACTTTCTAAAAATGCCTGTAAAGTTTGTGGTTGAGGGTAAAGAAAAAGATAGGAATTGAAATTCTTGTTAAAAATTGGGCAGATAATGCATTGGGCCCAAAAGAAGAGAAACAATATGATAATCCCTGGGGAGATCTTATGGCTCAGTAACATAATTCAAGGCGAGGCCACATTATCCAGCGGCCTTCAGGATATCAGGGTCTCCATGCCAAGCAAGAATCATTCTCAGATAGTAACATAAAATATCTTCCACGTGTTCTAACTCAGACCCTCAATTAGCTGTGATGAGGTCAGATGGTGGCAGGTTGCCATCTTGTTTGGTTGTTTGTCATTCTTCTCATTTTAATCATTGGACAGGGATGTGGACAGGGTTGGTAAAAGTTAGGAACCAGGAGATCTCGCTCTTCCAGCTTCAGGCTGGAAGTAAGGTGCTCTTTTTTAGTGAAACTCTTTCCACACTCATCATGTTTTGATATATATATAAGTATTAATGCTGTTTAATTGTTAATAACTTTGGTTTCACACATGGCTCACCACATTGCATCAGAGAGGTTTATGGAACGACTCCTAATTGCAATGGTCTCTAAGGGTGGGACATATGACAGACTCAGCTTCAAATGCTCAGATTTCCCGTCAGCGAGCTGTGATTGACAAGTTTTCTTCCCCCCCCCCCCCCAAATTTGGCTTGCCTGAAATGGCAGTTGGGGATGGAATGTTGGGGAAGCTGTCAGTTGGAGTTGGAAAGAAAACAAGAGAGCGAAAAGGAGTTGGAGTCTGGCTTTTGACCAGAGAGGGTTAGCCAGAGAACCCTCTGTGAGAGGAAGAAATGCTTGTGAAGCATTGTTAGTCCTCGGACTAAAGTGGAGAAAACCAGCACTAACTCCTCCTTAGACTCAAGAGATCTGGGGATTATAGAGGACCAAAGAAGTAGATAGACCGGCCTACTCTTTCTAAATTCACCACAACCACTTTCTAAATATGTACCTCATTCCTGGTGCCCTGTAATCTTTTCTGGTTTCTGAGCGCTGCAAGAATATTTATGCAATGCTATTATTAAGCAGAGCAGAACTTTTCTGCTTGCTGTGTGGAAGCTGCTTTTCACTTGCTCCATACAACTTTTTCTTTACAAACACTATTGATTCTGGGGTGTGCCATCAGCTTTCGTAATTCACGGGTCACCTCTTTGGATGCAGGTGTCTAGATATATAGGTCCAACCACTCAGTCTTCTCTTTGCCGGCAGTCATAGATCTGGCACTTGTTTTTATAGACGAATCCGGCAGAGGAGGAAGGTGTTCCGCTGGTCCCCTGTTTGGAGAGGAAAGGAGGATGAGAGAAGAGCCAGAATCAGTTGGTCAAGAAGCAAGGAAAGGCCCTGATGCCACTGAGGCTGAGAGCGGAAGGGATATGGTGGAAGGAACCATGCAGAAGAGCCTGGGAGAGGATTTCCCCCCTTCAGATATGCAGCGCCAGCAATTCAGGCACTTCCACTACCCAGAAATGAAAGGGCCCCGAGAGGCTTGCAGCCGACTGCATCATCTTTGCCACCTGTGGCTGAAGCCAGAAAGGCACAGCAAGAAGGAGATCTTGGACCTGGTGGTCTTGGAGCAATTCCTGGCCGTCCTGCCCCCAGAGATGGAGATCTGGGTCAGGGAATGTGGGCCAGAGACCAGTTCCCAGGCAGTTTCTCTGGCAGAAGGGTTCCTCCTGAGCCAAGCAGATACCAAGAATCAGGAGCAGCAGGTAAGAGCAACTCATCTGGGTAGTATGTTGGGCCCAAGATATGATCAACGAAATCCATATGGATTGCCCCAACATTTTTAGAAAACCCCATAACCACCTTTTCCCTGTTCCCTTTCTCAACCGTCTCCTGTTTCTGGGATCCCCCTTTCTGTTTCAGGTGCAGAAAAAGATTGTGCAGGAGTGTTACCACGAAGGAGCTTTTCTGGGTAAGATAAACAGGGCAGTTTATGCTCTCTGTATGTCTTCCAGCCAGAGCTACTTTTACATACACACACGCACTGTCTAGTGGGGAAAGGATGCTACGTTCCAGCTTCCTACGTTCGAAATATCCCTTTAAAGAAGAAAATAAAGTTGATTTATAATCCCCAAATAATTGGAAAAATAATGGTTTAGGCCAACTCCAGTTATATTATATGCATGCAAAAGTAACATGGTTAGCCAGTTGGGTAACTACTTTCTAAAAATGACAGTAGGTTTGTGATGGAGGGTGAAGAATAGTGTAGGGATTTGTAGTTTAACCATGATCATGGTGCAAGTGGGAATCTACTAAATGTATGGGAGAAAATCCAACAAAAATATTTCTGGCCCAACACAGCTCTGGTTTCATCTGTACGGGCATTGAGAACAAAGGTGCCCCCTAACACAAAAAATGACGATTGATGTAAATTACTGTTTAAAAAAATTGGATAGATAATGCATTAGACCAAGAAGAAGAGAAACAAAATGATAATCCTTGAGGAGGTCATAGTAACATAGTTCAAGGCGAGGCTGCCTGGTCTGGAGCACTTCAGGATTTCATGGTCTCCATGGCAACGAAGGGCCTGTCTCAGGTAGTAACAGGCCACTCGCTCAGTGCAGGGCTGCAGCTATTTTGCTCATCACTTCTCACATAAAATATCTTCCATATGTTCTAACTTGGACCCTTGATTAGCAGTGATGGGGCCAGATGGTGACAGGATGCCAATTTGTTTGTTTGTCATTCTTTTCATTTTAATCATTTTTAGAGTTGTTGAAAGTTTGACCCAGGAGATCTTACCCTTTCACCTTCAGGGTTTCTGGGACCAGACAAATTTTTCGATCCTTCTGATCTTCTTTTATACCTGCTTATGGGAGCGAAACAGCCTTGGTCACCCTGGTGGAGGACCTATGCTGGGAGATGGGTAGAGGGAATGCCTCTATGCTCAATGGACAATGGTACTTCACGTATAGCAGGCCTGCCAATTTTCGTATGTACTGATCTTGCCACGTATCCAGAAAATCTGGGGTGTGGTAGCTATGATTTTGTTGGAGGGTTTAGGGCTGCCTGTTCTTTGCATTTCAGAGGTCTTCTTTCTTAAGACTGTGAATTTTGTACCACTGAGAAACAAAGCAAATTTTACTATTTTACCATCGCTAGAGTAGATTTTTCAAATGTATGGAATCAAAATTTTTCCTAAATAAGGATGCAAGTGTAGTTGTGACCATGATCCAAGAGAGGGAGAATCTTCTTCCTCCATAAGGGAAAACTGAGGTGCTCAATACTTGGAAAGCTCAGAATGTTTTCTGATTCTCTTTGGTCCCTCCAGGCGAGGCCTTGAAACCAATGAAGTATCCTTTCCCATCTCTCTGCGATGGAGAGAAAGCAGCTCCTCTGTGGTTAGGTGGGGTAAGTGTGGAACTGGAAATCATGTGTGCCTCCCTGAACCCCTTTCCGCCCTTCTCTTCTGTCCTGTCTGCTCTTCACCGGAGGGAAAATGAACACATCTGATGGAAGTCTGAATCCTGTATTCAAGTGTCTGATTGTGCTTAGAAGGAGAAGAATCGTTCCATTATGTGAGAGGAAAGAGCGAATCATAGAATCATATCATCGAATGAGAGTTGGAAGGGGCCTAACAGACCCTTCTAGTCCAACAACTGTTCCAGTTTGTTCAGATCTTGTTGAATTCTCCCCCTATCTTCAAGTGTGTTTGCTACTCTTCCCAGTTTGGTATCATCTGCAAATTTATTGAGAAATCCTTTCCCACCCTTGTCTAGACCAATCATAAAAACATTGCAAAGCAATGGGTCCAATACGGACCCCTCTGGCACTGGATACCTCCCTCCAATCTGATGTGATGCCTGTGACAACTCTGTGGGCACACTTATTCAGCCAGTTCCCTATCCATTTTTAAAGGTTTCTTTTTTTCTCTTGTCAGGCTCTGGTGACTTTTGAGGAGGTGTCTGTGCATTTCTCTGAGGAGGAGTGGGCTATGCTGGATCCGGGCCAAAGAAGCCTTCACAAAGAAGTCATGGAGAACAATCGTCAGACTGTGGCCTCTCTGGGTAAGGCTCCCCTTTCCCTTTATTCACAGTGGTCGAAGGCAGAAATGGCTCCTATTAAGGACTACCATGGAGCTCTTCAAATATAGACTCTCAGTAGGCGAGTTAGGCCGGTCCATGTGCAGGCAGAGGTTGGGCTTCCATATATCTAGCAGTCTCACCTTGTCTTACTTTGTAAATTAAACTGAAAAGAACAGCTTATGGGATGTCACTGGAGCTTGCTTGTGGGCCTTTCAGAGCATGCAGGGAAGCAGGCATCTCTTATGCTGGTGTGCCTCCACAGGGTGCTGAAGTGGCGGGAAGCCCAGGCGAGGCAGCCCATCCCTCCAGGGAGCGCGCCATGGTGGGAAGCACAGGCGAGGTGGCCCATTCCTCCCTCCCGCACTCTACCTTCACCGGGTGGTGAGCCAGACGGGAAGGAGGCAGCAATGCCCTTCGTTCCCCCAACTTCATCTGGCAGCAAGTGGGCATGGAGCAGGTAGAAATTCCCCCCCTTCACATGGTCAGAAGCAGGCACAGAGCAGGCAGCAATTCCCGCCCCACTTCACTTGGCCAAGAGCCAGCGTGGAGTGTAAGGAAATGCCCACCCCCCTTAGCCCAGCCGTGATCAGGCATGGAGCAGGTGGAAATTCCTGTCCCCCTTCACACAGCTTGGATAAGGCACAGAGCAGGTGGTAATGCCTACCTCTTCTTTCACCTGGTCAGGATCACTTATGGATCAAGAGGCAATGCCTGTCCCCCTTCAACAGGCCAGGATCAAGTGCTGAGCAGGAGGCAATGCCCGTCCCCCTTCACCTGCTGGCACCAGGAGTGAAGCAGGCAAAATACTCACCCATCCTTCACCCAGCCATGGTCAGGCATAGAGAATGAGGCAATGTCTATTCCCCCTTCACCCAGCCGGGATCAGGAGCAGAGCAGGTGGCAATGTCCACCCACCCCTTCACCCCTTGGGATTAAGCATAGAGCAGGTGGCAATGCCAGCACCCCCCCTCACTCCTGTGGGATCAGGAGCATAGCAGGTGACAATGCCTGCCCTCTTTTATCCGTAGGCATGGAACATGCGGCAATGCCAGCCCAACTTCACCTGGCTGGGTAATCAGGTACATTTCAAGTGGCAAGTCCCCCTCCTTCACCCAGCCAGGTCACATTCGATCGTGTCAGACTGGGATGTTGGGTTCTTCCTGCCTGTGGAGGAAAGTGAGTCCTTCCAAACCTAGTGGTTTCGTCTGGGCTAGGACTTCCCTTCCCTGTGCTGAAGTCCCCTGCTCCCTCCTCTACTCTGGGCCACCACTGGGATCAGCAGACAGGTTCTTCTGAATCCAAGCTCTAGCCCCCTCCACTCCCATGCAGTAGCTCTTCTGTTTCTTTCCCCAAAAGGAGGACTTCTCATTGCCAGACCTGACTGTCTTTCCATGCTGCAAAGAAAAGGAAATCCAGTTTTGTAGGACCCAGAAGAAAGAGAAAGATCAGCTGGTTCGAATGTTTCCCCAACCTTCTCTTGGTGCCTAATCATGGAAGCAATTTATTTTCACTGCTCAGTTACATACAGTATTTATTTATTTATGTACTGAGGTCCGTCTACAGATATCACAACATGAATTATCAATGTTAAAATGGAAGCAAGCTAATGACAATATAAAACAGCCACTGTTAGCCTCAGAAATATGGATGTCAGGGGCTGGGCCAGCCCAAGCAGAGTAGTCCAAGTCCCGTTTGAGGTCAGAGCACAAGTCCAAAACCAGGATTGAGTACCAAGTCCAGAATCCGCAAGCCAAGTCAGGAGGTATGTAAGTCAGTTACCAGTCAGAGCAAGGGCTATCCAGAAACGAGGTCAAGGTGCAGTCCAGGGGTCACACGGCAAGTCAAGAGCAAGGCAAGACTCAGCAGAGCAGTCACAGTCAGAGCAAGGTTCTGACATGTTGCTTCCACACTTCCTGGGCTTCTGTGGCTTGGTTTTATAGACAGGCTGGGATTGCAGCCAGCAGCTTGGGAACTATCTTGTGGTTACTCCTCATCGCTCTCAGCCAGCAGCTGGTATCTGGCCAGGAGAAGTGCCCTTTGCCTCCTCTCCTTTTTTTTTTAAGCATCTTCCTTTGTCAGAGCTTTATTGTGTTTGAAGCTTGGGCTATATGACTGTGGGGAGACAATACAGCTTTATCTTTTCATGCTTACTGTAACTGAAAGCAGCTGGTTAATACATAGAAGGATTTGTTCCCCTTAAAGTGATTTCTGTTCCGTCGTTATCCGACAACTTTCCCCTTGATTCTCCTTTATTGCCAATCTTTTCTCTTTCCCCAGAGGCTGATGGTCCACATAAAAAGCCTAAGAAAGAACCACAACAGCTCCCATTGGAAAGGGAACAGCAAAGACGATGGAAGAGGAGGAATGAATCATCTGCTTCTCAGGGTGCTGAATCCCAGGACATCCTGCCATTCCATGGAAGAATCACTTGCCCCATATGTAGAAAAGAATTCCTTTGCCAATCAGTGTTTGATATACATTGGAGAAAACACACAGGAGATAAACCACATCAATGTGTGGACGGTGGAATGAGCTTTGTTCACAGTACAGAGCTTACAATCCATCGACTTAGCCATACAGGTAAGAAATCATTTAAATGTGTGGATTGTGGAAAGAACTTTGCTCGGAATCCAGAGCTTACTGTCCATCGACGTATCCATACAGGTGAGAAACCATATAAATGTGTGGACTGTGGAAAGAGCTTTGCTCAGAGTGCATACCTTACTGTCCATCGACGTATCCATACAGGGGAGAAACCATTTAAATGTGTGGACTGTGGAAAGAGCTTTGCTCAGAGTACATACCTTACTGTCCATCGACGTATCCATACAGGGGAGAAACCTTTTAAATGTGTGGACTGTGGAAAGCGCTTCGCTCAGAGTGGACAGCTTACTGTCCATCGACGTATCCATACCGGGGAGAAACCATATAAGTGTGAAGACTGTGGAAAGAGCTTTACTCAGAGTCCATCCCTTACTGACCATCGACGTATCCATACGGGGGTGAAACCTTTTAAATGTGTGGACTGTGGAAAGACGTTTGTTTGGAGTTCGAACCTTATTGCCCATCAACGTATCCATTCAGGGGAGAAAGCATATAAATGTGTAGACTGTGGAAAGAGCTTTACTTGGAATACGCAGCTTGCTGTCCATCGAGGTATCCATACTGGGGAGAAACCTTTTAAATGTGTGGACTGTGGAAAGACCTTTGTTCGGAGTTCAAAACTTATTGCCCATCAATATATCCATTCAGGGGAGAAACCATATAAATGTATGGACTGTGGAAAGAGCTATGCTTGGAGTACTCAGCTTACTGTCCATCGACGTATCCATACTGGGGAGAAACCATATAAGTGTGAGGACTGTGGAAAGAGCTTTGCTCAGAGTCCATCCCTTACTTGCCATCGACGTATCCATACTGGGGAGAAACCATATAAATGTGTGGACTGTGGAAAGAGCTTTACTCATAAAGCACAGCTTACTGCCCATCAACGTATACATTCAGGGGAGAAACCGTTTGAATGTGTCAAGTGTGGAAAGAGCTTTACTTGGAGTTCAAGCCTTATTGTCCATCGACGTATCCATACAGGGGAGAAACCATATAAGTGTGAGGACTGTGGAAAGAGCTTTGCTAGGAATGCACATCTTCACGCCCATCGACGTATCCATTCAGGGGAGAAACCATTTAAATGTGTGGACTGTGGAAAGTGCTTTACTTGGCGTGCGCAGCTAACTGTCCATCAACATATCCATACAGAGTAGAAACGATGTAAGTATGAGGGCTGTGGAAAGAGCTTTGCTTAGAGTACAGCATGTTACATCCATCAATATATCCATTCAGGGAAAAAGCCATATAATTGTGAGGACTGTGGAAAGCGCTTTGTTCGGAGTACAGATTTTAACGTCCATCAACGTATCCATTCAGAGGAGGAACCATATAAATCTGTGGACTGTGGAAAGAGCTTGTTCAGAGTGCATACCTCGCTATCCATCAATGTATCCATATAGGGAGATACCATATACTGTATACCCTGCAGCTGTGGACAAGTTTATGTCGGGACCTCGAAGCGTAGCATCCAGACAAGAATAAAAGGAACATGAAAGACACTGCAGACTTGGACAACCTGAACATAGCCTAACTCAAACAGGACACAGTATCTTATTCCAGGACACCAAAATACTGGACAACACTTCCAACTACTTTGTCAGACTGCACAGGGAAGCCATTGAAATTCACAAGCATAAGCACAATTTCAACAGGAAAGAAGAAACTTTAAGAATGAATAGAGCATGGTTTCCAGTCCTGAAAAACACCAGGCTAACAAAACACTCTACACCCGACAATAGCCCTGCAGAGAAGATTAGCACATCAAGCACCAATCCATATGCAAAAGAACCTCCTCAGGATACAGTGAAGCTTCCCTCCATTAGCATTCCACACCCTGGGAAACTCTTACAGGATGACTCAGCTCAACCCCACCCTCCTGAGTAGATATAAATGACCTGCCAACATCTTTTCCACACTGTGACACTGAGAGATCTCTGTCTTTTGGTGCTACACCGCTGAAGATGCCAGCCACAGCTGCTGGCGAAATGTTAGGAACTACAGTGCCAAGACCACAGCTATACTGCCCGGATAATCCACAACAACCAAAGCAACTAGGGTTGAAGACATTTGAGAAAGTTCAGAAGCTCCAAAGGTGCTTCTGAACATGACAATGGTTCTTCTGTGGCCAATAGACCGATAAGCTTTCCCAGGACAGGGAGAGGAGCAGGCAGCCACAGTTGCTATCGTCACTGTTCAAACAGTGGCTCACACAGGCCATGAGAGTCGGGCTGCTCAGAAGATGCTGTCCATCCACCCGACACCATCTGTGAAGAAAAGCACACCATAATTATACACTGAGTTACTCTAGGAAATTGGACTTTATTCATTTATCTGATTGAGACTTACTTTTGGATCCTTGAGATACCTGTTGAATGGCCTGACATTTATTGTTTCACTGGAGATTTGTGTTTGGATCCTATGTTGCTTCATTGATTGCACCCGTTAAATATTCTATATTTCTCCTAACAATTATTGGCAGCCTGTATTGTGTGTGTGTAGCTATTTGGTTTATAATTGTATAATCCACACAGAACACATTGCACTTTATTTTTGGATTAGACAGTTTTACATTGCCTTGATATTAACTTTGCCTTCCATTTACGATATTCCACCATTGTGGCACACAAAGTTCTATTAGAGTTCAAACCTTTCACACAGGCTTCTAGGAGGTTAGGCCAGTCCGAAGCATGACAGGGGATGCCAAGACCCTGACAGGTGTCTTCATTGGTTGGAAGCGGAATGTGCGTGTTACACTCAAGCAAGTGCACTTTGTCTTCGGTGCTTCCTGGGCAATGGCACTGAGTGAGTGCCTGGCTTGTCCTTGTAGGGGGTGTGGGATCAATTCTCAAAAGGCTTGCTTTGTCCTGAGGATGAGAGCTGCAGACGGCACGCCACCATCAACGTCGCCTCACTGTTATCTCCTTACCGATCCCTTTAACACCGAGTCCAAGGAAAGGCCAAGAAGCAACATGCAACATCCATACAGGCGTGCACATGCATGTTTGAGGAGGGAGGGTCTCTGCTCCATCCTCTGAGTCCAGGGCTGCCACAAAGGCTCATGTTAAAAAGACTAGGATTAAAACGGCGAAGGATAGACTATTATTAAAGAAGAGAGCAGCACCGAGGAGTACTCATGCATGTGTTGACATGTTGACCATTCAGTGGCCTTTCACAACGTCTGGCCTTTGGGTGTCATAACTGTGACTATACAACTCCTATAAAGATAGCGAGTCACAGAACAGCAGGTGAAACTTCATTCTGCTCTGAAAGACTTTTGTCCTTTCTGGGCTCTTTTGATTAAAACTGCCAACCCTGGGTTAAATCCCACAGAATAGTGGTGAGGTGCATAGTTGCACACATGCAAGCCTTTACTGGTTGATTTCTTTACTTAGTGGTTTGGCAGCAACTGTTTGGGATTGAGATCAGTATCCTGAAGTACAGCAACTGCAGCAGACCTGGATTGCCCAAATGTAAACATGGGGGATTAGGGAGTTATGGCAGTCCCATTGTGCTCTGCAAAGCGGGTGATCTGCCACTGAGCCACAGCCCCTCTGCTTGTGGGTTGGACTCCCTTCTGCTTTCCCCAGGAATACAGAAATGGCATATGCATTCTCTAAACAAACCAACGGATAATTTCCTAAGAAATGAAGAAATATCCCTTTGCAATTTGCAAAGGAAGTAAAGGTTTATGAGCCAGAAGAAAGAAGAAGGAAGCAGCACAGACAAGGAGTGTGTCGGTTCTAGTGTGGCAGTCCATGACAGATAGATCCCCAAATCCCTCACAGCAAGTACCCAAGGGTCTTGGATGAAAAGGTTTTATTACAGAGATCCATATATGTTCACAGGTACCTCCAAAGATGAATAGGATTGGCAGGAATGAGAATACAAGCACATGCACTTTGATATAAAGAGCAGGATTCGCCCTCCCCTGGGGCAGTTAGCAATAAGGCGCGAAAGTCCCAATTCACATGAGAAACACAAACGCTTTGTCTGGCCAGAGAAAGCTCGAAGATTACAAGGAATTCGACTCCTTCTGTCTCTTGTGAAGAGTTACCATTTAGTACAAGGTCTGTAAGCAGGCTTCAGAGATAACAGTCTCAACATTAGTACTTTTGTTTTTAGGCCAGAATATAATGGTCACAGTACATGAGCATAAAAAGAGAGCATAGAGTTACACAGTATGATCAAATCAATACAGGGAACAGAGAACATAGGAATGGCATGACTTAATAGTATGCAGACATGACAGAAGGTGGCAAACCACCTCTTGGTTACAATGCAAAAGGGGTCGCACCACTTCCTCTGATCTACCTGAGCCTGTGTGGTGTAGGTGTTGAAATGTCAGACTAGAATGTAGGAGATCAAGGTTCAACTCCCCCCTCGGCCATGGAAGGTTGTAACCAACAGCTAGTACAGCCCACATACAATGCTATGCCATTTAATTCCTTCAGTTTGGACTCTTTGCAATCAAAAACGCCGCCCAACATGGAGTTGGGCCAGGGGGAATATCAACACTTCACAGCATTTCAATAGAACCACCACCATTAGAAACAACTTCCTTTATTAAAAATAACGCCTTTATTGATACATGTCTGTAACAAGCCCCCCCATAGAAACTCAATAGCCATGCTGTCCTCAATACATACAAAGATCTACCAATGACCAAGTCCGCAATCACAGAATCAACACATGCATTCTCTGCTGTGGCCCTCCTCTTAGCGAATGGCCTGTCTGAGGAGGTCAGGAAAGCTCCCTCTCTTCCAGCTTTCACAAACTGTGCAAAACTGAAATATTCAGGAGGGCTTTTTGACTCAGCTAATATGGCTGTGCTGTAAGAAATGGCTCAAAGACATGACTGGGTGATGGGACGAAGACTACTCGGTACGGTTGATGTAGATATGCTCCTACTGGGTAGTGTCTATGCTTCCACACTCCAAAGCAGCCTGGACCAGGCCCCATTCGCTCCATGGGTGGCCTGCAGTAAATAAAAGTGATGGGCCTCCCACCTCCTGCTGGGGTGGGGGGATAGCAGGACCCGGCAAGCCTATCCTGGATTCGTATCTTAATGACTCCTGAAGATGCCAACTCTGTAGCAGACAGAAGAAACATTCTCAACAATTGTGCCCTATTTATGTGTTTTTTCTCAGTGTATTTTAAAGATCTTTTTTCTTTCCCTTTTGCCTGAGAGGCTCAGCAGTCCCAGGGTCTCCAGGTCCCATATCTGGAAGGTCATTTTCTTTGCCAAAAGTCCATTCTTCCTTTCCATTGCTTGAAGATGCCCATCAAAGGAGGAGAAATCACAGGGACCAAGAGAGAGAATGATAAGGATGGACATCCCTCAACAGTGCTCCCGTGTCCCACGAGTAATAGCCGATGACTTTGCCTCTTCTGGGGGGGGGAGTGGAATTCTCCCTCCCCCCAAGTATTCCTGGATTTCTATCCAGGTGCAGAATGGGGTGGTGGAGTGGGTGAGACTGAAGCAGGTTTAAAATAAGGGACCTCTCCCAATAAAGGGCTGCTTCATTGTTAAAGAACTGGGCATGTTGAGGGATGCTTTGGAGGGCTTTTGCAGCTGAATCCTTTGGCCAAAGTGTCTCCAATGAGTCTTTTTCCCCACCCTTCTCTACAGTGAGCTCTGGCAGATTTCATGATGCACCCTCCTTTCGTCCACTTTATCCCCACGCCAACCCTGCAGGGTAGGTTAGGCAGAGAAGGTGACTGGCTCAAATGAGGCTCACGGCACCGTGAGGGGTTCTCCTCGGGTTCTCCAAGCCCAAAGTGCCCAGTGTGGCCCGAATGGGACTAAGCTTCTGCCAGGTGCAATTTAACAAAGTAGCTACCCCTAAAGGCCCACATCCTGTCCCATTCTAGGGTTGGAGGGAGTTGTTGTTGGCTGCAGCCTGGAGTCCTTATGCTTGAATTGCAAGGGGAACATCAGCCAGGAGAACAGGGGACCCCTGGGGGGTGGGTCTGCTTAGAGCTGGGAAGCCGTCCTCAGGGTGGGGAAAGGGCTGGGGAAGGGGCAGTTCAGCAGTCCCATCTGGAAGGCAGCTTGTGATGGGCATCAGGGCCAGATTTTGGGCAGGGGAAAGAATTGAGAAGGCTTGCAGAGATGGTTCATAGTAATGTTCAAGATACACCCCAAACTCATAATCAGATCCCTCAATGTGTCCATGACCACCTGATTTGGGGTTACCCCTTGTAAAAATCCTGAGGATCAATGAGGATCCGTGCTTTGAATCACGTTGTTGTGCCATGCTGGCACCATGAAGGAGTAGGTGTGTGGTTGTTTCTTATGGTGCTGCCTATATTCTAAGCAATGATCTGCAATGTGACGCTGGTTTTTATTTTGTTTCAATGTACCAATGTACTTACTGGCAGGGCGAAGCCCTTTTTTACTTTCTAGAGAGTCCACCGAAGGGTTAAAGGGAAGGAACCTGCATTCCTAGAGAGGCTAGAAAGGGGGAGGGCACCTGACCTGGCAGAGTCACTTCCTGTCTGTAGCTGGTGTTATTGGTTGAAGGGGAGAGGAGGCAGTGGCTGAGGACTTTTTGCAAACTAGGTAAGTAATGCAATAATATTTCTTTTGCAAAACACCTCCCTGCTTTGGGGGCGATTAACCAGAGGGCTTCTTTTCTCCAAAGGGCTTTTCTGTTTGCTCTCTGGATCTCCTCTTCGCTGGAGGTGGAGCTGAATTCTTCCTGGAATAAGGCATGCACCTTCGACTGTATTTTCTCTGCCTTCTCATGCTGTGTGCCAGCTCTAGCAAAATGGCATCTCTTTCTTTCATTTTCACTTTATTTATGTTGTTTATCATTCCCTTTTCTCACTGAGACTCCATGTGGATTATACGCTGTGAGCCAATATGATCAATGGCCGAGACGTTCCCTAAACAATAAAATAGAAGGGTATGGATTGCAGACTTTTAAGAGAAAACACAAATTCAGAAAAAATATGAATATGTTCATTGATACTGAAGTTGCACATCAACACTGATAGACAGAACCCAGTAGAATAGTCTACAGTCCAAGTCCCTTTTTAAGAGCATCTCTCTGAGCCATTTCTTACAACAGAGACTAATTGCCTGAGGAAAAAGCACAGGC
Source organism: Eublepharis macularius (assembly GCF_028583425.1). Taxonomy (NCBI): domain Eukaryota; kingdom Metazoa; phylum Chordata; class Lepidosauria; order Squamata; family Eublepharidae; genus Eublepharis; species Eublepharis macularius. The sequence continues at coordinate 185,384,971 of NC_072793.1, forward strand.
AGGTGGAAAGACATGAGATAAATCGGTGGGGTGGGGCCTTCCGAGGTTCCAAATTCGGGTCCCCGTCCTCTTCTCTGGCTCCTCCATAGCTCTGCTGGCTTCCATGAACTGCTGTTGAGACCTTTACCAGTTGTCTACAGCATGATGAGAGAGGTCCAGCATCTCTGGGACTTGAAGTTGCTCTGTTTTGCTTCTGGCCCACTTTTTCTTTCTTTCTTTCTTTCTTTCTTTCTTTCTTTCTTTCTTTCTTTCTTTCTTTCTTTCTTTCTTTCTTTCTTTCTTTCTTTCTTTCTTTCTTTCTTTCTTTCTTTCTTTCTTTCTTTCTTTCTTTCTTTCTTTTTCTTTCAAAAATAAACTTTTTGTTAACATTAAAAACAACATACAATGCATAAAAAAGAAAACAAATTAGACAATGTTAAAGTCAACTATAATACAAGAAAAAACAGATAGCTTATAATATACTACCAGTTTTCAAAAATAATATTAACAAAGGCAAAAGAAAATTTGCTTAGAGAATTGCAATATACCTAAGCAGGGAGGGAGGTTCTTTACAGTTTGTATGAAACCTAACATATTGCTCAGAAACGCCATGAGACAAACGATAAATGTTTTGGAGGGTGTATATCATTGGTTAATAAGTAGTCAAAGAAAGGGAGCCATGGCCCACTCTTTCTAACTTAACAACCACTTTGTAAATATGTACCTCATTCCTGGCACCACATAATCTTCTCTGGTTTCTGAACGCTGCAGGAATCCTCAGCCTATAGTACGGCGATGCTTTTATTAAGCAGAGCAGAACTTTTCTGCTTGCTGTGTGGAAGCTCTGCTTTGCTTGCTCCATTGAACTTCTTTACAAACACCTTGATTCTGGGGTGTGCTGTCAGCTTTTGTAACTCACCTCTTTAGTCACCTCTTTAATTGTAGGTGTCCAGATCTAGAGGTCCGACCGCTCAGTCTTCTCTTTGCTGGCACTCATAGATCTGGCTCTTGTCTTTACAGAAGAATCTGGCACAGGAGGAAGGCGATCCACTGGTCCAGGTAGAGGCTGTTTGGAGAGGAAGGGAGGATGAGGGGAGAGCCGGAATCCGTTGGTCCGGAAGCAAGAAGAGGCCCTGATGCTGGGAGCAAAAGGGAAGTGTGGCAAGGTACCATGCAGAAGAGCCTGGAAGAGGATTTTCGCCCTTCAGATGTGCAGTGCCAGCAATTCAGGCACTTCCACTACCCGGAAATGGAAAGGCCCCGAGAGGCTTGCAGCCAACTGCACCATCTTTGCCAGCAGTGGCTGAAGCCAGAAAGGCACAGCAAGAAGGAGATCCTGGACCTGGTGGTCTTGGAGCAACTCCTGGCCGTCCTGCCCCTCGAGATGGAGATCTGGGTCAGGGAATGTGGGCCAGAGACCAGTTCCCAGGTGGTGGCCCTGGCAGAAGGCTTCCTCCTGAGCCAGGCAGATGCCAAGAATCAGGAGCAGCAGGTGAGAGGGACACACCTGGGTGGTACATGGGGCACAAGATACAATCAACGATACCCTCAGAATCCATATGGACTAGCTCCTTTTTAAGGATCTCCCTTTCCTTGTTCCTTTTCTCACCCCTTTACCCTTTCTGGAATCCCCACTTCTGTTTCAGGTACAGAAAAACATTGTGCAGGAGCATTACCACGGAGGAGCTTTTTTGGGTAAGATAAACAGGGCAGTTGTCCCCTCTGCATGTCTTCCTTGAGTGTACAAGCGCTGCTTTTATACACTTGCCTCAATCCAGTGTGGGAAGGATGCTCAGTTCCAGTTTCCCAGTTTAGGAATATCCCTTTAAAGAAGAAGAAAAAAGATTGATTGGTAATCTTCCCAAAATAATTGCAAATATAACGGTTTAGGCCATCTCCAATTATATTTCATGCATGCAAAGGTAATATGGCTAACCAGTTGGGTAACTACTTTCTAAAAATGCCTGTAAAGTTTGTGGTTGAGGGTAAAGAAAAAGATAGGAATTGAAATTCTTGTTAAAAATTGGGCAGATAATGCATTGGGCCCAAAAGAAGAGAAACAATATGATAATCCCTGGGGAGATCTTATGGCTCAGTAACATAATTCAAGGCGAGGCCACATTATCCAGCGGCCTTCAGGATATCAGGGTCTCCATGCCAAGCAAGAATCATTCTCAGATAGTAACATAAAATATCTTCCACGTGTTCTAACTCAGACCCTCAATTAGCTGTGATGAGGTCAGATGGTGGCAGGTTGCCATCTTGTTTGGTTGTTTGTCATTCTTCTCATTTTAATCATTGGACAGGGATGTGGACAGGGTTGGTAAAAGTTAGGAACCAGGAGATCTCGCTCTTCCAGCTTCAGGCTGGAAGTAAGGTGCTCTTTCTTAGTAAGACGCTTTCCACACTCATCATGTTTTGATATATATATATAAGTGTTAATGCTGTTTAATTGTTAGTAACTTTGGTTTCACACATGGCTGACCACATTGCATCAGAGAGGTTTATAGAACGACTCCTAATTGCAATGGTCTCTAAGGGTGGGACATATGACAGACTCAGCTTCAAATGCTCAGATTTCCCATCAGTGAGCTATGATTGACATGTTTCCTCCCCCTTCCCCCTCCCAAAAAAAATTTGGCTTGCCTGAAATGGCAGTTGGGGATGGAATGTTGGGGAAGCTGTCAGTTGGAGTTGGAGAGAAAACAAGAGAGCGAAAAGGAGTTGGGGTCTGGCTTTTGACCAGAGAGGGTTAGCCAGAGAACCCTCTGTGAGAGGAAGAAATGCTTGTGAAGCATTGTTAGTCCTCGGACTAAAGTGGAGAAAACCCAGGGCCGGTGCCAGAGGTTTTGGCGCCCGCGGCGGCGTGTGCGCGCGGGCGCGCCACGGAGTGCGTGATGACGTCATTGCAGACGTCATCACGCGCCGCAGGGGGGCTGGGCGGCGTGTGGAGGACCGCCGAGCGCAGAAGCTGCGAGCTGCTGCTGGAGCGGCGCGCGGAGGCTGCTCCGTGCGCCGCCCCAGCAGCAGCTCACGGCTTCTACGCCCAGCTGGGGCGGAGGAGTGCACAGCAGAGCTGGGGTGGCTGGCTGCAGCAGTAGCTGCAGCCAGCCAGCCAGCCCCGTGCTGCCGCCGCCACATGCCCCAGCCGAGCGCAGAAGCTGTGAGCCGGGGCTGGGGCGGCGCACGGAGGCTGCTCCGTGCGCCACCCCAGCAGCAGCTCACGGCTTCTGCGCCCGGCTGGGGCGGAGGAGCACGCAACGGAGCCAGCCAGCCCCGTGCTGCCGCCGCCACATGCCCCAGCCGAGCGCAGAAGCTGCGAGCCGGGGCTGGGGCGGCGCACGGAGGCTGCTCCGTGCGCCACCCCAGCAGCAGCTCACGGCTTCTGCGCCCGGCTGGGGCGGAGGAGCACGCAACGGAGCCAGCCAGCCCCGTGCTTCCACCGCCGCCGCCCCCACACGCCCCAGCCGGGAGCAGAAGCTGCGAGCCGCTGCTGGGGCGGTGCGTGGAGGCTGCGCCCGGCTGGGAAGTGTGGCGGCGGCAGCGGGGCTCAAGCGGCGCACAGAGGCTGCGCCCGGCTGGGGTGTGTGGCAGCGGTCGTGGCAGCAAGGGGCTGGCTGACTGGCTGCAGCAGTAGCTGCAGCCAAGTCATGCCAGCTTCGCTGCGCGCGTCTCCACCCCCCAACACCCCTTCCAGCGCCCCTCCAGTGCCCGCGCGCCCGAGGCCACCGCCTACCTGGCCTCCATGGGCGCGCCGGCCCTGAGAAAACCAGCACTAACTCCTACTTAGACTCAAGAGATCTGGGGATTACAGAGGACCAAAGAAATCGGTAGACCGGCCCACTCTTTCTAACTTCACCACAACCACTTTCTAAATATGTACCTCATTCCTGGTGCCCTGTAATCTTTTCTGGTTTCAAAAGTCTGCAAGAATCTTTAGTTAGGCAATGCTTTTATTAAGCAGAGCAGAACTTTTCTTTTTTTTTCTTTCAAAGAATTTTTATTGGATGGGTTTATAAACATAAGACATAAAATCACTATCATTATTCACCCCATTGCATTTTCCGCATCCTTCCCCCCCCCCCCCTTTTCTGGTGACTCCCAGCAGTTTTCCATACCCAACTTAATCTAAAAAGTATATCATGTAAGTTCCTAAAGTCTATAATAATAATGTAATAATGTAATATATATCTATATTATACCTATCATATCTCTTTAATTATCTTAACAATCTACACTAACTATATTGCTTATTTTAGTTAAAAATATAAAAATTACATAAGTAACAATAAGTACATATACTAACTAACTTAAACAAAATTACATACCTACTCCCCTGTAGACATACTATACTAATCCCCTAACATATAGTAAAACATACCCCTTTTTAAGCTTAAGTAAGTTTCTATCTCTCCTACTTCTCCAAAGACCACAATTTCCCCTTCATGTCCCACTTTTTTTCCACATATTTCTTAAATTTTCCCCAGCTTGATGTATAGTCCAATTCTTCTTGTTCTTTCAATTTCCTTGTTAATTTGTCCATTTCTGCCATATTCAAAACTTTCAAAATCCAATCTTCTATAGATGGTATCTCCTGAGTCTTCCACATCTGTGCATAACATATTCTGGCCGCCGTAATCATATAAAACACCATAACTCTGTCCATTTTATCAAAATCTTCTAGGTTCATACATAATAACAGCAATTCCAGGGTTTTATTTATATTCCTTTGTAAAATATCTGACATAACTTTAACTATATCCCCCCAGAACTGCTTAGCCTTATCACAAGTCCACCACATATGATAGAATGAACATTCATGCTGTTTACATTTCCAGCACTTATCAGACATCTGGCTATTACCATTGGCCAACTTCTTCAGTATTAAATACTATCTATACATTTTGTATACATTTTCCCTCACAGTGGTACATGCTGAAATCTTAACTACATTTTTCCAAACCTTTTCCCAAGCTTCCATTGAAATTTACTTATTACAGTTTATTGCCCATTTGACCATCTGCACTTTAACAACTTCCTCCTCTGTAAACCATTTCAATAATATCTTATATTTTAGAAATTATTTTCTCCCCCCCCCTGAAGCAAACACTCCTCAGAGTTTTGTAGTCTACAACCATTTTTTCTTTTGTCTTTCTCATATAGGTCTTTTATCTGCATGTATTGAAACCATCCATATTGGAATGGCAATTCTTCATTACCTTTAAGCATATAGTTATTCTGCTGTATCTCAAGAATTTCTTTGTATGTCAACCAGTCTTCCCCTGCATATTCTGTTCTTGGGTTTACTACTTCCGCAGGGATAATCCACATTGGTATAGTCTCTTCTATATATTTCTTATATTTAGTCCATACAGCAAACAAGCTTCTTCTGACATAATGATGTAAAAACATAGAGTCTGCTTTTACTTTGTCATAGCATAGATATGCATGCCATCCAAATAGTTTATTATATCCTTCCAATGCTAACAACTTCAAATTCTTCAATGTCATCCATTCCTTTAGCCAGTCCAGACATATCGCTTCATGGTACAATTTAAAATTTGGTAATTGTAGTCCTCCTCTATCTTTTGCATCATAGAGTACTTTCATTTTAACTCTGGGTTTCTTTCCAGCCCAAACAAAGTTTAACATCGTTCTCTGCCACTTCTCAAATTGTTTACTGTCTTTAACAATAGGTATTGTCTGTAGTAGAAACATCATTCTTGGAAGAACATTCATCTTAATTACTGCAATACGACCTAACCATGACAAGTTCATTTTATTCCATCTAATCATATCTTTCTCTATTTGTTGCCATAACTTGTCATAGTTATTCTTATATAAGTCAATATTCTTCACTGTCACTTCCACTCCCAAATACTTAACCTTGTTCACTACTTCACATTCCACCTTGTCCATCAGCTCCTTTTGTTGTTTAGTCATATTTTTGCACAGTATTTTGGACTTCACCTTGTTAATTACAAAACCCGCTACGGCTCCAAAATCCTTCATTTTCTTCATCAGTTTTGGCATGCACTCTATTGGATCTTCCACTATCACCATTATGTCATCAGCAAAAGCTCTTACTTTATATTCAAATCCTTTAGTCCTCAATCCTCTTATTGAATTGTCTTCTCTTATTTGCCTAAGTAAAATCTCCAGTACCATTACAAATAGAAGTGGGGAAAGCGGACACCCTTGTCTTGTTCCTTTTCTTATTCCAACTTTTTGGTTACATCCGAGTTAACAATTATATTTGCAGATTGGTTTTTATATATTGCCTTTATTGCTTGTATAAATTTCTCTCCCAACTGCATCTTCTCCATTGTTGCAAACATAAAATCCCAGTTCAAATTGTCAAACACTTTCTCCGCATCCACAAAGAAAAAACCAACCTGCTTCCCTGGATTTTTATCATAATACTCAATAGCATTCAACAACACTCGTTAAGTTATCTTTTATTTGCCTTTCCGGTAAAAAGCCGGCTTGATCTTCACCAATAAATTCCACTAGCCAAGTCTTAAGTCTTTCCGCTAGTATCTTTGCAAATATTTTATAGTCATTATTAGTTAGAGATATTGGTCTATAATTCTTAACATTACTTAAGTCTAATGTCTCCTTCGGTATCAATGTAATATTAGCCTCATTCCATGTATCTGGCATCTCAACCCCTTCCAATATTCCATTCATCATTTTTTGCATCAGTTGTTTCAAGTCCTCTGCCATCACTTTATAAAATTTTGCAGTAATTCCATCTGGTCCCGGAGCTTTACCAACTGCGGTAGCTTGTATTGCTTGTAGCACTTCCATCATTGATATCTCAGCACTAAGCTTCTCTTTCAACTTCTCCGGTACCTTTGGTAAGTCAATCCTGTCAAAGTAGTCTCTTATCTTTTCACGATCCACTATTTTTTTTTTATATAACTTGGCATAATATTTGTAGAATGCTCTCTCAATCAGTCCTTGATCATGTAATTCCTTTCCCTCTTCTGTAATCTTACTTATTACTCTTTTCTCTCTCTTTTTCTTTAATTGCCACGCCAAATATCTACCTGGTTTATTAGCTCCTTCAAATGTTCTTTGCTTCATTTTCTTCAGCTCCCACTCCACTTCTTTATTTTCCATGGCTCTAATCTGTTCTTGCAGTAACTTTATTTCATACAACAATTTCTTTTTACCTGGTCTCTTTTTCAATTGTTGTTCAACTTGAATAATTTTTTCCTGTATCTCTTTTAATTTCACATCTTTTTTCCTCCTCTCTCTGCCATTTAAATCCATCAAAACACCTCTGATTACGGCTTTATATGTGTCCCAGACCATGTGCGTTGGCACCTCTTTATCCACATTAGACTGAATAAAAAACTTCGTTTCTCTTCTCAACACCTCAACATATTCTGGGTGACTCAAAAGATCCTCATTAATTCTCCATCTCCTTTTCTTGTGTTTCATTCCAAATCTCCACATCACTGGATTATGATCCGAGCTAACTTTTGGTAATATATCAGTCTCTTTTGTAAACACTACCAGTTCTTTAGATGCCCAGATCATATCTATTCTCGAAAAAGATTGGTGACTAGATGAAAAAAAAGTATACTGCTTCAATTTAGGATTATATTTTCTCCAAACATCCTCTAAATTTTCTTGTTCTTGAATTTCAAAAAAAGATTTCGGTAATTTCCCCGTCCTTACTTTACTTGTTGATAGACTTTTATCCAATTGCAAATCTACCACTCCGTTAAAGTCTCCAGCTATAATTACCTGGTCATAAGTCCACTGCTCCATTTGTTCTCGTAAGTCTTTGAAAAATATATCTTTGGAGCCATTTGGCACATATAATCCAAGTACCATAGTTTTCTTTGCATTACATAAACATTCCACAGCCAGGTATCTTCCATTTTTGTCAGACACAATTAATTTAGGTTGTAACTCTTCCTTTATATATATAACAAATCCCCGCTTTTTTTGCTGTGTTGCCAAAACAAATTGTTTTCCTAACTTTTTGTTAATCAAATATTTAACATCTTGATCCCTAATATGAGTTTCTTGTAAGCAGAGCAGAACTTTTCTGCTTGCTGTGTGGAAGCTCCTTTTCACTTGCTCCATACAACTTCTTCTTTACAAACACTATTGATTCTGGGGTGTGCCATCAGCTTTCTTAATTCACGGGTCACCTCTTTGGATGCAGGTGTCCAGATATATAGGTCCCACCGCTCAGTCTTCTCTTTGCCGGCAGTCATAGATCTGGCACTTGTTTTTATAGACGAATCCGGCAGAGGAGGAAGGTGTTCCACTGGTCCCCTGTTTGGAGAGGAAAGGAGGATGAGAGAAGAGCCAGAATCAGTTGGTCAAGAAGCAGGGAAAGGCCCTGATGCCACCGAGGCTGGGAGCGGAAGGGATATGGTGGAAGGAACCATGCAGAAGAGCCTGGGAGAGGATTTCCCCCCTTCAGATATGCAGCGCCAGCAATTCAGGCACTTCCACTACCCAGAAATGGAAGGGCCCCGAGAGGCTTGCAGCCAACTGCACCATCTTTGCCACCTGTGGCTGAAACCGGAAAGGCACAGCAAGAAGGAGATCCTGGACCTGGTGGTCTTGGAGCAACTCCTGGCCATCCTGCCCCTGGAGATGGAGATCTGGGTCAGGGAATGTGGGCCAGAGACCAGTTCCCAGGCGGTGGCCATGGCAGAAGGCTTCCTCCTGAGCCAGGCAGATGCCAAGATTCAGGAGCAGCAGGTAAGAGCAACTCATCTGGGTAGTATGTTGATCAGCATATGATCAACAAAATCCATATGGATTGCCCCAACATTTTTAGAAAACCCCATAACCACCTTTTCCCTGTTCCCTTTCTCAACTGTCTCCCCTTTCTGGGATCCCCCTTTCTGTTTCAGGTGCAGAAAAAGATTGTGCAGGAGCGTTACCACGAAGGAGCTTTTCTGGGTAAGATAAACAGGGCAGTTTATGCCCTCTGTATGTCTTCCAGCCAGAGCTACTTTTACATACACACACGCACTGTCTAGTGGGGAAAGGATGGTACGTTCCAGCTTCCTACGTTCGAAATATCCCTTTAAAGAAGAAAATAAAGTTGATTTATAATCCCCAAATAATTGGAAAAATAATGGTTTAGGCCAACTCCATTTATATTATATGCATGCAAAAGTAACATGGTTAGCCTGCTGGGTAACTACTTTCTAAAAATGACAGCAGGTTTGTGATGGAGGGTAAAGAATAGTGTAGGGATTTGTAGTTTAACCATGATCATGGTGCAAGTGAGAATCTACTAAATGTATGGGAGAAAATCCAACCAAAATATTTCTGGCCCAACACAGCTCTGGTTTCATCTGTACGGGCATTGAGAACAAAGGTGCCCCCTAACACAAAAAATGACGATTGATGTAAATTACTGTTTAAAAAAATTGGATAGATAATGCATTAGACCAAAAAGACGAGAAACAAAATGATAATCCTTGAGGAGATCATAGTAACATAGTTCAAGGCGAGGCTGCCTGGTCTGGAGCACTTCAGGATTTCATGGTCTCCATGGCAACGAAGGGCCTGTCTCAGGTAGTAATAGGCCCCAGCCCTGCAACTATTTTGCTCATCACTTCTCACATAAAATATCTTCCATGTGTTCTAACTTGGACCCTCGATTAGCAGTGATGGGGCCAGATGGTGACAGGATGACAATTTGTTTGGTGGTTTGTCATTCTTTTCATTTTAATCATTTGTAGGATATGGACAGAGTTGTTGAAAGTTTGACCCCTTTCACCTTCAGGGTTTCTGGGACCAGACAAATTTTTCGATCCTTCCGATCTTCTTTTAGACCTGCTTATGGGAGCGAAACAGCCTTGGTCACCCTGGTGGAGGACCTATGCTGGGAGATGGATAGAGGGAATGCCTCTATGCTCAGTGGACAATGGTACTTCACGTATAGCAAGCCTGTCAATTTTCATATGTGCTGATCTTGCCACGTATCCAGAGAATCTGGGGTGTGGTAGCTATGATTCTGTTGGAGGGTTTAGGACTGCCTGTTCCTTGCATTTCAGAGGTCTTCTTTCTTAAGACTGTGAATTTTGTACCACTGAGAAACAAAGCAAATTTTACTATTTTACCATTGCTAGAGTAGGTTTTTCAAATGTAGGGAATCAAATTTTTTTCCTAAATAAGGATTCAAGTGTAGTTGTGACCATGATCCAAGAGAGGGAGAATCTTCTTCCTCTATAAGAGAAACTGAGGTGCTCAATACTTGGAAAGCTCAGAATGTTTTCTGATTCGCTTTGATCCCTCCAGGCGAGGCCTTGAAACCAATGAAGTATCCTTTCCCATCTCTTTGCGACGGAGAGAAAGCAGCTCCTCTATGGTCAGGTGGGGTAAGTGTGGAACTGGAAATCATGACCCTGTGTGCCTCCCTGAACCCCTTTCCACCCTTCTCTTCTGTCCTGTCTATGCTTTTCACCCGAGGGAAAATAACACATCTGATGGAAGTCTGAATCCTGTATTCAAGTGTCTGATTGTGTGATATGTGAGAGGAAAGAGAGAATCATAGAATCATATCATCGAATCAGAGTTGGAAGGGGCCTAACAGACCCTTCTAGTCCACCCTACTGCCCAATGCAGGAATAGCCGAAAGCATTCCCAACAAGTATTCATCCAGCTGCTTCTTGAAGAAAGAGGGGGAACACACCACATTCCTAGCTAGCCGATTCCACTGCAGAATTCCTCTTAATGTGAAGAAGTTTTCCTAACGTCCAGCTGGTACCTTCCCTCGTGTAGTTTAAACCCCTTGTGTCAAGTCTTATCCTCTGTTGCCAAAAGGAACAGCTTCCTTCCCTCCTCTGACAGCTTTTTAAATACTTAAAGAGAGCGATCATGTCTCCCCTCAGCCTCCCCTTTTCCAAAGGGAACATTCCAGGTCCCTCCCTCTTTCCTCGTAGGGCTTGGTCTCCAGGCCCCTGATCATCCTAGTCGCTCTCCTCTGCACCCATTCTAAGTTGTCCACATCCCTTTTGAAATTAGGCCTCCAGAATTGTGCTCAGTACTCCAGTTGGGACCTGAGCAATGTGGTAGATAGTGGGAGAATGAGTTCCTGTGGTTTCGATGTTATGCCTTTGTTGATACACCCCAAGGTTGCATTTGCCTTTTTTGTTGCTGTAATAGACTGACTGCACATATCTAGCTTCCCATCCACCCATGTGGAGAATCTGGCAATTATTCATGTTGAAATGCATCTTATTCAAATCTGCCCACTTTTCCAGTTTGTTCAGATCTTGTTGAATTCTCCCCCTATCTTCCCAGTTTGGTATCATCTGCAAATTTATTGAGAAATCCCTTCCCACCCTTGTCGAGACCAATCATAAAAACATTGCAAAGCAATGGGTCCAATACGGAACCCTCTGGCACTGGACACCTCCCTCCAATCAGACACGATGCCCTTGACAACTACACTGTGGGCACACTTATTCAGCCAGTTCCCTATCCATTTTTAAAGGTTTCTTTTTTTCTCTTGTCAGGCTCTGGTGACTTTTGAGGAGGTGTCTGTGCATTTCTCTGAGGAGGAGTGGGCTCTGCTGGATCCGGGCCAAAGAAACCTTCACAAGGAAGTCATGGAGGACAATCGTCAGATTGTGGCCTCTCTGGGTAAGGCTCCCCTTTCCCTTTATTCACAGTGGTCGAAGGCAGAAATGGCTCCTATTAAGGACTACCATGGAGCTCTTCAAATATAGACTCTCAGTAGGCGAGTTAGGCCGGTCCATGTGCAGGCAGAGGTTGTGCTTCCGCACATCTAGCAGTCTTACCTTGTCTTACTTTGTAAATTAAACTAAAAAGAACAGCTTATGGGATGTCACTGGAGCTTGCTTGTGGGCCTTTCTTCTGGTTGCCAGACCTGACTGTCTTTCCATGCTGCAAAGAAAAGGAAATCCAGTTTTGTAGGACCCAGAAGAAAGAGAAAGATCAGCTGGTTCAAATGTTTCCCCAACCTTCTCTTGGTGTCTAATCATGGAGGCAATTTATTTTCAGTGCTCAGTTATATACAGTATTTATTTATGTATTGAGATCCGTCTCCAGATATCACAACATGAATTATCAATGTTAAAATGGAAACAAGCTAATGACAATATAAAACAGCCACTGTTAGCCTCAGAAATATGGATGTCAGGGGCTGGGCCAGCCCAAGCAGAGTAGTCCAAGTCCAGTTTGAGGTCAGAGCACAAGTCCAAAACCAGGAGTGAGTACCAAGTCCAGAATCCACAAGCCAAGTCGGGAGGTATGTAAGTCAGTTACCAGTCAGAGCAAGGGCTATCCAGAAACGAGGTCAAGGCGCAGTCCAGGGGTCACACAGCAAGTCAAGAGCAAGGCAAGACTCAGCAGAGCAGTCACAGTCAGAGCAAGGTTCTGACATGTTGCTTCCACACTTCCTGGGCTTCTGTGGCTTGGTTTTATAGACGGGCTGGGATTGCAGCCAGCAGCTTGGGAACTATCCTGTGGTTACTCCTCATCGCTCTCAGCCAGCAGCTGGTATCTGGCCAGGAGACGTGCCCTTTGCCTCCTCTCCTTTTTTTTTAAGCATCTTCCTTTGTCAGAGCTTTATTCTGTTTGAAGCTTGGGCTATATGACTGTGGGGACACAATACAGCTTTATCTTTTCATGCTTACTGTAACTGAAAACTCAGCAACTGGTTAATACATAGAAGGATTTGTTCCCCTTAAAGTGATTTCTGTTCCGTCGTTATCCGACAACTTTCCCCTTGATTCTCCTTTTTTGCCAATCTTTTCTCTTTCCCCAGAGGTTGATGGTCCACATAAAAAGCCTAAGAAAGAACAACAACAGCTCCCATTGGAAAGGGAACAGCAAAGACGATGGAAGAGGAGGAATGAATCATCTGCTTCTCAGGGTGCTGAATCCCAGGACATCCTGCCATTCCATGGAAGAATCACTTGCCCCATATGTAGAAAAGAATTCCTTTGCCAATCAGTGTTTGATATACATTGGAGAAAACACACAGGAGATAAACCACATCAATGTGTTCACAGTACAGAGCTTACAATCCATCAACTTAGCCATACAGGTAAGAAATCATTTAAATGTGTGGACTGTGGGAAGAACTTTGCTTGGAATCCAGAGCTTACCATCCATCAACGTAGCCATACAGGTGAGAAACCATTTAAATGTGTGGATTGTGGAAAGAGCTTCGCTCAGAGTGGACAGCTTACTGTACATCGACGTATCCACACAGGGGAGAAACCTTTTAAATGTGTGGACTGTGGAAAGAGCTATGCTTGGCGTACGCAGCTTACTGTCCACCGACGTATCCATACTGGGGAGGAACCATATAAGTGTGTGGATTGTGGAAAGAGCTTCGCTCAGAGTGGACAGCTTACTGTCCATCGACGTATCCACACAGGGGAGAAACCTTTTAAATGTGTGGACTGTGGAAAGAGCTATGCTTGGAGTACGCAGCTTACTGTCCATCGATATATCCATACTGGGGAGAAACCATATAAGTGTGAGGATTGTGGAAAGAGCTTTGCTCAGAGTACGAAGCTTACTGTCCATCGACGTATCCATACTGGGGAGAAACCATATAAGTGTGAAGACTGTGGAAAGAGCTTTACTCAGAGTCCATCCCTTACTGACCATCGACGTATCCATACGGGGGAGAAACCTTTTAAATGTGTGGACTGTGGAAAGACCTTTGTTCGGAGTTCAAACCTTATTGCCCATCAACGTATCCATTCAGGGGAGAAACCATATAAATGTGTGGACTGTGGAAAGAGCTGTGCTTGGAATACGCAGCTTACTGTCCATCGACGTATCCACACAGGGGAGAAGCCTTTTAAATGTATGGACTGTGGAAAGAGCTATGCTTTGAGTACTCAGCTTACTGTCCATCGACGTATCCATACTGGGGAGAAACCATATAAGTGTGAGGACTGTGGAAAGTGCTTTGTTGAGCGTACATCACTTACTGTCCATCGACGTATTCATACGGGGGAGAAACCATATAAATGTGTGGATTGTGCAAAGAGCTTTACTCATAAAGCACAGCTTACTGCCCATCAACGTATACATTCAGGGGAGAAACCGTTTGAATGTGTCAAGTGTGGAAAGAGCTTTACTTGGAGTTCAAGCCTTATTGTCCATCGACGTATCCATACAGGGGAGAAACCATATAAGTGTGAGGACTGTGGAAAGAGCTTTGGTAAGAGTGCAGATCTTAATGCCCATCGACGTATCCATTCAGGTGAGAAACCATTTAAATGTGTGGACTGTGGAAAGTGCTTTACTTGGCGTGCGCAGCTTACTGTCCATCGACATATCCATACAGAGTAGAAATGATGTAAGTATGAGGGCTGTGGAAAGAGCTTTGCTTAGAGTACAGCATGTTACATCCATCAATATATCAATTCAGGGAAAAAGCCATATAATTGTGAGGACTGTGGAAAGCGCTTTGTTCGGAGTACAGATTTTAACGTCCATCAACGTATCCATTCAGAGGAGGAACCATATAAATCTGTGGACTGTGGAAAGAGCTTGTTCAGAGTGCATACCTCGCTGTCCATCAATGTATCCATATAGGGAGATACCATATACCGTATACCCTGCAGCTGTGGACAAGTTTACGTCGGGACCACAAAGCGTAGCATCCAGACAAGAATAAAAGAACATGAAAGACACTGCAGACTTGGACAACCTGAAAAATCAGCAGTGGCTGAACATAGCCTAACTCAAACAGGACACAGTATCTTATCCAGGACACCAAAATACTGGACAACACTTCCAACTACTTTGTCAGACTGCGCAGGGAAGCCATTGAAATTCACAAGCATAAGCACAATTTCAACAGGAAAGAAGAGACTTTAAGAATGAATAGAGCATGGTTTCCAGTCCTGAAACACACCGCTAACAATACACTCAATACCCGACAATAGCCCTGCAGAGAAGATTAGCACATGAAGCACCAATCCATATGCAAAAGAACTTCCTCAGGATACAGTGAAGCTTCCCTCCATTAGCATTCCACACCCTGGGAAACTCTTACAGGATGACTCAGCTCAACCCCACCCCTCCTGAGTAGATATAAATGCCCTGCCAACATCTTTTCCACACTGTGACACTGAGAGATCTCTGTCTTTTGGTGCTACACCTCTGAAGATGCCAGCCACAGCTGCTGGCGAAACGTCAGGAACTACAGTGCCAAGACCACGGCTATACTGCCCGGATAATCCACAACAACCAAAGCAACTAGGGTTGAAGACTTTTGAGAAAGTTTAGAAGCTCCAAAGTTAAGTATCCATGACAACGGTTCTTCTCTGGCCGACAGACCGATAAGCTTTCCCAGGACAGGGAGAGGAGCAGGCAGCCACAGTTGCTAACATCAGTGTTCAAACAGTGGCACATACAGGCCATGAAAGTTGGGCCGCTCAGAAGACACTGCTCATCCGCCTGACCCCATCTGTGAAGAAAGCACACCATAATTATAAACTGAGTTACTCTAGGAAATTGGACTTTATTCATTTATCTGATTGAGACTTACTTTTGGATCCTTGAGATACCTGTTGAATGGCCTGACATTTATTGTTTCACTGGAGATTTGTGGTTGGATCCTATGTTGCTTCATTGATTGCACCTGTTAAATATTCTATATTTCTCCTAAAAATTATTCGCAGACTGTATTGTGTGTGTTTAGCTATTTGGTTTATAATTGTATAATCCACACAGAACACATTGCACTTTATTTTTGGATTAGATAGTTTTACATTGCCTTGATATTAACTTTGCCTTCCATTTACGATATTCCGCCTTTGTGGCACACAAAGTTCTATTAGAGTTCAAACCTTTCACACAGGCTTCTAGCAGGGTAGGCCAGTCTGAAGCATGGCAGGCGATGCCAAGACCCTGACAGGTGTTTTCATTGGTGGGAAGCGGAATGTGCGTGTTACACTCAAGCAAGTGCACTTTGTCTTCGGTGCCTCCCGGGCAATGGCGTTGGCATTGAGTGAGTGGCTGGCTTGTCCTTGTAGGGGGGGTGGGATCAGTTCTCAAAAGGCTTGCTTTGTACTGAGGATGAGAGCTGCAGACGGCACGCCACCATCAACGTCGCCTCAGTGTTATCTCCTTACCGATCCCTTTGTTGGTCCTTTAACACCGAGTCCAAGGAAAGGCCAAGAAGCAACATGCAACATCCATGCAGGCGTGCACATGCACGTTTGAGGAGGGAGGGTCTCTGCTCCATCCTCTGAGTCCAGGGCTGCCACAAAGGCTCATGTTAAAAAGACTAGGATTAAAACGGCGAAGGATAGACTATTATTAAAGAAGAGAGCAGCACCGAGGAGTACTCATGCATGTGTGGACATGTTGCCCATTCAGTGGCCTTTCACCACGTCTGGCCTTTGGGTGTCATAACTGTGACTATACAACTCCTATAAAGATAGCGAGTCACAGAACAGCAGGTGAAACTTCATTCTGCTCTGAAAGACTTTTGTCCTTTCTGGGCTCTTTTGATTAAAACTGTCAACCCTGGGTTAAATCCCACAGAATAGTGGTGAGGTGCATAGTTGCACACATGCAAGCCTTTACTGGTTGATTTCTTTACTTAGTGGTTTGGCAGCAACTGTTTGGGATTGAGATCAGTATCCTAAAGTACAGCAACTGCAGCAGACCTGGATTGCTCAAATGTAAACATGGGGGATTAGGGAGTTATGGCAGTCCCATTGTGCTCTGCAAAGTGGGTGATCTGCCACTGAGCCACAGCCCCTCTGCTTGTGGGTTGGACTCCCTTCTGCTTTCCCCAGGAATACAGAAATGGCATATGCATTCTCTAAGCAAACCAACAGATAATTTCCTAAGAAATGAAGAAATATCCCTTTGCAATTTGCAAAGGAAGTAAAGGTTTATGAGCCAGAAGAAAGAAGAAGGAAGCAGCACAGACAGGGAGTGTGTCAGTTCTAGGGATGGCAGTCCATGACAGATCCCCGAATCCCTCACAGCAAGTACCGAAGGGTCTTGGATGAAAAGGTTTTATTACAGAGATCCATATAAGTTCACAGGTACCTCCAAAGATGAATAGGATTGGCAGGAATGAGAATACAAGCACATGCACTTTGATATAAAGAGCAGGATTCTCCCTCCTCTGGGGCAGATAGCAATAAGGCATGAAAGTCCCAATTCACATGAGAAACACAAACGCTTTGTCTGGCCAGAGAAAGCTCGAAGATTACAAGGAATTCGACCCCCTCTGTCTCTTGCGAAGAGTTACCATTTAGTACAAGGTCAGTAAGCAGGCTTCAGAGAGAACAGTCTCAACATTAGTACTTTCGTTTTTAGGCCTGAATATAATGGTCACAGTACATGAGCATAAAAAGATAGCATAGAGTATTGTCCACTTTTCAGTCTCGCGACAGCATCATTTGCAATTATTCTCCTCGTCTCCATAGTAGCATCTCTCCCCATTCCACAACTTCTTACTTTCCTACGCACACTCTTCTCCAAAGGGGGGGGGGACTCATAATTCTCCCTTTGTCTCTGCCTCTGCAGATGTTTCTCAGGAATGTCCAGTTATCTATCTCCAAGGCCAGAAATTCTCTCTTTCCATGTACAGCCAGGGAGAAAAGGGGAGGGTGGTCAAAGAGCAGGGACTAGTTATTTTAAAACATAAAGAATCCATCTTATGCCTCTTGCTAGCTTAATATCATGGCTGCATGATTAATCCAAAGTCCTTACTAATATAAATTTGCTAATCCCACAGCTGTGCTGTAAGAAATGGCTCAAAGACATGACTGGGTGATGGGACAAAGACTACTGGGTACGGTTAATGTAGATATGCTCCTACTGGGTAGTATCCATGCTTCCACACTCTGCAGCAACCCAGACCAGGCCCCATTCGCTCCATGGGTGGCCTGCGGTAAATAAAAGTGATGGGCCTCCCACCTCCTGCTGGGGTGGGGGGATAGCAGGACCCGGCAAGCCTATCC
The DNA here is from genome assembly GCF_028583425.1 of Eublepharis macularius. Classification (NCBI taxonomy): domain Eukaryota; kingdom Metazoa; phylum Chordata; class Lepidosauria; order Squamata; family Eublepharidae; genus Eublepharis; species Eublepharis macularius. The sequence goes on from NC_072793.1 coordinate 185,402,919, forward strand.
TGGATTCGTATCTTAATGACTCCTGAAGATGCCAACTCTAGCAGACAGAAGAAACATTCTCAACAATTGTGCCCTATTTATGTGTTTTTTCTCAGTGTAGTCTAAAGATCTTTTTTCTTTCCCTTTTGCCTGAGAGGCTCAGCAGTCCCAGGGTCTCCAGGTCTCATCTCTGGAAGTTCATTTTCTTCCCCAAAAGTCCATTCTTCCCTTCCATTGCTTGAAGATGCCCATCGATGGAGGAGAAATCACAGGGACCAAGAGAATGTTAAGGACGGACATCCCTCAGCAGTGCTCCCGTGTCCCACGAGTAATAGCCGATGACTTTGGCTCTTCTGGGGGGGGTGGGAGTGGCATTCTCCCTCCCCCCAAGTATTCCTGGATTTCTATCCAGGTGCAGAATGGGGTGGCGGAGTGGGTGAGACTGAAGCAGGTTTAAAATAAAGGGCCTCTCCCTGCTTCATTGTTAAAGAACTGGGCATTCTGAGGGATGCTTTGGAGGGCTTTTGCAGCTGAATCCTTTGGCCAAAGTGTCTCCAATGAGTCTTTTTCCCCACCCTTCTCTACAGTGAGCTCTGGCAGATTTCATGATGCACCCTCCTTTCGTCCACTTTATCCCCACGCCAACCCTGCAGGGTAGGTTAGGCAGAGAAGGTGACTGGCTCAAATGAGGCTCACGGCACCGTGAGGGGTTCTCCTCGGGTTCTCCAAGCCCAAAGTGCCCAGTGTGGCCCGAATGGGACTAAGCTTCTGCCAGGTGCAATTTAACAAAGTAGCTACCCCTAAAGGCCCACATCCTGTCCCATTCTAGGGTTGGAGGGAGTTGTTGTTGGCTGCAGCCTGGAGTCCTTATGCTTGAATTGCAAGGGGAACATCAGCCAGGAGAACAGGGGACCCCTGGGGGGTGGGTCTGCTTAGAGCTGGGAAGCCGTCCTCAGGGTGGGGAAAGGGCTGGGGAAGGGGCAGTTCAGCAGTCCCATCTGGAAGGCAGCTTGTGACGGGCATCAGGGCCAGATTTTGGGCAGGGGAAAGAATTGAGAAGGCTTGCAGAGATGGTTCATAGTAATGTTCAAGATACACCCCAAACTCATAATCAGATCCCTCAATGTGTCCATGACCACCTGATTTGGGGTTACCCTTTGTAAAAATCCTGAGGATCAATGAGGATCCGTGCTTTGAATCACGTTGTTGTGCCATGCTGGCACCATGAAGCGGAGGGTGTGTGATTCCTTGATATGGTGCTGCCTATATTCTAAGCAATGATCTGCAATGTGACGCTGGTTTTTATTTTGTTTCAATGTACCAATGTACTTACTGGCAGGGCGAAGCCAGAAGAGGTTCTTTTTTGCTTTCTGGAGAGTCCACCAAAGGGTTAAAGGGAAGGAACTTGCATTCCTAGAGAGGCCACAAAATGGGAGGCCACCTGACCTGGCAGAGTCACTTCCTGTCTGTAGCTGGTGTTATTGGTTGAAGGGGAGAGGAGGCAGCGGCTGAGGACTTTTTGCAAACTAGGTAAGTAATGCAATAATATTTCTTTTGCAAAACACCTCCCTGCTTTGGGGGCGATTAACCAGAGGGCTTCTTTTCTCCAAAGGGCTTTTCTGTTTGCTCTCTGGATCTCCTCTTCGCTGGAGGTGGAGCTGAATTCTTCCTGGAATAAGGCATGAACCTTCTACTGTATTTTCTCTGCCTTCTCTTGCTGTCTGCCAGCTGTAGCAAAATGGCATCTGTTTCTTTCATCTTCACTTTATTTATGTTGTTTATCATCCCCTTTTCTCACTGAGACTCCATGTGGATTATACAGTGTGAGCCAATATGATCAATGGCTGAGAGATTCCCTAAACAATAAAATAGGAGGGTATGGATTGCAGACTTTTGAGAGAAAGCATACATCCAAAAAAAGATCAAATACTACTGAAACAAAACCTCAGTAATTTAACATGAATATGTTCATTGATATTGAAGTTGCACATCCAACACTGATAGACAGAACCCAGTAGAATAGTCTACAGTCCAAGTCCCTTTTTAAGAGCATCTCTCTGAGCCATTTCTTACAACAGAGACTAATTGCCTGAGGAAAAAGCACAGGCAGGTGGAAAGACATGAGATAAATCGGTGGGGTGGGGCCTTCCGAGGTTCCGAATGCGGGTCCCCGTCCTCTTCTCTGGATCCTCCATAGCTCTGCTGGCTTCCATGAACTGCTGTTGAGATCTTTTCCAGTTGTCTACAGCATGATGAGAGAGGTCCAGCATCTCTCGGACTTGAAGTTGCTCTGTTTTGCTTCTGGCCCACTTTTTCTTTCTTTCTTTCTTTCTTTCTTTCTTTCTTTCTTTCTTTCTTTCTTTCTTTCTTTCTTTCTTTCTTTCTTTCTTTCTTTCTTTCTTTCTTTCTTTCTTTCTTTCAAAAATAAACTTTTTGTTAACATTAAAAACAACATACAATGCATAAACAAGAAAACAAATTAGACAATGTTAAAGTCAACTATAATACAAGAAAAAACAGATAGCTTATAATATACTACCAGTTTTCAAAAATAATATTAACAAAGGCAAAAGAAAATTTGCTTAGAGAATTGCAATATACCTAAGCAGAGAGGGAGGTTCTTTACAGTTTGTATGAAACCTAACATATTGCTCAGAAACACCATGAGACAAACGATAAATGTTTTGGAGGGTGAATATCATTGGTTTATAAGTAGTCAAAGAAAGGGAGCCATGGCCCACTCTTTCTAACTTCACAACAACCACTCTGTAAATATGTACCTCATTCCTGGCGCCACATAATCTTCTCTGGTTTCTGAACGCTGCAGGAATCCTCAGCCTATAGTCAGGGATTGCTTTTATTAAGCAGAGCAGAACTTTTCTGCTTGCTGTGTGGAAGCTCTGCTTCGCTTGCTCCACCCAACTTCTTTATGAACACCCTTGATTCTGGGATGTGCCATCAGTTTTGTAACTCATGTGTCACCTCTTTAGTTGTAGGTGTCCGGTTCTATAGATCCTGCCGCTATTTGCTGGTAATCATAGATCTGGCACTTGTCTTTACAGGGGAATCCGGCACAGGAGGAAGGCGATCCACTGGTCCAGGTGGAGGCTGTTTGGAGAGGAAGGAAGGATGAGGGGAGAGCCGGAATCCGTTGGTCGAGAAGCAAGAGAAGGCCCTGATGCCACCGAGGCTTGGAGCGGAAGGGACATGGTGGAAGGAACCATGCAGAAGAGCCTGGGAGAGGATTTTCCCCCTTCAGATGTGGAGTGCCAGCAATTCAGGCACTTCCGCTACCAGGAGGCCGAAAGGCCCCGAGAGGTTTGCAGCCAACTCCACCATCTTTGCCAGCAGTGGCTGAAGCCAGAAAGCCACAGCAAGAAGGAGATCCTGGACCTGGTGGTCTTGGAGCAATTCCTGGCTGTCCTGCCCCCGGAGATGGAGAGCTGGGTCAGGGAATGTGGGCCAGAGACCAGTTCCCAGGCGGTGGCCCTGGCAGAAGGCTTCCTCCTGAGCCAGGCAGATGCCAAGAATCAGGAGCAGCAGGTGAGAGGGATACACCTGGGTGGTACATGGGGCACAAGATACAAACAGGGATACCCTCAAAATCCATATGGATTATTGCATTTTAAGAACCCCCCCTTTCCTTGTTCCTTTTCTCACCTCTCTCCCCTTTCTGGGATCCCTGCTTATGTTTCAGGTACAGAAAAACATTGTGCAGGAGCATTACCACGGAGGAACTTTTCTGGGTAAGATAAACAGGGCAGTTTTACCCTCTGCATGTCTTCCTTGAGTGTACAAGTGCTGCTTTTATACACTCGCCTCAGTCCAGTGTGGGAAGGATGCTCAGTTCCAGTTTCCCAGTTTAGGAATATCCCTTTAAAGAAGAAGAAAAAAGATTGATTGGTAATCTTCCCAAAATAATTGGAAATATAATAATTTAGGCCATCTCTAATTACATTACATGCATGCAAAGGTAATATAGCTAACCAGTTGGGTAACTACTTTCTAAAAATGCTTGTAGGTTTGTCGTTGAGGGCAAAGAAAAATGATAGGGATTGAAATTCTTGTTAAAAATTGGGCAGATAATGCATTGGGCCAAAAATAAGAGAAACAAAATGATAATCCTTGAGGAGATTGTATGGCACAGTAACATAGTTCAAGGTGAGGCTGCGTGGCCCCGAGCCCTTCAGAATTTCATGGTCTCCATGCCAAGCAGGAGTCATTCTCACTCAGTGCAGGGCTGTAACTATTTTGATCATCACTTCTCACATAAAATATCTTCCATGTGTTCTGTCTTGGACCCTTGATTAGCTGTGACGAGATCAGATGGTGGCAGGTTGCCAACTTGTTTGGTTGTTTGTCATTCTTCCCAATTTAATCATTGGACAGGGATGTGGACAGGGTTGTTAAAAGTTTGGACCCAGGAGATCTCGCTCTTCCAGCTTCAGGCTTTCTGGGACCAGACAAATGTTTAGATCCTTTCCAGCCTTCTTTTAGATTTGCTTATGGGAGTGAAACAGCCTTAGTCGCCCTGGTGGAGGACCACTGGGAGATTGCTAGAGGGAATGCCTCTGTTTCAAGTGGGCAGGGGTACGTCACCTATAGCGGGCCTGCCTTTTTCCATTTGTTCCGATCTTGCCACGTGCCCAGGGAATCTGGGATATGGCAGCTGCAATTCTGTTGGTGGTTTTGGGACTGCCTGTTCATTGCATATCAGAGGTCTTCCTTCTTAAGACTGTGAATTTTGTACTACTGGAGAAACATTTTTCTATTTTACCGTAGCTAAAGTAGATTTTTCACATGAATGGGATCAAATTTTTTTTCCTAAATAAGGATTCAAGTGTTGTTCTGACCGTGATCCAAGAGAGGGAGAATCTTCTTCCCTCGTGCAAGAAACTGAGATGCTCAGTACTTGGAAAGCTCAGAATGTTTTCTGATTCTCTTTGGTCCCTCCAGGCGATTCCTTGAAACCAATGAAGTATTCTTTCCCACCTCTTTGCGATGGAGAGAAAGCAGCTCCTCTATGGTCAGGTGGGGTAAGTGTGGAACGATAAAGCATGACCCTGTGTGCCTCCCTGAACCTTCTCTTCTCTCCTGTCTGTGCTGTTCACTGGATGGAAAGTGAAAAGGTGTGATGGTAGTCTGAATCCTGCATGGCAGTGTCTAATTATAATGATTTAAAAAAAAAAAACAATTGTATTGAATGGGTCAACATACATTCCAAAATACATAATATAACTAAATTTACCCTTTAATTCAATATATATGCCCCCTCCCGTCCCCCTCTCCCCTTTCCCTTTGTGACTCCCAACAGCACTATCACCCCTTTATTTCTTATTGTTATCTCTATTCAATACATTTGTCCGTATTATTAAAGGTAAAGATTTTACTTATTTTCTTAATAATTATCCAGAGACCACAACTGTCCTTTCACATCCCACTTGTTCTCAAGATAGTCCTTTAATTTCCCCCAGTCATTTAGAAATTCACTTGGATTTTGCTCTTTCAGCTTTCTTGTCATTTTGTCCATCTCTGCCATGTACAACAGTTTTTGAATCTGATCTTCCACTTCTGGTATCTCTTCTTGCTTCCAATACTGTGCATGTAGCAATCTTGCTGCCACCGTCATATAGAATAACAATATCCTATCCTTCACATTAACTTTTTGCATATTTAATCCTAGCAACAGCATTACAGGGTTCTTTAATTATAATGATTTTGGATTGTGGTTAGAAGGGCAAGAATTGTTACATGATTTTTTTTTTGTGGAAAAACTTTATTAGGTGAGAATATTAATACATACAACTTTCAAATAACATCTCAATATCATTTTCCCCCACCCTTTCCCTCCCCCCTTTTTCAGGACTTCCAACAGCTTTCCAACCCTATATCTTAATCTATTCCTAATCTATCCCCTTTTTCTATAACTCGTTATATTGTGTTTACATTCTACTTTGTTAAGCTAAGCTCTATCTGTTAGCTTCAGATGTATTATTATTAACTTAAAATCTGTTATCTATTACTATCTGTTAACTTCAGATATATTTAAATTTAAGCTAACAATTAAATAAAATATCTACTTTATTAATTTTACCAATATCTATTAACTCCAAATCCACTTAAATTTAAGCTAACAATTAGCTAATACTTCACTCCATATGGTAAAGATTCCATCTCTTCCAATAAAAAGAAACCCATTCTAATAATTTTAGAATTGCCATAGTTCCCCTTTCACGTCCCACTTCTTTTCTAAATATGTTTTCAGTCTTCCCCAATCAGTAAAGAATTCTGCCAGATTCTGATCTCTCAGCTTCTTGTCATTTTATCCATTTCTGCCATGTATAGCAATGTATATATCCAGTCTTCAATAGTTGGTATTTCTTGCACCTTCCATTTCTGCGCATATAAAAGTCTTGCTGCCGTCGTCATGTAGAATAGTAATGTTCTGTATTGCATAGGAACATCTTCCATACTTAAATTCAGTAGCAATAGCTCTGGGTTCTTCTTTATTTGGGTCTGCAAAATCTCATTTATTACTTCTAAAATATCTCCCCAGTACTGTCTAGCTACATCACATGTCCACCACATATGATACAATGATCCTTCATGCTTTTTACATTTCCAGCATTTATCTGACATATTTGCATTTCCAAGCGCAATTTTCTTAGGCGTTAAATACCATCTATAAACCATCTTATAGACATTCTCTTTAATACTGGTACAAGTTGAAATCTTCAACGTAGTTTTCCATAAATATTCCCATGACTCCATTGTTATTTCTTTGTGACAGTTAATTGCCCACTTCACCATCTGTACTTTGACTGTCTCATCCTCTGCTAGCTTCCGCATCATTTAAAATCATTTTCGGTTGCAGCTCATCTTTAATATATAAAACAACTCCTCTTTTTTTCTGATTTGACGCAGCTGCAAATTCTTTCCCCAGTTTAGCAAATTTTAAGTATTTCACATCTTGTTTCCTAATATGTGTCTCCTGCAGACAAATTATATTACAATGTTGTTTAGATAGCCAGTGGAAAGTGGTTTTACGTTTAGAAGGTGAGTTTAGTCCATTTACATTCCAAGATACGATTTTACACTCCATAGTCAAATTTTAGATCTTTTGGGTAAGTCTTTTTCATAATCCCTTATGAACATTTCCATCTCATGTCCAGATCTGAGTGTTCTTTTAATCTCACGAAATTCAAAGCTCAATCCTTCTGGTATTTCCCATCTATATCTAATGTTCAATTCTTTCAACATTTGTACTAGTTCTCTGTATTTCTTCCTCTCCAACAAAACCCCCCTAGGCAGTTCCTTCATTATTCTCACTCTTTTTCCATCAATTTCCAGAGGGTTTTGAAATTGCTTACTCACAATCTCTTCTCTTATTCTCTTTGTTGTAAATTGGACTATTACATCTCTTGGTAAATTTTTTTGTGCTGCATATTTTGAGTTGATTCTGTATGTCACATCTAGAAAGGCTGCCACCTCGTCCACTTCTTTGTTCAAAAGTTCTACTAGTATTTCTGAAATCTGCTCTTGGGTTGATTTCCCTTCCACGTCCGGGACTCCGCGAAATCTAAGTTGTTTTTCCATATGTTTACATTTCACCACGGCCATTCTTCCTTTCAAACCCTTGGTTTCTATCTTGTGTGATACAGCCAATTTGTCAGTTTCATCTTCCACTGTTTTAACTTTCTGCTGTGTCGATTGTAATTCTTTCTTGACCTCATCAATATTTTTGACCAGCTCCACCATCTCTGATTTAAAAGTCTCTTTGAGCTCCTTAATGTCCTTCACAATCTCTTGCATCATATCTTTGATCTCCCTATTCCCCTCTGCAACTTTTTTATCAAGACTGTCCAGCGCCGTTTGCTATTCTTTCTTCGACATCGTGGGGCTTGCTTTGCCTCGCTCCCACGAGTCCGCTCTTTTCCTTAACTCCATGGCGTGGCTGATTTACTTTCCTCACCTTAAGCGTCAAATTTTAACAAAGTCTTTTAAAAATTTGCGATCTTAGCATCCAAAGTTGAAACTCTTGTAGTTTAAACCCAAGAGTCCTATCCTCTTTTGCCAAAAGGAACAGCTCCCTCCCCTCCCCTGACAGCCTTTTAAATACTTAAAGTGAGTGATCCAGTCTCCCCGCAACCTCCTCTTTTCCAAAATATTTTTCCACCGCCAGGACGGCCCATTATCTCTGGGAGCAACTCTATATTGGAACCTTTAGCCAGATACTTGGATCAGTTTTTGCAACCAGTGGTTACTCAGACCCGATCCTATGTTAAAGATACCAGTGAGTTCATAAAACAAATTCAGGAGCTACACATCAGGGACGATTCATTATTGGTATCCATGGATGTTTCGTCTCTCTGTACTTGATTACCCCATGCAGGGGCTACATGCATAGTTGGACCCACTTAGAGATCTCCTTCTGATTAGGCTCCCCCTCCCCACCCCAGAATTCTTACCACAATTATTTGATTTGGTTGTGGAGAAAAAAAAATGTTTCTCTAACAAATTCTGCTTGTAAACCAAAGAAATGGCCATGGGGTGTGCCACCGCACCCAGTGTGGCAAATCTCTATATGACACATCTAAAGGAGGCTACTGTGCTGTCTAGCGGAGCCCCTTTAAGTTCATTGCCTACATTGGTTCAGGCTTCTAAGTTTCCATAGGCCCAGTTCTGGCTTAATGCCCTGGAAGCGGAATGTGCAGCTCGGCTAATTAATTGCACCTGTGAGCTGTTGCCGAGGGAAAGGGCCTTGAGAAACTAGGGAGTCTCAGCTCTGCACGTACTCCTCTCAGTTCTCAGGCTAGTAACGCTGATTGCAAGTGTGCCTCTGATTGGCTATCAATCATTGAAAAGATGGCTCCTCTCAGCCCTCAGTAATGCTCAATGCTCAGAATGCTCTCTGATTCTCAACTTGGAGAGAAACAACCAACAACATGAAGGAGGGAAGGACGACTCCATGCTAACCATTCCAGCAGCATGTGAGAGACTATTGCTCTATCCCCAGCCTGATGACTAGGCCTGCCTGGCATAGTTAATGGACTGTGTTTGTGAGTATGAGCCTCAAGCTTTCTTCAGAGAAATGCTAAGTTAGCCAGCTTTATGTTTTAGTCAGTTAGCTCTAGTTAGAATAGCCAGCCTTTTATTGTTTTGTTTGCCATTGCTTGTGCCTTAGTAGAGTGTTTCCTGCTACCTGCATACACTCTTCTGAATAAATAAACACCTTTATATAAGCCTTTGTGTCTGTGAGTGTCTGACCAAGTGTGTGCAGAGTCCCCCAGATTGGAAAAGAACCCGGAGACCGGTGAGTCTCGACGTAGAAGGGTGAGCTATCTTCCAGGAAGCCTGCTAGGGGTTGAGTAGCTGTACACAGCACTTGAACTGCAGGAGGGAGATAGGCTCTGACCATCTACCCATGGTGGCAGCTGCGTGATTCAATCTGGGTGAGAATTCTGGCACATTGGCAGTACTCTGTACTAAGGCTTTAGTCTGTTGCACGGCAATTGGCAGGTTTGTTATTTTGGCTAGGCAAGATGAGTCAGGGAAAAGGACTCGACCGGCCTGTTGATTTTACGCTTGAGGACGACATGGATGATTTAGGAGCTGTCGGAGGTCAGCCTCTAGTGCCGGAGAGGCTGTTCAGCTCACAGTTGTTTCCTCGAGACACGGTCCCTTGTGGATTACAATGACGTGGCTTCTACTCGTGTTTGTAGAAGGGAGGCCCTACATTTGGGAAGTGATCCTTTGTGGCAGGATTACGCAGAAACAGGAGAGGTGATGGATTGCTCTCCGTGTTATCGCTCCACAGCTCATAATGGCAGCTGGACATTTGGAAGGACTGTGTTGTTCTCCAGCCTACATGCAACAGCCCGGGAGAGAGCAGAGGCAGGTGAAGCCCTGAGGGGATGTGAAGACCAGCCAGAAGCTCTAGGAATTGGGCAAGCTTCAGTTCAACAGCAACAAATGTATGTCCTTTTGAAGTACATTCTGCAACAAAAAGTTCAGCGAACGGCTTTGCTGCAGGACTATTTTGCCGTCTCTGCCTGGGTGAAAGCTTTAGATAAACAACAACGGGCGGCCCCGGTACCAATATGAAACAAAAACAACCAAACCGGGACTCAATAATCTTTGGAGCCGAAATATACTTAAATTTTTGTGTTATAAAGTGCGAAAAGTGCAATAAATACAAACATAAATACAAATTACGTTATACAAAATTTTGAAGTGCCATGATACAAAGTCCAAGCATATATACATATATCACAATGTTTCTGTTGTCCGGAATCGTCAGAAAAAATTTTTTGGAAAAATTTTTATAAAGTGCTAGTTGCCAGTTGCCAGTACATCAAAAGGAGCCGGTAGGTAGGGAGTTGTGCACCGTACTTATATATTCACAGTCCATAAGTATGAATACAATTAGACGAACGCCGACGGGGGTTTGCTTGCAAATATCATTAACCCGTTTCGTGAGTACTAAGACTCACTTCCTCTTGGGCTTAAGGTGATTCGGACTGGTCATACTGTAAGGAAAAAATTAATTATAAATGTCTAGCAACAATTACAATGAAATGAAAAATAAAAATAAAAAAGGCAATATCACTTACAGTATGTTACAAGCACAAGGCATACTCTCCTACCACTCCATACATTCCACGGACGTGTGATAGATGAAATGGACCACGAGTTAAAATAATCAAAAAGAGGAGGGGCCAATCGTAACAAGAGGAAGGTTTTTACAGAATTCTCAAAGACTTACAGTAACTTGCCTATCCGTGAATGGGGAAAACTATAGAAAGCAGGAAAAGTTAATTTCCGAGTTCAGACCATGAGGTGACAGGGTGTTTAGTCGGAAAATCCATTTAGATTCTAATTGGAGCAGCAATTTAACCATGTCTGTAGCAAAGGGGCGATCAAGTTGCTCTATTACAGAAACCTTAAGATCATTATATGAGTGTTTCTCTGCATGAAAGTGGTTAACAAGGGGAGCCTCCCAGACCTGATTTCTGATCCTAGATTGATGTTCTTGGATCCTAATCCTTAAAGGGCGAGTTGTGCTCCCTATATATAATAGGGGGCACGGGCACTGAATACCATATATCACATTTATGGACTTGCAGTTAGAAAATCCATGTGAAAAATGATTAGGTAGTATTTGCTGTATTTTAACCATAAGGTTGCATACACTACACGAGCCGCATGTAAAATGGCCATTTGGCAGAGTGCCACCTGGTGGATTGTTAGAAAACTCTGATCTCATGACTATGTCCCCAATGGACCGTGTGCGTCTGTAGCCTACCGCTAGCCCTGCTTCACAGCCACGGACACCACTAATAATGTGCCAGTGTTGCTTAATAATTGATATTATATTTGGGGCTAAAGTAGTGTATTCAAGACCCCATTTTATTTTATCATCCATCCTTGGTGGCTTAGATACTAATAAATCTGCCCTATTAGTGGTATCAGCACGTTGTATAGCTCGTTCAATCGTGTGCTGGGGATATCCCCTCGCTCTAAAATTTTCTTTCAGTTTACGGCCACTAGATTCATAAAAGCAAGGGTTGGTGGAATTCCGCTTCAGCCGTAAAAATTGACCCAGGGGGATGTTGTCCCTTAAACCCCTTGGATGGAAAGACTGATAATGCAAATAAGAGCACCGGTCCGTCTGCTTCCTGAAGGGGCGCACTGCCAGTTTGTTATCTCTTTCCCGATAAATGGTAACATCTAAAAAGTGTAGGCTACTGGTGCTACCAGTCCATGTGAATTCAATATCAGGGTGGAGGGAGTTAAACCACCTCCCTAAATCTTCTGCAACGTCCCTTTTCAGTAGGATTATGATGTCATCTATGTATCGCCTGTACAATATAATTAGATCTTTAAAGGGGTTCTTCTCATCATCAAACACCCATTTACTCTCTAAGGCAGACATAAAGATATTCGCGATGCTAGGCGCAGCCGCGCATCCCATAGCCACCCCCTTTAGCTGGAAATAATACTGCTCATTGAATCTAAAGTAATTCTTCTCCAGAATAATATCTAAGATGTTCAGGAGAAAGGGGGTGGAGGGCTGCTGTGCCTCGCGTAGTAGAAGAGCATCCTGTACTACCACTCTCACCTCATCGTGAGGAATGGAGGTATACAGTGATCTCACATCTAAAGACATGAGATATATAGAGGGCGGGATATCTATGGACTCTACAAGTGAGATTAAGGTAGTAGTGTCCTTTAAATAAGCTGGCGTGTTGGCTACTAGGGGCTGCAGAAAAAAGTCCAGGAAACGCGAAAGGGGTTCCAAAATAGAATTAGAGCCGGAGATAATTGGCCGGCAGGGGGGAGGATGTCCCGATTTATGAATTTTCGGGAGTGTGTAGAAGACAGGTATTCTTGGACAGGGGTTAATTAACGCGTCCCTAGTCTTCTTATCTATCTCATTATCCCCCAATCCCTCGTCCAAAACAACTTTAATAATGCGTTGGATATGCACTGTTGGATTATAAGATATTCGTTTGTATTCCATCTCATTCTCCAGCTGTCTATTGCATTCCTGTAAATAGTCTAAAGTATCCTGGACAACTATGCCCCCACCTTTATCGGCCCTTTTGATAACAATCTCTCTATCGTTTTTGAGATCCTGCAAAGCCTTCCATTCCTGTTTCGAAAGGTTATACCTTTTGTGGTGGCATGCAGCCTCCAAATTGGTCACATCACGTAATACAACTTTTTCAAAACTCTCAATCATGGGATCAGACACTACAGGACAGAAGGATGACTTATAAATAATACCAGAAGCGGGAGGAGGATTTCCCGGTCCGAAAAGGTTCCTGAGTTTAATCAAGCGAACCAATTTGAAAAGATCAATCCTGGTTTGAAAAGCATTATAGCTAGGGGTTGGAACAAAGCCCATACCTTTATTCAAAGCAGATAATTCAACGCCAGTTAAGGTCCGTGATGAGAGATTAAATACTATGTTTTCTTGTACGGGCGTCTCTGCCGAAAAGAGCCCCTGCCTAAAAAAGTCTTGGGAGGGATGTTACGCGATCTAAGACTGCGTGTGCTGGAGCCCTCATCTCCCGACGTATCTGTTTCTGAGGGCTCTGTGGTTTCCAACTCAGGGTTCGAAGCAATATTTGTAGCCCAAGAAACTCTTTTGCGTGGCTTCTGGTACCCATCCTCCTTCCACTGGTAAATTCTACCAGAGGTATAGTCTCTCCTGTCACGTTCAAATTTCCTGACCTTAAGTTCTTTTAGTTTCTCTTTGCTTTCATTAATACGGCGTTCAATGTCCTGACTACGCAGGTCAAATTCCGCCTGAGAAACTTTGGATTTTAGTTCCGTTTCAGCCTTATCGATATCCATAGTCAAAACCTCAGCCTGAGCATTCGAGGTTTTAATCAAGAGAAGCATCAGGTCAAAAGCACATTTGTTTAGTATGGCTGCCCATTTAGTTTTAAACTCTTCATCCTCCTTAAACATCCCGGGTGGTTTGTGGATACGCAGACCACGCGGTATGAACTTATGAAGTGAATAGTCAGTTAAAGAAGCCGCATTAAGTTGGAGGCGGCATCTCTCATGTCTTTAGATGTGAGATCACTGTATACCTCCATTCCTCACGATGAGGCGAGAGTGGTAGTACAGGATGCTCTTCTACTACGCGAGGCACAGCAGCCCTCCACCCCCTTTCTCCTGAACATCTTAGATATTATTCTGGAGAAGAATTACTTTAGATTCAATGAGCAGTATTATTTCCAGCTAAAGGGGGTGGCTATGGGATGCGCGGCTGCGCCTAGCATCGCGAATATCTTTATGTCTGCCTTAGAGAGTAAATGGGTGTTTGATGATGAGAAGAACCCCTTTAAAGATCTAATTATATTGTACAGGCGATACATAGATGACATCATAATCCTACTGAAAAGGGACGTTGCAGAAGATTTAGGGAGGTGGTTTAACTCCCTCCACCCTGATATTGAATTCACATGGACTGGTAGCACCAGTAGCCTACACTTTTTAGATGTTACCATTTATCGGGAAAGAGATAACAAACTGGCAGTGCGCCCCTTCAGGAAGCAGACGGACCGGTGCTCTTATTTGCATTATCAGTCTTTCCATCCAAGGGGTTTAAGGGACAACATCCCCCTGGGTCAATTTTTACGGCTGAAGCGGAATTCCACCAACCCTTGCTTTTATGAATCTAGTGGCCGTAAACTGAAAGAAAATTTTAGAGCGAGGGGATATCCCCAGCACACGATTGAACGAGCTATACAACGTGCTGATACCACTAATAGGGCAGATTTATTAGTATCTAAGCCACCAAGGATGGATGATAAAATAAAATGGGGTCTTGAATACACTACTTTAGCCCCAAATATAATATCAATTATTAAGCAACACTGGCACATTATTAGTGGTGTCCGTGGCTGTGAAGCAGGGCTAGCGGTAGGCTACAGACGCACACGGTCCATTGGGGACATAGTCATGAGATCAGAGTTTTCTAACAATCCACCAGGTGGCACTCTGCCAAATGGCCATTTTACATGCGGCTCGTGTAGTGTATGCAACCTTATGGTTAAAATACAGCAAATACTACCTAATCATTTTTCACATGGATTTTCTAACTGCAAGTCCATAAATGTGATATATGGTATTCAGTGCCCGTGCCCCCTATTATATATAGGGAGCACAACTCGCCCTTTAAGGATTAGGATCCAAGAACATCAATCTAGGATCAGAAATCAGGTCTGGGAGGCTCCCCTTGTTAACCACTTTCATGCAGAGAAACACTCATATAATGATCTTAAGGTTTCTGTAATAGAGCAACTTGATCGCCCCTTTGCTACAGACATGGTTAAATTGCTGCTCCAATTAGAATCTAAATGGATTTTCCGACTAAACACCCTGTCACCTCATGGTCTGAACTCGGAAATTAACTTTTCCTGCTTTCTATAGTTTTCCCCATTCACGGATAGGCAAGTTACTGTAAGTCTTTGAGAATTCTGTAAAAACCTTCCTCTTGTTACGATTGGCCCCTCCTCTTTTTGATTATTTTAACTCGTGGTCCATTTCATCTATCACACGTCCGTGGAATGTATGGAGTGGTAGGAGAGTATGCCTTGTGCTTGTAACATACTGTAAGTGATATTGCCTTTTTTATTTTTATTTTTCATTTCATTGTAATTGTTGCTAGACATTTATAATTAATTTTTTCCTTACAGTATGACCAGTCCGAATCACCTTAAGCCCAAGAGGAAGTGAGTCTTAGTACTCACGAAACGGGTTAATGATATTTGCAAGCAAACCCCCGTCGGCGTTCGTCTAATTGTATTCATACTTATGGACTGTGAATATATAAGTACGGTGCACAACTCCCTACCTACCGGCTCCTTTTGATGTACTGGCAACTGGCAACTAGCACTTTATAAAAATTTTTCCAAAAAATTTTTTCTGACGATTCCGGACAACAGAAACATTGTGATATATGTATATATGCTTGGACTTTGTATCATGGCACTTCAAAATTTTGTATAACGTAATTTGTATTTATGTTTGTATTTATTGCACTTTTCGCACTTTATAACACAAAAATTTAAGTATATTTCGGCTCCAAAGATTATTGAGTCCCGGTTTGGTTGTTTTTGGGTGAAAGCTTTAGGCAGTGAGAGGCAGGAGGAAGCCGAGTACTCTGCATGGTGTCCGAGGCAACTAGAGGAGGAATACTTGCAGCAGGAGCTGACCCCGGCACCTGGGAGGCAGAGGGACAGCGGCAGTGTGCGAGGGTGCTGGACGGAGCTGGAAGACCCTGAAGGTGAAGTGGTGCCCAGCTGGTCCCAAAGCCCAAGGTCGTTACAAGAGCAGGCGACAGAGGAGGAATGGGACCTGGAACAGGAGCAAGAAGTAGAGATCAGGATGGCCACCTGTGGCGTCCAACACCCAGGCCTAGGACTAAGTTTTTGCAGTTAGCTGGTAAAGAGCTTCCAGCAGAAGCTGATGTTGAACTGTCTGAGCAAGCTGTTTCTCCACAACTGGAACAGCAAGAGTTAATTCCCAGTGAAACAGAGGTGCGTTTGGATGTGAATTTACAAAACAAAGTCTTTGGGGCTAAGGCTCAAAAGACTCAGCAAGTTCCAGTTACCACTAGGAGCAAGGCAAAGGCTCTGTAAGGTAAAGCTTCAAACCGGCACGGAGAAAGTTTGCAGCAGGATGCCGGCCGATTGAGTGAGAGC
The DNA here is from genome assembly GCF_028583425.1 of Eublepharis macularius. Taxonomy (NCBI): domain Eukaryota; kingdom Metazoa; phylum Chordata; class Lepidosauria; order Squamata; family Eublepharidae; genus Eublepharis; species Eublepharis macularius. The sequence goes on from NC_072793.1 coordinate 185,419,121, forward strand.
GAAACAGCCCCCACCCTTGGAATGTCCTCCAGCTCAGCTTTTCTGGAGGAAGAGAGAGGGAGAAGGGGGGGAGGAATTCAAGCCGCGGAGGAAGGTAAAAGGGACATTTTTTCTTGTGCCGAGTTTGCAAGTGAAATGCACTTGGATTTTACACCTACTGAGTTTAAACAACAGCAATTACGTTGCCCAGCATTGAAGGAATGCAGAGATATGGCAGAGGATCCTAACCAGCCATTAGAAAGTCCTGGAGACAGCCGTATATTTTGGGGAAATGGACTGTTGTACAGAGAGTTTGTACCAAAGAAAGATGGAGTGGATGTAACAAAGCAACTGCTAGTTCCTAAATGTTTTTGGCCAGAGATCCTGAGAGCAGCCCATGATATTCCTTTGGGAGGGCATCAAGGACAAAAGTGTACCCTGGCAAAGGTCAGTGCAGTATTTTTACTGGCCCGGGATTGCTAAATTTGTTGAGGACTACGTGAGGTCGTGTTCTGCTTGCCAGCTCGTCGGCCATAACCGTGACCACCAAAAGGTTCCACTGCAAGCAATGCCCGTAAATGACCCTCTACACATGTGCTCAATAGATCCAACAACCCTTTTTTTGACCCTGTGCAGCTCTACTGCAGGTTTATTGATGATATGTTTTTGGTAATTTCTGCTGCTGATAAATTTCCAGAAGTTGGAACTTGGTTTAACTCTCTGGATGAAAATATCCACTTTACATGGCATGCTGATAGTTAAAACAAACTTCCTGAACATTATTGTCTATGAAAGAAATGACAGCACATTGGAGTGAAACCTTCTAAGAAAGGGCCTGGATGTAATTTGTATTTGAAATATGTCTCTTACCATTCCCATCAGTTGAAAAACAATATACCCTTCAGCCAATTTCTGCGCTTGAAACGCAATGCTACCATTATCCGGGACAATGAGAGGGAGTCTTTAAACATGATGCAGGCTTTTTATAATCGTGGGTATGCCAGTGAGGTACTAGTTAGAGCTCACGAATGTGCCAATATACCCTTGAGAAAGGATCTTCTTGTGACCTAAACAAAAAAAATTCTCACAAGATTAGACGGGCCATTGACTTTACGCTGAAAGCCCACCAAATTCGGAGATTGGTTCATCAATATTGGCCCTTGTCACATGACATAAAGGGGTGTGAGCAACCTCCAGCTATAGGCTTCAGACAAATTTGAAACTGTAAGGACTTAAGATTTCGGGTTTGTTCAGGTTTTCGCTCCATGGAGTTAGATCAGAGTTAGATCAGTCACTCCCAAGGGGGCATCATGTTCCTTAGTATTCACTGGGCACCAGATCATTCCATCAATTAACTGGGCACCAGATCATTCCATCAATTAACTTGACTATTCATTTGACCCATTTTACCACCTGTCAATCTGTGGGTGTAGTTCACCTCATCGTGTGTAAATGTAATCTTACTATATAATTGAGTAAGCGTGTTTCAGACGACTCTCTTTATACCCTGGAGTACAAACAGAGGGCGCTACCACAGAGGAAAGCCCAGGTAAGTCACCATATAGCTCCAGAAAACGTGTTGTGGTAGGAAGCCCAGGCCGGGAACAGGAGTGGAGCAGGAGGCAGTGCTCTCCACATTCCATAACCCGGCTGGTATTAGGTGCGGAGCAGGTAGCAATGCCCAACACCCACCTTAACCCAGCTGGTATTAGGAGCGGAGCAAGTGGCAATGCCCGTCCTACCTTCAGCCAGCTGGTATTAGGAGCAGAGCAGGTGGCAATGCCCACCCCCTTAAGCCAGCTGGGATCAGGAGTGGAGCAGGTGCAATGCCCCACCATGTCTTAACCCAGTTGGTATTAGGAGTGGAGCAGGTGCCAGTGCCCCACCCCCCCTTCACCCGGCTGAGATCAGTAGTGGAGCAGGTGGCTATGCCTACTCTCCACCTTACCCCAGCTGGTATTAGGAGCAGAGCACGGGTGGAATCAGGAGCAGAGCAGATGGCAGTGCCCACCCCCATCATCCAGCTTGGATCAAGAGTGGAGCAGGTGCCATTACCGACCCAGCACATTCACCTGTGTGGGATCAGGCATAGAGCAGGAGGCAATTCCCTTTTTCCCGTCACCCAGCTGGGATAAGAACTGGAGCAGGTGGCAATGCCCACCCCCTTCAGCCTGTTGGGATCAGGCGAGGAGGAGGGAACATGTGGCAATGCCCACCCCCCTTCACCCAGCTGGGGTCAGGCTTGGAACAGGCAGCAATGCCTGCCCCCCTTCACGCAGCCATAATCAGGTGCAGAGCAATGCCCGTTTTCTCTTCAACTGGCTGGGATCAGGAGCGGAGCAGGTGGCAATGCCTGCCCCCCTTTACCCGACCTGTAGCAGGCATGCTGCAGGTAGCAAAGCCCACCACCCCTTCACATTGCTGAGATCATGTGTGAAGCAGGTGGCAATACCCACTGCCTTCTGTCACCGCCCGGGATCAATGATAGAGGAGGAGGGAATGCCTGCATGCCAGTTCCCTCTTTCTAGAGCCAATTGTATTTTTTCCCCACAACGGGCTTTGTTTCTAGTTTATTATAGTGTATAAACTGTTGAAACATTTTTGTAGAGTGGTGGAATAAGTTGATACCCCTGAAGAAGTTGCTATACGAAACACTGGATCTCAAGCCAGCGCTGCATGTCAGGCACTGCGGGAGTTCTGGCTTCCCCCACTAATTTCATCTCCACCTAAAACAAAGGAAATAGAAATGTTAGAATTGAATTTATACAGTTCTTACATGTTTACATGACATTATGGAGACTTACCTGTTGGATGTCTTCCTGTACTGGAACTTCATTGTACCACCTTGACAGTATACTTACCTATTCGTCGTCTTCCTGTTCCCATACTTTCTCTGTTTGAAAAACTTTATATAACTGCACGTTGACTGTATTAATTTGACTTAATTACTTATTTGGATGATTAATTTTAATTCGTATGGTGAATATATTTTGCTTTCACTTTAGTATCGGTTAATTGTTTGTGTTATCCCACTCTTGGTATCTTACCTTTGTATTGTACTCTTCCCTGTTTGGCGTCATCTGCAAATTTATTGAGGACTCCCTTCACACCCTCATCCAGATCATTCATAAAAATATTGCCAAGCTCTGGGCCCAGAACTGAGCCCTGTGGCACTCCACTGGACCCCTCCCTTCAATCAGATGCAATACCCTTGACAGCTCTTCTTTGGGCACAGTTATCCAGCCCTAACCCTAACTTTATCTATTTTAAAAGTTTTCTATTTTTTTCTCTTGTCAGGCTCTGGTGACCTTTGAGGAGGTATCTGTGCATTTCACTGAGGAGGAGTGGGCTTTGCTGGATCCAGGGCAAAGAAGCCTTCACGAGGAAGTCATGGGGGATAATTATCAAGCTGTGGCCTCTCTGGGTAAGGCTGCCCTTTCCCTTAATTCACGGAGTCCGATGGCAGAAATGGCTCCTTCTAGTAAGGACTCCCATAGGGCTCTTCAGATATATACTCAGTAGGTGAGTTGGGCAGGTCCCTGTGCAGGCAGAGGTTGTGCTTCTGCATATCTAGGGGACTCACTTACTCTTAGTTTGTAAATTAAAATGTGGGTTTGTAAGCTAAAAGGAGCAGCTCATGTGATGTCCTTGACGCCTGCTTGTAGGCCTTTCAGAGCAGACAAAGAAGCAAGCAGCTTTCTATATAAAAAGCAAGCCATATGGGTGATGCTGCACTTTTTATCCTGGTGCACCTGTATAGAAGCACCTGGATAAAACCTGCGTTGTGGCCAATACGGCCTCCAGAAGGCACCACTGCCTCGGGAAGCCCATGTGAGCTATCCCATCCTTCTGAAGGGTGCTGTGGCAACGGGAAGCGGGAATGGGAAATAGGGAAAAGCCTAGCCCAGCTGCACTGCCTTCCCCCTGTATCGGGCGTGGGGTTGGTGGCCCGGCTTGACCAACCAGCACTCCCCCCACCCAGATCAGGCAACGCCATGCCTGGCCACCCTCCACTCCCCCCAGTCAGAATGGGCACAGGGGAGTGGACAATGCCCAGCCTGACTGCCCCGCCCTGCCCCCACCCAGATCAGGTGCAGGGGAGCAGGCAATGCCTGGCCACCCTGCCCTCCTCCTAACCAGATCAGGTTGGTGTGAAGGACCCCACCCGCCCTGCCCTTCCTAGAGGCCATTGCATTTAATCCCACAATGAGCTTTGTAGCTAGTTTTAAATAAACATAAAAATACCACTATTTATATGGGATTCCTGCTGTGCATTTTACAAAGTTTGAAAAAAACGTTCCCTTTCTCGAAGGACCATACCGTCTCCTGTTGGGCATGAAAAGGATACCAATGGGCGGAGGGGACAAAAGTGTGGATTGGGGTCATTGCACTGTGTTTGTTCAACTTGCACCAGTGTATGCTTAGGCATGGTCAGCCTCCACAGGAACAGGGTATGGTAGAGCCTTGAAGAACAAACTATGAAAAACTAGATTTATGCCGGTTTAGCAGGTTTCGTCTCTAGCACTGAGAATCTGGCCTGCTGAAATCTTGTGTGCTTGCCTCCTCTTGAAATCAAAGGAGCACAAACATCATCTCCCTGCAGTCTCATAAAATGTAGAGGCCCTTTGTCAGTGTTAGTGGCCCTTTGTCTGGATCACAGTCGAGCGTGTCTGATTGGGATGTTGGAGCCTTCTTGCCTTCGGAGGGGACCGAAATAGTGTATCCTGGCATCTGTGTCTGGGCTGGGACTTCCCTTCCCTGTGCTGAAGTCCCTTGCTCCCTCTGCTACTCTGGGCCACCACCAGGATCAGCAGACAGGTTCTTCTAGATCCAAGCTCTAGCCCCCTCCACTCCCATGCAGTAGCTGTCCTGTTTCTTTCCCCCAAAGGAGGACTTCTGGTTGCCAGACCTGACTGTCTTTCCATGCTGCAAGGAAAAAGAAGCCTGGTTTTGCAGGACTCAGAAGAAAGAGAAAGATCAGCTGGTACGAACCTTTCCCCAATCTTCTCTTGGTGCCTAATCATGGAGGAAATTTATATTCATTATATTTATATTCACTGCTCAGATATATCCAGCATATATTTATTTATTGAGATTCCTCTCCAGATATCACAACATGAATGATCAATATTAAAAGGAAAACAAGCATAAGAACAGCATAAAACAGCCACTGAGTAGCCTTAGAAATATCCATGTCAGGGGCTGGGCCAGCCCAAGCAGAGTAGTCCAAGTCCGGTCGGAGGTCAGAGCACTAGTCCAAAGCCAGGAGTGAGTACAAAGTCCGACATCCAGAATCCACAAGCTAAGTCAGGAGGCCCGTAAGTCAGTTACCAGTCAGAGCAAAGACTATCCAGAAACAAGGTCAAGGCACAGTTCAGGGGGCACACAGGAAGTCAAGAGCAAGGCAAGATTCAGCAAAGCAGTCACAGTCAGAGCAAGGTTCTCACATGTTGCCTCCTGGTCTTCTGTGGCTTGGTTTTATAGACAGGCTGGGATTGCAGCCAGCAGCTTGGGAACTATCCTGTGGTCATTCCTCATCGTTCTCAGCCAGCAGCCGGCATCTGGCCAGAAGGTGTGCCCTTTGCCTCCTCTCCTGCAGCTCCACATGTTGCCTTTGTCTGCTGTGCTCTCTGGGTGAAGCTAGAGGTTTGGACGTCCTTGGCTGAGCTTCACCAGTGGTGTTGGAACTCGAGGGTGTTGGTGCCTTTGGCTCAGTTGTTGGCTCAGATTAACCAGCAGCTGTTCCTCCTGATTACCCGCTTCAGCTGATTCAGGGCTGGCTAGGCTGGCTACACGAGGCTCCTCTCCTCCCGAGGAGTCCTCACCATCATTGAGCCCCATGACAATCCAGAGAACAGGAGAGAACCATACCACAGAACACCTGAAAAAGTGAAACCCTTTCATTAAAAGCCTGGTTGGTGGAAAATAAATGTTATTTGGTGTGGAACTGAAAAGATAGCAAGGTAGGCGCCAGGCAAGCTTCTAGGAGGGAGAGGCTGCAACTGAAAAGGCCACATCTCTGGTGACCACTGACCTCTTTACAGAGGGGCACAGAGAGCAGGGCTTTGGAGAGAAACCTTAATGGGGGGCGCAACATGACAGGAGGCAGAGCCCACCTAGACAAGAAATGTTTCTTCTGATTGGCATGGTTGCTTCAGAGGGAGGCGGTTAGACCTGGGGTGTGATGAGCCCAGGGTAGATTGGGGGAAGCAGCTTTTTTGTGAGACTTGCCCTGATGGTAATACATGTGAAAAGGATCTAGGGGTCTTATTAGATCAGCAGTGTAATGCTCATAGATCCAGAGGAGTTTGCCATGTTGGTCTGTAGTAGCAAAATATTAAAGAGTCCAATAGCACCAGTAAGACTAACCAACTTTTTTGTAGCATAAGCTTTTGAGAGCCACAGCCCTCTTCATCAGATGCAGTGTAACGCTGTAGCTAAAAAGGAAAATGTGATTTTAGGGTTTATCAACAGAAGTATAGGGCCACAGGAGGCTGTTGACAGCCTGCACGGGGTAAAAGAGCCTCTGGACGAGTTTCAGCAGCAGCAGGAGTGAGCAGAGGGCAGAGCAAAGGTCCCACCCTGGATAGATGCAAACTGGGAAGACACAGGAGATGTAAGAGCTCTTCCGCTGGATATGGTGGGAGAAGGGCCACAAAGGGATGCTGGCTAAGGATTGGGAGGAACCGAGGGAGATGGGAAATGAGAAATCTTTTAAAAGCACGTTCCTGGAAGGAGGGAGTCCAGGGAGATGCAGCGGGGTGTGCTGTCACTTCCTGGGGAGGAGAAGGAACAAGGTGGTTTATAAAGTGAGGCAATTGTATAACTGCGGCCTTCTATCACACCTGTAAGAAAGATATACCTGCCTTTAGGATCTTTAATTACCTTTATAGTTTGGAAGGAAAGATTTCTGGAGATTAAAATTGAAACCCCTCTTGACTTAGAAGTACCTGTGGCATGAAACTGGGTTTGTATCCAATTAGCTTTTAGATCATTATCGTGGTTTGGGCGAAAATGAGTTTCTTGCAACAAGATGATATGAGATTTGGTTTTAGCTAAATAAGATAATACACATTTGCGTTTGATTGGGTTTCCTAGTCCCCTTATGTTGTATGAGGTGATTTTAATATTCGAGTTCATAGCTGAATTAAATATAGTACCTTATTGTCCTGTCCTAAAAACAAATAAGAAAGAACTGATCACTAATGATCAATGAACTCAATAGATTTTAGCTCTATATGAAATGAACAAGAACTTTAAATTTTAAGTCTAGTAAAATTTTGATTACATTGGTTCTTCTTCCTTCTATGTGTATAGTAACTAGTTGCCTTTCTTTTTTATTTTTTTTATGTTTTATTTTTTAATTCGTATTAAAATAACTTAAGAGTGTCACAAATATATTTAATTGGCCGTGCAACCTTATACAAGTATAATTAAAGTTTAATTTGGATTATTAGTTCAAAGCGATACCACCAACTAAATTTTACTTGAATGAACAATCAAATGCAGTATCCTATAACATAATTGTGTTAGCGGGTTTCTGATGACTCACATTGATTCCACTGAGCAGGCGCGGAAGTGCGCCCCCCAGTGGGGATAGGGAGGGAAGTCGCTCTGTGCCGCACTAGCCCGATCGGGGTGGCTGCCAGGCGGAGGAGCCTGGAGCTCTGCCCTGTTGCGCCCCAATTGGGGTGGCTGCTGGCAGAGGAGCCTGGAGCCGGCCCCCCTGTGCATCCCGCCCGCAGCGCTTCGATCGAGGTAGCTGCCGGGCATGGAGGAGCCTGGAGCCGCCAGCCCCCTTGCGCCTCCCGCCCGCAGCGCTCTGATCGAGGTAGCTGCTGGGTGGAGGATACTGGAGCCGCCAGCCCCCTTGCGCCTCCCACCTGCAGCGCTCTGATCGAGGTAGCTGCTGGGCGGAGGATGCTGGAGCCGCCAGCCCCCGTATGCCTCCCGCCCGCAGCGCTCTGATCAAGGCAGCTGCTGGGCACGGAGGAGCCTAGAGCCGCCAGCCCCCCTCCGCCTCCCGCTTGCAGCACCGTGACTGCTGGGAGGAGGAGGCTGGAGCCACCAGTCCCCATGCGCCTCTCACCCGCAATGCCTCGATTGGGGTAGGGAGGATGCTGGAGCCGCCAGCCCCCATGCACCTCTCACCTGCAATGCCTCGATCGGGGTGGTTGCCGGGTGCGGAGGAGGCTGGAGCCACCAGCCCCTGTGCGCCTCCCGCCTGCAGCGCTCTGATCAAGATAGCTGCCGGGCACGGAGGAGCCTGGAGCCGCCAGCCCCCATGCACCTCCCGCCCGCAGTGCCCTGATCAGGGTGGCTGCTGGGCGGATGAGGCTGGAGCCCCCCTCATGCTCCCTGCCAACAGTGCCCCAATCCCCGGCTTCCTCTCCCTCCCCAAGCCATGATTCTGGGGGGGAGGGGCACAGAGGTGGACAAGCCTGGCTTACCTGCTCCCTCCCCAAAGCTGTGATGGGGGGGAGATTCTGGAGAGGCTGGGTTTGGGGGGGGAGGCTTGCCCGCCTTGTCCCCACCCCAATGCCTAGAATTGCCAGTCTCCAGGTGGTGGGTGGAGATCTCTCAGGATTACAACTCATGTGTAGGTGACAGAGCTCAGTTCCCCTGGGGAAAATGGCTGCCTTGGAAGGTAAGGTTCAACGGGCGTTATTTCCCCCTGAGGTCCCTCCCCTCTCAAAGCCCACCCTCTCTAGGGTCCACTTCCCCTCCCATCTCCAGGAATGTCCCAGTCTGGAGCTGGCAATCCTACAAGTCCCAATGGGGAGATGAGGGGGCCACGCAGGGGCAAAGGGGGGCATGGCAGTGGGCGTACCTCGCTCACTTCCCCCCAAGCTACAATGGGGGCAAGGGCAAGGGACCCGAAGGTGGGCATGCCACCCTGCCCTCCTTCCCCTGCCCCAGATCCGAGTGCTGGGGAGGGGACAATAGCCAGCCAGGCCCCCCTGCCCTTTCTAGAGCCCGTTGTATTTTTTGCTACAACGGGCTTTGTTTCTAGTCTAACAATTAAAGATTTGTTTTTTCTCTCTTACCCTTTCTCTTTTTTCTTTTCTTTTTTTGTATTTTTTTTATATTCCCAGAGGAAAACACAATTAAACTTGAACGATTATCACAAGTGCAATATTAATTATTTATAGATTCATTAGTTAATTCTTTTTTTTTTAATAAAATTTTATTGGTGGGTATCACATCTTATACAGTTTCACATTATTTTACAATATCATTAATTGTCCAATACATACTTATTTACTCATTATCCCCAGTTCTGTCTATTTCCTATACCCACCCACCCCTAATCTCCCTTTCCATAATTGACTTCCAACAGCTTTGTATCCCCCCCAGCTACTCTTTGTTTACTTATATCCCCTACCACTTTTATCTTTTTAGTCCCCTTTATCCACCCCTTAAAGATACTTTTAGCTTCCCATTTTAATAATTCTCCAACGACCATAGCTTTCCCCTTAGGTCCCATTTTTTCTCTAAGTAGTTTTTAACTTTCCCCCAAGTCTTCACGAATTCTTCAAGGTCTTCTTTCAATCTGCGTGTCATTTTGTCCATTTCTGCCACATTCATAATCTTCTGAATCCACTCTTCTACTTCTGGTATTTCTTCCTTTTTCCAATACTGCGCATATAATATTCTTGCTGCTGTCGTCATATAAAAAATCAACACCCTATCATTACAGTCATATTTTTCTAAATTCAAACATAATAATAACACCTCTGGATTTAAGTTAATATTCTTCTGTAAAATTTCTGACATTAACTCTACTATTTTTGACCAAAAAGCCTTAGCTTTGTCACATGTCCACATATGGTAAAAGGAACCTTCATGCAGCTTACATTTCCAACATTTGTCTGACATTCGACTATTGTTAATCGCTAATTTCTTGGGAGTTAAATATCACCTATACATCATTTTGAACACATTTTCTCTTATTGTAATACAAGTTGATATTTTCATAGTATGTTTCCACAGATACTCCCATGTCTCAATCCCAATATCTCGGTTACAGTTTATTGCCCACTTGACCATCTGAACCTTCACTGTTTCCTCTTCCGTAAACCATTTTAAGAAGAGTTTATAAATTCTTGCAATCATTTTCTTCCCTCCTTCTAACAATATTTCTTCAATTTCAGAGTTCTTGTTTCTAAAGCCTGTCTTTCTACGGTCCATCTCATATAAACCTTTAATTTGAATATATTGAAACCAACCATATCGAAAGGGCAATTCTTCGTTCAATTTGATCCAATGTCTTCCAGCCTGGTTTGTTTTTAAAATGTCTTTGTAGGCAACCCACTCCTTACCTTTATATACCAGCTCTGGATTTACAACTTCTGCTGGTATAATCCACAATGGTGTTTCTTTACTCAAATATTTCTTATACTTTGTCTATGTCTTAAAGAGGCTTTGTCTCACAAAATGATGTTGAAACATTGCATCAGCTTTAACTTTGTCATACCATAGATAGGCATGCCATCCAAACAAATTATTATTTCCCTCTAATATTAACAATGTATGGTTTTTCAGTATCATCCAATCCCTTAGCCACGTAAAGCACACTGCATCATGATATAATTGTAGATTTGGCAACTGCATGCCCCCTCTTTCTTTCGCATCAAACAGCACTTTCATCTTGACCCTGGGCTTCTTGCCTGCCCATACAAACTCTGATATCAATCTATTGGGATTGTTTGTAGTAAAAATATCATTCTTGCCAACACGTTCATTTTAATTACTGCAATCCTCCCTAGCCATGACAAATTCAGCTTATTCCATTTTATCATGTCTTTCTCTATTTCTACCCACAGTTGTTCATAGTTATTCTTAAACAAATCAACGTTCTTTGCTGTTATTTCTATTCCTAAATACCTCGTTTTTCGAACTACTTCACATTCTATTATTTCAGATAACTGCTGTTGTTTCTTCTTTATCATATTTTTACATATTAATTTAGATTTCTTTTTGTTTAGATAAAAACCTGCTAAGTCTCCAAATTGTTTAATTTTATACAATAACTTTGGCATTATTTGGACCGGGTCTTCTGCTATAAACATCACGTCATCCGCAAATGCTCTTAATTTATATGAAAATCCTTTCACTTTTAGTCCTCTGATATCCTGATTGTACTGTAACCACAGCTTAGAAAGCCTCAGTATCTGTGTAGTCAGAACTATGTGCTGCCCCTTTAACAATTGGTACTCATGGGAATTGTAGTCCCCCCTCCAATATAGAAGTTTATTGTAGGCTTCCTGTGAAGGTGTTAAAACTTGATGGTCCTCTTCCTCCCTTTGTTGGGACGCCTCTCCTCAAGCAAGGATGCAACAGTTATAACGAATTTACCGCTTGTCTACAACAAATCTGGACCAATAAAGATGTATCTTGCTTCTCAATGAACCATGTGTAGTTCACTGGCTCCAACTGTAAGTAAGGATTCCTTTATGATCTGGGTTGAGGAAGGCAGCGCGTTAGAGCTATCTGGAAGCCAGCATCTTTCCCAGCTGCTTCCAGAATACTGATCATGCCTTACTTGCCTTAATAACACTTCCAGGACCATGACAAACAATAATGGTGAAAGTGGACATCCTTGTCTTGTGCCTTTCCTTATTTTAAATCTTTCCGTTGTTCCATCATTGATACATATTATTGCACTTTGGTCTTTATATATTGCCTCTACAGCTTGTATAATATCTTGTCCCATGTCCATTTTCTCCATCACCGCAAGCATAAATTGCCAATTCAAGTTGTCAAAGGCATTCTCCGCGTCCGCAAAGAAGGCCACTTCCTTTTCTGGATGTTTGTCATAATATTCTATTGCGTTCAAAACTACTTTTAAATTGTCTTTAATTTGTCTCTCTGGTAAAAAGCCTGCTTGTTCCTCATCTATAAATTCCATCAACCATATTTTAAGTCTCTCTGCCAAAATCTTAGCAAAAATCTTGTAGTCGTTGTTCAAAAGAGAGATTGGTCTGTAACTTTTTACATCCGTCAAATCTTGATGTTTTTTAGGTATCAATGAAATACAGGCTTCTCTCCACGTGTCCGGCATTTCTTCTCCCTTTAATATTCCATTCATCAATTTTTGTAAAGTCTTCACTAGGTCAAACTTAAGCACTTTATAAAACTTGGCCGTTATCCCATCTGGACTTGGTGCTTTCCCTGGCTTTGTTGTTTCAATGGCTCTAATAATTTCTTCTTTCGTTATCTCTGCGTTAATTAATTATTTGTAGATTCATTAGTTAATTCTTTACTAGGTAAAACTGTTTTTACTTTCTGAAAGAAACTTTGATAATATGGAGAATAAGTATTATCAATAAAAAAAATTTTAAAAACAAACAAGGTGGTGCAATCCCCTTCCCTGGAAACTGGCAGGATGGCATGTGGCTGTGTGGATGCGCTGGTGAAAGAGGAGCCCACATAGGTTTTTAAGCAGAGGCCAGATGGCCAGCTGTCCTCAATGATGATTCTATGACTCAGTATGTATGTGGGCAGATAGTGGGAGGAAGGGCAGGGATGTGTGAGCTGGAACTCAGTTCCGTATCCTATTCAGGGTAATTCCAATCATCACTTGGGGTGAGGACGGAATTTCCTCCAGGCCAGATTGGCCAGTGATCTTGTAGATTTTTTGCCTTTCTTTGAGCATGGAGCAGGGGTCATGGGGGGAGGGGAAGGTGTAATTTTCCTGCCCTGTGTTTCAGGCTAGGACTAGATGATTGTTGGGATGCATTTCACCTTTATGTTTTCATGCTTAGTATAACTGAATACTCAGCAATCGGTGAAAACATAGGATTTGTTCCCCCTTAAAGTGTTTTCTGTTCCATCGTTATCCAACGACTTTTCCCTTGATTCTGCTTTTTCACCAATCTTTTCTCTTTCCACAGAGGCTGTTGGTCCCCATAAAAAGCCTAAGAAAGAACCTCATCAGCTCCCATTGAAAAGGGAACAGCAAAGAAGAAGGAGTAGAACAAGATGGCAGAGAAGGAACGAATCATCTGCTTCTCAGGGTGCTGAATCCCAGGACATCCTGCCATACCATGGAAGAATCACTTGCCCCATGTGTAGAAAAGAATTCCTTTACCAATCACTGTTTGATATACATTGGAGAAAACACACAGGGGATAAACCACATCAATGTGTGGACTATGGAAAGACCTTTGCTCAGAGTTCGCAGCTTACTGAGCATCGACGTATCCATACCAGGGAGAAACCATATAAGTGTGAGGACTGCGGAAAGAGCTTTGCTCGTTGTTCAAAACTTATTGTCCATCGATGTATACGTTCAAGGGAAAAACTTTTTAAATGGGTGGACTGTGGAAAGAGATTTGCTCAGAGTACGAATCTTGCTGTCCATCGACGTATCCATACAGGGGAGAAACCTTTTAAATGTGTGGTCTGTGGAAATACTTTTGCTCAGCATATGCAGCTTACTGCTCATCGACGTATTCATACAGGGGAGAAACCTTTTAAATGTATGGATTGTGGAAAGAGCTATACGCGGAGTACGCAGCTTACCGTCCATCGACGTATCCACAGAGGGGAGAAACCTTTTATATGTGTGGACTGTGGAAAGAGCTATACTTGGAGTACGCAGCTTACTGTCCATCGACGTATCCATACAGGGGAGAAACCATATAAGTGTGAGGACTGTGGAAAGAGCTTTGTTCAGAGTACAGCACTTACTGTCCATCGACGTATCCATTCAGGGGAGAAACCTTTTAAATGTGTGGACTGTGGAAAGAGCTTTGCTCAGAGTACGCAGCTTATGGTCCATCGACGTATCCATTCTGGGGAGAAACCTTTTAAATGTATGGATTGTGGAAAGAGTTATGCTTGGAATTCAAGCCTTACTGTCCATCAACGTATCCATACAGGGGATAAACCATATAAGTGTGAGGACTGTGGAAAGAGCTTTGTTCAGAGTACAGCACTTACTGTCCATCGACGTATCCATTCAGGGGAGAAACCTTTTAAATGTGTGGACTGTGGAAAGACCTTTGCTCAGAGTACGAAGCTTACTGTCCATCGACGTACGCATTCTGGGGAGAAACCTTTTAAATGTATGGATTGTGGGAAGAGTTATGCTTGGAATTCAAGCCTTACTGTCCATCGACGTATCCATACAGGGGATAAACCATATAAGTGTGAGGACTGTGGAAAGAGCTTTGTTCAGAGTACAGCACTTACTGCCCATCGACGTATCCATTCAGAAGAGAGACCTTTTAAATGTGTGGACTGTGGAAAGAACTTTGCTCGGAATAAGCATCTTACTGTCCATCGACGTATCCATTCGGGGGAGAAACCTTTTAAATGTGTGGACTGTGGAAAGAGCTTTGCTTGGAATACGCGTCTTACTGTCCATCGACGTATCCATTCAGGGGAGAAACCATTTAAATGTGTGGACTGTGGAAAGTGCTTTACTTGGCATGCACAGCTTACTGTCCATCGACATATCCATACAGGTTAGAAACTATGTAAGTGTGAGGGCTGTGGAAAGAGCTTTGCTTAGAGTACAGCATTTTACATCCATCAATATATCCATTCAGGGAAAAAGCCATATAATTGTGAGGACTGTGGAAAGCGCTTTGTTCAGAGTACAGATTTTAACGTCCATCAACATATCCATTCAGAGCAGGAACCATATAAATCTGTGGACTGTGGAAAAAGCTTGTTCAGAGTGCATACCTTGCTGTCCATCAGTGTATCCATATAGGGGAGATACCATATAAGTGTGAGGGTTGTGGAAATATTTGCTCAGAGTATGCAGCTTACTGCCCATCAGCAAATCCATAAAGGGGAGAAACGATACTACTGTGCAGAGTGTACAAACAGCTTTGCTCAGACTTTGGGTCTTATTGTCCATCGATGAACCCACACTGGAGAAAATCCATATAAATATCAAGACTGTGGAAGAAACTGATATCTAAAGAGTTATGCTGTTTCGTATAAAAATATTCACATAAGAGAGAAAACAATCTTTTCAAGTTGTGTGCAGTGCAACCTTCTTTTAAGTTGGGTGTGTGTGCGCGAGGGACACATGTTATATTTCTTTTATGATGGAAATTTTTAAAATCATTTTTAAACCATGTTGATCTATGTGGAAAAGGTGGGTTATAAGTGCTTTAATAAATAATTAAATAATAAATAAATGCTTCCACTGTGGGAACAGCTTCAGCCACAGCCCCTCTATTACCAGGTGTCCTGAAGTCCATGCAGGGAAGCCAGCTTGCATCCTATCAGAGGTGTCAGAAGAAAGGCAAACTGTATAAATGTTAGTGTCTAGTGTTACCGTTTCATGGTAACCTTGAGATTTGACTACTGTACGTAGATCTCCCTTCTAAGTTAACTTGGAGACTCCAGTTGGTGCAAGACGAGCAAGAGCATGCATATTTCTCTCATTGTGCAGTCACAAAGGTTTTGACTATCACGTACAAAGCCCTTCTTGAACTTGGTCCATCATTTCTATGGGATCACTTCTTTCCCCGTGTTCCACCATGGCATCTTTGCCCATCTAAACAGGGCCTTCTGCAAGTGCCCCTACCCATCGGAAAAATCAACAGTTGCCAATACACGTGCATTCTCTGTCATGACCTCCACTTTATGGAACGACCTTCCTGAAGAGGTCAGGAAAGCCCCCACTCTCCTGGCTTTTCACAAACAATCCAAAGCTGAATTATTCAAGAGGGCTTTTTCAAGAGGGCTTTTTACCCAGTTTGGTGTAGTGGTTAAGAGCACGGGACTCTAATCTGGAGAGCTGGGTTTGATTCCCCACTCCTCCTCTTGAAGCCAGCTGGGTGACCTTGGGCGAGTCACAATTATCTGGAGCTCTCTCAGCCCCACCCACCTCACAGGGTGATTGTTGTGGAGTAATAATAATACTTTGTAAACCACTCTGAGTGGGCATTAAGTTATCCTGAAGGGCGGTATATAAATCGAATGTTGTTGTTGTTGTTGTTGTTATTATAACTCAAATATAAAGGCTGTCATATAAGGAAGCATTGTCGAAGAGATGCGTCTGTAAAGGTATGGAGGGTGACTATAGTTTTTACTACTGTTGGTGTAAGTATGATCCTTCCAGGTTGTTCCCGTGTTCTTTAATATGTCTTTCTTAGAATTGCATATGGTCTGTTTCAGCATTTCTTCAACTCTGTATTGTATTCCTGCTGTTTAAAATCTTTTCAAATTTGTATGTATACCCGTATAACATTGTTTATTGAAATGTCTTTGAAATTGACTGTAGCGACTGACACCGTGTAATCTCTCTTTCTTCTCAACATACTCCCCACTTTTGATGGGAGTTTGTCTGACCCTTGGAGACTTGGGTGCTGCACTACTATTAGAAAAACAAGTTAAAGCAGCCGCAAAAAATGCTTTTTACAACCTTACTCTAGCCTGGAAGATGACTTCTTACCTTGATAAGGCTGTCCTGGCCAACTGGACACATGCAATGGTAACATTAAAACTTGACTATTGTAATGCACTATACATTAGTCTGCCATCTAAGTTAACTAAGAGGCTCCAATTAGTACAAAATGCTGTGGCTCAACTGTTACCAGGAACGAGCAGCAGCATAAACATCACTCTCATTCTACAGTCACTCCGTTGGCTACCAATCAGTTACCGTGCTCAGTTCAAGTATTGGTTATGACATACAAAGCTCTTCACAGCCTACGTAGGAGACCACTTTCCTCCCTGTGATCCTCCATGGCAGCTTCACTTATCTGAACACATGGGCAAAATCAACAGCTGCCAGTCCACGGGCTTTCTCTGTGGTGATCCCTACCCTGTGGAACTGCTTGCCTGGGGAGGTCAGGAGAAACCCCACTCTCCTGGCTTTCCACAAACGATGCAGAACTAAATGATTCAAAAAGGTTTTTTACTCAGATAGGAAGGCTGTATTGTGGGGAGGGAGTCTCTGATGCTTTGCTAATGAGTTAGGGACCTTAGACTTCACCACTGCGTTGCCTTTCATACTATCTGTTGCTTAAATATGTACTCCATGTAGTATCTGTACTTCATGGGGTCTAATGTCAGTCCTAGAATTGATTATGTTTGGTTCAGCATTTCTTCAACTCTGTATTGGATCCTTGCTAATGCTTTCTCTTTGTAAACTTGTATTTATTTACCCTATGTCATTGTTTATGGAAATGTCCTTGGCACTATATGGAAATTTCCATGAGACTGTACTAGTCTCACACTATGTAATTTGCCTTGAATCTTCGTGAGAAAGGTGGACTATAAATCCCAACCTACTATATAATTCTCTTAACGTCTTACCCGACGACTCACATGGATGGCGGTGCGCATGCCCGGGCACACCAGCATAAAAAGGCGCCGTGGAAGGCCGCTTTCGAGGGCTCGGTGGGAAAGTCTGGCCTGCTGCCGCCGGTTGCCGAGTCCAATGGGCGGCGGGCCGGCAAGCCTTGGGGGAGCCGTGGCGGGGCAGAAGTGCCCGCAGCCCGCCGGCCTCGGTCCCCCCCCCCCCCCCGGAGCCGAGCGGAGCCGCTGGCGGCGGGGCGAGGGCGAAGCGCTCGCTGCCAAGTCAGCCCCGCCGGGCCCGGGCGCGCCGCTCTCCACGGACCCGGGGCGACGAGGCGCGAGCAAAGCGCCTCTGCCGGCCGAGGTCCGCGGGAGCCGAGCGGAGCCGCTTGCGGCAGGGATAGGGCGCGGGCGAAGCGCTCGCTGCCGCCTCAGCCCTGTCGGAGCCGGGCGCGCCGCCCTCCGCGGACCCGGGGCGAGGGGGCCACAGTGCTCCGCTTCCCTTGGACCGGGGCCAGCAAAGCGCCGCCGCCCTACGAAGCCCGTACGAGCCGCGGCGGGTCCTGGCTTCGGACCCCGGCGGCGAAGCGAGCGCAAAGAGCCGCTGCCCGAGGACGCCCGCACAAGCTGCGGCGCTTCGCCCTCCGCCTGCCTGCCCTTCCCGGCTCCACATCCCGCCTGCCACCCTCCCCACCCTGCCATTTCCTCCCTCCCTGCCATTCCTCCCCGAACCCCTCCTGCTCCTTCACCCACCCAAGACCCCCACCTTCCTCCTCTACCTGACAATCCTTGCACCCCCCTCCTGCTCCTTCACCCGCCCAAGACCCCTTCCTTGCCCCTCTATCTGCCAATCCTTCCCACCTCCTCCTGCTTCTCCACCCTCCCAAGATCCCCATTCCCTCCCTACCTGCCATTCCTCCCCACAACCCTCCTGCCTCTCAGTCCTCCCCACCCACCATTGCCTCCCTACTTGCCATTCCTCCTCAGACCTCTTCTGCTTCTCCACCCTCCCCAAACCCCATTGCCTACCTGCCATCACTCCTCAGACCCCTCCTGCCAGCCCTTCCTAATCACCTCCCCCCCAGCCCTCCCCAGCTTTCTAGGGCCCGTTGTATTTATTTTCACAACAGGCTCTGTTTCTAGTAAATAAATAAATGGTTCTGGTGAAAGCATGAGTTGGTCCCTAAGTCAACCAGCCTAAATGGCGACATATGTGGATTTGAACCTGGTTCTCTCAGATCCAAATATCACTGTGATTCAGTTTCTCTTTAAAACTGCAATTGTAAGAAACGTTATTCCAATCTAAACCATTGAAGTCAGTGGACTTGGACTGGGTTAACTCCTCTTCGGATTGCACTGGAAGTGACCCATCAAGCCAAAAGTTACAAATATGCAATGAAGCAACAAAGCAGCTCTTAGCAAGTGCATAACAGAACAAGTGAGCTGAAAAAACACACAGAAATCTCTGCGTTGTCTGTTAAAGGGGCTTCTGGAACAGCAGAACAAAATCAGGAAACTAGACAGTAATGAGTCCCTACCCACCCACCTAAAAATTCTTGTGTTCTGTTTTGGTTCTTAACAACACAGCAGCAGTGCATGAGGCTGGCCAGCCAGGCAGTGCAAGTTCAGATACAGCATCTTATTTTCCTTAACAGCAAGCTACAAGTGATATCTTACTCGTGAACGGCACTTGATCATTTTCGCAAGTCTTTCTGGGATCTGAAGTTCCTCTCCCCCACCCCTTTCCCTTCTGTTCCTTCCCCTCTCTGTTAGAATGGCTGCCTGAAGAGACGGAGAAAGCCTGTGGCAACAACTTTTGCAAATCATCTTGCTTGTTTTCTCCAGAGCATCCCCCACTCCCCAGCAAGACGATTTGCAAAAGCTGCTGTCGTAGGCTTTCTCCGTCTCTTCAGGCAGCCATTCTAACAGAGAGGGGAAGGAACAGAAGGGAAAGGGGTGGGGGAGAGCAACTTCAGATCGAAGAAAGACTTGTGAAAATGATCAAGTACCATTTGTGTGTAAGATGTCACTTGTAGCAGTCCGCACCTCCTCAACTGCCACCGTTCTGAGTTCCCACTTCCCATCCCCCAGGTATAAAGCAACAAGCAAAGCAACTGGGGTTGAAGACATTTGAGAAAGTTCAGGAGCTCCGAAGTTAAGTATCCATGACAACGGTTCTTCTCCGGCAGACAGACCGATAAGCTTTCCCAGGACAGGGAGAGGAGCAGGCAGCCACAGTTGCTAACGTCAGTGTTCAAACAGTGGCACACACAGGCCATGAAAGTTGGGCCGCTCAGAAGACACTGCTCGTCCGCCTGACACCATCTGTGAAGAAAGCAAACCATAATTATAAACTGAGTTACTCTAGGAAATTGGACTTTATTCGTTTATCTGATTGAGACTTACTTTTGGATCCTTGAGATACCTGTTGAATGGACTGACATTTATTGTTCCACTGGAGATTTGTGGCTGGATCCTCTGTTGCTTCATTGATTGCACCTGCTAAATATTCTGTATTTCTCCTAACAATTATTGGCAGCCTGTATTGTGTGTGTTTAGCTATTTGGTTTATCATTGTATAATCCACACAGGACACATTGCACTTTATTTTTGGATTAGACAGTTTTACATTGCCTTGATATTAACTTTGCCTTCCATTTGCGATATTCCGCCCCTTTCTTCCCAGTTATTTACAATTGGGAGGAGCCTCTCTTTTTGCATTGAACATCAGAGTTGGAACAGTGGCACACAAAGATCTCTTAGAGTTCAAGCCCTTCACACAGGCTTCCAGCATGGTAGGCCAGTCCAAAGCCTAACAGGGGATGCCAAGACCCTGACAGGTGTCTTCATTGGTTGGAAGCGGAATGTGCGTGTTACACTCAAGCAAGTGCACTTTGTCTTCAGTGCCTCCCGGGCAATGGCACTGAGTGAGTGCCTGGCTTGCCCTTGTAGGAGGGTGGGATCAATTCTCAAAAGGCTTGCTTTGTACTGAGGATGAGAGCGGCAGACGGCACATCACCATCAACGTCGCCTCACTATTATCTCCTCACCAATCCCTTTCTCGGTCCTTTAACACTGAGTCCAAGGAAAGGCCAAGAAGCAACATGCAACGTCCATGCAGGCGTGCACATGCGCGTTTGAGGAGGGAGGGTCTCTGCTCCATCCTCTGAGTCCGGGGCTGCCACATAGGCTCATGTTAAACAGATTAGGATTAAAATGGCAAAGAATAGACTATTATTAAAGAAGAGAGCAGCTCCTAGGATGCCTCAGGTATGTGTGGGCCAGGTTGCCCATTCAGTGGCCTTTCATCGCTGCTGTCTTTCACATGTCACCACTGTGACTAAAAAACTCCTCTGAAGGTAGCGAGTCACAGAACAGCAGGTAAAACTATTCTGCACTGAATGACTTGTTCCTATGGGGCTTTTCTAATTAAAACTGTCAACCCTGGGTTAAATCCCAGAATAGCAGTGAGGTGCACACCTGCACACATGCAAACCTTTACTGGTTGGTTTCCTTCCTTAGTGGCTTGGTAGCAACTGTTTGTTGCCTTCTGTGCCCTTCAACTCGGAGTTAACAGTTTTAGTTGGAAAGGGAGATTGGACGACTTGCCTGGTCTCTCTTTTGCCTGCAGAAAACAGAGAAAAGAGAGGGCTATTCCACCACTTCCCTTCCTGTGAGGGAAACAAAAGGGTCTCTCCTCCATCCTCCAACGCCCGGGCTGCCACAAAGGCTCATGTTATGCCTGAGAGTCTCAGCAGTCCCAGGGTCTCCAGGTCCCACATGTGGAAGTTCGTTTTCTTCGCCAGAAGTTCATGCTTCCATTCCATTCTTTGAAGATGCCCATCGAAGGAGGAAAAAACGCAGGGACCAAGAGAGAGAATGATAAGGACAGACACCCCTCAGCAGTGCTCACGTGTCCCATGAGTAATAGCTGATGACTTTGCCTCTACTGGGGGGGGGAGTGGAATTCTCCCCCCAAGAATTCCTGGATTTCTATCCAGGTGCAGAATTGGGTGGCAGAGTGGGTGGGACTGAAGCAGGTTTAAAATAAAGGGCCTCTCCCAATAAAGGGCTGCTTCATTGTTAAAGAACTGGGCATGTTGAGGGATGCTTTGGAGGGCTTTTGCAGCTGAATCCTTGGCCAAGGTCTGGCAGCCTCTCCGTTGGGACTTTTGCCCCATCCCTCCCTACAAGGAGCTCTGGAAGGTTTCACAATGCATCCCCCTCTCGCTCTGCTTTATCCCCACACCAACCCTGCAGGGTAGGTTAGGCAGAGAAGGTGACTGGCTCAAATGAGGCTCACGGCACCGTGAGGGGTTCTCAGGATTCCCAGGCCCAAAGTGCCCAATGTGGCCCGTTTGGGACCAATCTACTGCTGGGTGCAGTTTAACAAACAGCTAGCTATCCCAAAAGGCCCGCATTCTGCCCTATTCCGGAGTTGGGGGGCGTTGTTGGCTGCAGCCTGGAGTCCTAATGCTTGAATTGCAAGGGGAACATCAGCCAGGACAACATGGAGCCACGGGGGTGGGGGGGTGGGGGGGTCTGCTTAGAGCTGGGAAGCCTTCCTCAGGGTGGGGGGAGGGCTGGGGAAGGGGCAGTTCAGCAGTCCCATCTGGAAGGCAGCTTGTGACGGGCATCAGGGCCAGATTTTGGGCAGGGGAAAGAATTGAGAAGGCTTGCAGAGGTGGTTCAAGGTCATGTTCAAGGTACGCCCCAAACTCATCATCAAATCCCTCAATGTGTCCATGACTACCTGATTTGAGGTTACCCCTTGTAAAAATCCTGAGGATCAGTGAGGATCCCTGCTTTGACTCACGTTGTTGTGCCATGCTGGCACCATGAAGCGGAGGGTGTGTGATTCCTTGATATGGTGCTGCCTATATTCTAAGCAATGATCTGCAATGTGATGTTGGTTTTTATTTTAATTCAATGTACCAATGCACGCTCTGGCAGGGCGAAGCCGGAAGAGGTTCCTTTTTGCTTTCTGGAGAGTCCACCGAAGGGTTAAAGGGAAGGAACCTGCATTCCTAGAGAAGCCAGAAAGGGGGAGGCCACCTGACCTGGAAGAGTAACTTCCTGTCTGTAACTGGTGTTATTGGGCGAAGTGGAAGGCAGCGTGTGAGGATTTTTTGCAAACTAGGTAGGTAATGCAATAATATTTCTTTTGCAAAACACCTCCCTGCTTTTGGGATGATTAACCAGGGGGCTTCTTTTATCCAGAGGGCTTTTCTGCTAGCTTTCTGGAAGCTCCTCTTCACTGGAGGTGGAGTTGAATTCTTCCTGGAATACGGCAGGCACCTTCGACTGTATTTTCTCTGCCTTCTCTTGCTGTCTGCCCCCTTTAGCAAAATGGCATCTGTTTCTTTCATTTTTATTTTATTTATGTTGTTTATAATCCCCCTTTCTCACTGAGATACTCATGTGGATTATACAGTGTGAGCCAATATGATCAATGGCTGAAACGTTCCCTAAACAATAAAATAGGAGGGTGTGGATTGCAGACTTTTAAGAGAAAGCATAAATCCAAAATAAAGATCAAATACAACTGAAACAAAACCTCAGTACTTGAACGTAAAGATGTTCATCCACACGGAAGTTGCACATCCACACAAATAGACAGAACCCAGTAGAAAAGGCTACAGTCCAAATCTCTCTTTCAGAGCATCTCTCTGAGCCATTTCTTACAACAGTGGCTAATTGCCTGAGGAGAAAGCAGTTCAGTTTTGCATCGTTTGAGGGAAGCCCGGAGACTGGGGGCATTCCTTACCTCCTCAGGCTGGCCATTCCAGAAGGTGGAGAACACCCCAGAGAATTCACGTGTATGGGCAGCTGTTGATTTTGCCCATTGGGCACGACAGAAAGCCCTGTTCAGACGAGCAAAGATGCCATGGTGGAACATAGGCAAAGAAGCAGTCCCGTAATTCTTTTCATAAGCGAGGCATTGCTGTAGTTCAGACTTGGATTTTTGGAGGGTTCCCTTCTTCCCTCTGCTATGGCTTTCTGAAGGTACAATTCTGAACACAGACTCAGCATACCTCTTCCTTTCATCAGACCTTCAGTCTACTTCGGCCTCTTGGTGCACTTCAGTTGTTTCTGCTAATGTAAGATCTTGTGATTCTAAAAATCCACCCCTCCTCTTGAATTCGTGGACATTTGGGGGAAGCCTGGCCCCTTCAGAATGAGTCAGCGAGGCCTGTGAAGTCACGGTCACACAGGACTCATAAATATCTCTGCCTGGCTTTGCTTTTCTGTGTGACAAAGATATTTGTTTCTTTAGACAATGTTTATGCTGCCCTCCAGAAAACCTGACTTAAGTGGCCTAAAAACCACATTAAAATTAAAAAATAAAATATTAACACTTTAGCATAAAAACCCAGGCAGAATATAGAAACAGATCCATGAATGATAACACTTTCTCAACTAAAGGCGCTCTCTCAACATAGTCTTCAATTCTTTACCTAAAGATACCTTCTGAAATGTCCTTTTGAATTGGCATAATAAGCTCTTCCAACTGATCATATTTAGCTTTCTCCTCCTGCACAGTTAGTGGAAAGACATGAGATAAATCGGTGGGGTGGGGCCTTCTGAAGTTCCAAATTCGGGTCCCCTTCCTCTTCTCTGGCTCCTCCATAGCTCTGCTGGCTTCCATGAACTGCTGTTGAAATCATCTCCAGTTGTCTACAGCATTATGAGAGAGAGGCAGGATCTCTGGGACTTGAAGTTGCTCCATTCTGCATCTGGCCCACTCTTTCTAACTTCACAACAACCACTTTGTAAATATGTACCTCATTTCTGGTGCCACATAATCTTCTCTGGCTTCTGAACGCTGCAGGAATCCTTAGCCTATAGTCAGGCAATGTTTTTATTAAGCAGAGCAGAACTTTTCTGCTTGCTGTGTAGAAGCTCTTCTTCACTTGCTCCATCAGACTTCTTTATGAAAACCCTTGATTCTGGGATGTGCCATCAGTTTTGTAACTCATGTGTCACCTCTTTAGTTGTAGGTGTCCGGTTATATAGGTCCTGCCGCTCTTTGCTGGCACTCATAGATCTGGCACTTGTCTTTACAGGAGAATCTGGCACAGGAGGAAGGTGATCCATTGGTCCAGATAGAGGCTGTTTGGAGAGGAAGGAAGGATGAAGGGAGAGCCAGAATCCGTTGGCCGAGAAGCAAGAGAAGGCCCTGATGCCACCGAGGCTGGGAGCGGAAGGGACATGGTGGAAGGAACCATGCAGAAGAGCCTGCTGGGAGAGGATTTTCCCCCTTCAGATGTGCAGTGCCAGCAATTCAGGCACTTCCACTACCCGGAAGTGGAAGGACCCCGAGAGGCTTGCAGCCGACTGCACCATCTTTGCCAGCAGTGGCTGAAGCCAGAAAGGCACAGCAAGAAGGAGATCCTGGACCTGGTGGTCTTGGAGCAATTCCTGGCCATCCTGCCCCCGGCGATGGAGATCTGGGTCAGGGAATGCAGGCCGAAGACCAGTTCCCAGGCAGTGGCCCTGGCAGAAGGCTTCCTCCTGAGCCAGGCAGATGCCAAGATTCAGGAGCAGCAGGTGAGAGGGACTGATCTGGGTAGTATCTGGGGCACAAGACACAATCAGTGATACCCTCAAAATCCATATGGATTAGCTCCTTTTTAAGGATCTCCCTTTCCTTGTTCCTTTTCTCACCCCTCTCCCCTTTCTGGAATCCCCACTTCTGTTTCAGGTGCAGAAAAACATTGTGCAAGAGCATTACCACAGAGGAGCTTTTTTGGGTAAGATCAAAAGGGCTATTGTACCCTTTGCATGTCTTCCTTGAGTGTATGAGGGCTCCTTTTACACACACACATCCAGTCCAGTGGGGAAAGGATACTTGTTCCAGTTTCCAGTTTTGAACTCTCGATTAGCAGTGACAAGGTCAGATGGTGGCAGGTTGCCAACTTGTTTGATTGTTTGTCATTCTTCTCATTTTAATCATTGAACAGGGATGAGGACAGGGTTGTTAAAAGTTTGGACCCAGGAGATCTCGCTCTTCCAGCTTCAGGCTTTCTGGGACCAGATAAATGTTTAGATCCTTTCCAGTCTTCTTTTAGATTTGCTTATGGGAGTGAAACAGCCTTAGTCGCCCTGGTGGAGGACCACTGGGAGATGGCTAGAGGGAATGCCTCTGTGTCAAGTGGGCAAGGGTACTTCACCTATAGCGGGCCTGCCTTTTTCCATTTGTTCCGATCTTGCCACATGGCCAGAGAATCTGGAGTATGGCAGCTGCAATTCTGTTGGTGGTTTTAGGACTGCCTGTTCCTTGAATATCAGAGGTCTTCCTTCTTAAGACTGTGAATTCTGTACCTCTGGAGAAACATTTTTCTATTTTACCGTAGCAAAAGTAGGTTTTTCACATGAATGGGATCAAAATTTTTTCCTAAATAAGGATTCAAGTTTAGTTCTGACCATGATCAAAGAGAGGGAGAATCTTCTTCCCTCGTGCAAGAAACTGAGATGCTCAGTACTTGGAAAGCTCAGAATTTCTAATTCGCTTTGATCCCTCCAGGTGATTCCTTGAAACCAATGAAGTATCCTTTCCCATCTCTTTGCGGCAGAGAGAAAGCAGCTCCTCTACAGTCAGATGGGGTAAGTGTGGAACTGGAAAGCATGACCCTGGGTGCCTCCCTGAACCTCTTTCCGTCCTTCTCTCCTGTCTGTGCTGTTCACAAGATTGCTTGAACAAGATTGCTCAATTGCCCACCTGTGAGAAAGTGCAGGTAGTGCTATGCAAATATAGCAGTCCAGGAACTCCTTTTATCCTTGCCAGTCTCAATAGCTCTATGGACCTCACGGCCGTCTCAGTTTCACATGTGATGCAGTCACACTGTGCTTCTTCAGGAGCAAAACATTCAATTTGATGTTCAATCCTTTCAAATCATTTCCAAGTGTCTTTCAAAATTTCTTTCAAGCCAAAATTTCTTTCAAACCAAAATGCAGGCGATTGAGCAATCTTGTTCTGGAGGAAGCAGGAGGCTTCCCCCCCTTTTTGCTATTAGCAGACCTTGCACAACACTTCTTGCACTTTACCAGACGTATGTTTACCATCAGCCAGTTGGAGTACAAAAACAACTGATGTATAAATGAAATTGTGAACCTGATACGAAATTGTAAACCCACTGAATCTGCAAAGAATTATAATTGTTTGTAAAGAGATTGTTGATTATATGTATTTGTATGAATTTATTGTGGCATTGAAATAATTGGTTCATTGATTGAATTTGTGCACAGGGGGCCTTGGTTAGTTTTTATGGTGATATACCCCCTGGAACTTGACCTTTCAGCTAGTAATAATCATGGGTATGCCAGTGAGGTACTAGTTAGAGCTCATGAACGTGCCAATATACCCTTGAGAAAGGATCTTCTTGTGACCCAAACAAAAAAAATTTCTAACCAGATTAGATGGGCCATTGAATTTACACCAAAAACTGACCAAATTTGGAGATTGGTTCATAAATATTGGTCCTTGTCACATGACATAAAGGGGTGTGAGCAACCTCCAGCTATAGGCTTCAGACAAACTTGAATCCTTAAGGACTTACGGTTTCGAGTTTGTTCTCATTTTCACTCCACAGAGTTAGATCGGTCACTCCCAACGGGGCATCATGGATATGGGTGCTGCCATCTATGTCCCTTAGCACTCAGTGGGGACCAGAACAACATTCCATCAATTAACTTGACTATTCATTTGACCCACTTTACCACTTGTCAGTCTGTGGGTGTAATTTACCTCATTGTGTGTAAATGTAATAAATTATATGTGGGTAGCACCACGAGGCAGCTTAAGATCTGTTTACAAGAACATATGTTTCGTATTCTGTCTAGTATTACTGAAGCACCTTTAGTTGAACATTTCCATCTATACAAGCTTCGGGAGGATGAATTCAAATATAGTTTTGTTTTCTGGTCAGAATTGTCCTCATGTTTTGCACAAGCTGTTTCTTAAGAAAGAGACACATTGAATACGTAAACTTAATTATCTGAAACCCAATGGTCTGAATAAACATATCTGTCTTGTTTTTTATGAAATGCCCATGACACTTTATTCGGTTTTTACATTTGAGATTTTTAACATTTGAATGTGAGTTACCTTTAAAATTTCATGTTTAATGGACTTTAAATTTCTGTCTGTTACACACCGTCTTTGCGTGCGGAAGTTGCTGTTGACTGTTTGAATTGTAGATGCTATGACTCATTAATTGTTATTAACTGATAAGATTATTTTATTTTTACTGTTTGAACTGTAAAGTATTTTGCAGTTTTAAAGTAGTTATATTCTAAAAACTGTTGAAACAGTTTTGTAGACTGGTGGAATTAGGTGACGCTCCTTAAGACGTTGCTATATGAAACATTGGATTTCAACCTGGCGCTGCATGTTGGGCGCTGCGGGAGTCCTGGCTTCTTCCTGCTAATTTCATCTCCACCTACAACAAAGGAAATAGAATCATTAGAATTGAATTTATACAGTTCTTACATGTTTACATGACATTACGGAGACATACCTGTTGGATGTTTTCCTGTACTGGAACTTCATTGTAACCAGCTCTACAGTATACTTACCAGTTGGTCGTCTTCCTCTTCCAATACTTTCTCTGTTTGAAAAACTTTATAGAACACCACGTTGACTGTATTAATTTGACTTAATTACTTATTTGGATGATTAATTTTAATTTGTATGGTGAATATATTTTGCTTTCACTTTAGTATCTGTTAATTGTTTGTGTTATCCCACTCTTGGTATCTTACCTTTGTATTGAACTCTTCCCTGTTTGGTGTCATCTGCAAATTTATTGAGGAATCCCTTCACACCCTCATCCAGATCATTCATAAAAATATTGCCAAGCTCTGGGCCCAAAACCGAGCCCTGTGGCACTCCACTGGACCCCTCCCTCCAATCAGGCACCATGCCCTTGACAGCTCCTCTTTGGGCACAGTTATCCAGCCCTAACCCTAACTTTATCTATTTTAAAAATTTTCTATTTTTTTCTCTTGTCAGTCTCTGGTGACCTTTGAGGAGGTATCTGTGCATTTCACTGAGGAGGAGTGGGCTTTGCTGGATCCAGGGCAAAGAAGTCTTCACAAAGAAGTCATGGGGGACAATTATCAAGCTGTGGCCTCTCTTGGTAAGGCTGCCGTTTCCCTTAATTCTCAGAGTCCGAAGGCAGAAAGGGCTCCTAGCAAGGACAACCATAGGGCTCTTCAAATAGATAGGCAGTAGACAAGTTGGGCAGCTCCATGTGCAGGCAGAGGTTGTGCTTCTGCATATCTAGAGGACTCACCTACTCTTCATTTGTAAATTAAAATGTTGATTTGTAATCTAAAAGGAACACCTCATGGAAGGGATGTCACTGGGGCCTGCTTGTTGGCTTTTCAGTCCTCACAAGGGTTTCCGAAACAATCAATGGGAAATACAGTGCACACTCATAAATACTAAATAACAATTCATACAAATTCCTATGATGTAGTATCACTCAATGAACAAGTAAATGAGTCATAAATTTGAAATACAAAGCCAATAGTGACTCAATACAAAAGCCAAACCATCAGTACGGGTATGCAGATTCTTATAAGTGCAATACATAGACCGTATGAACTCTACAAGTATCCAACAGTGTATATAAAGTCTTATTTAATTTCAGTCCTGAAAAGTCTGCTCATATAGACAAAACACTGTGGTACGTGTAGGTGAAGATCCAATGAAGTAAACAATTAATGGGAGACCCCGCTCAAGTCTCTGATGGAATGTCACAGGTGTGAAACATGGTTGAATCCCATAATGGTGTGATTTCTGTTGATTTCTATAGCTTTTAGGTGGAGGAGTACAGACAAAGTGGGACCCGAGGGAAGGAGAAATAATACCACTCATGTATATATTTTTACTTGTAGACAACTTAAATTTATTGTACGGGTGGACACAAGGTGGCCCTTGAGGAAGATAACATCTGTGAAACAAGCACATTTATCTTTGTTGGTTGCTTGTTGGGTGAACAGGAGGAGAGGGGCCTTTCTTTAGGCATTGCTCAGAGTTCACTGGGGGAGGGTAGACGTGATTTCTAGCCTTGTGTTTGAGGCTTGGGCTAGATGATTGTAGGGACTCATTTCGGCTTTACGTTTTCATGCTTACTGTAACTTAAATACTGGTAAATACATAGGACTTAAATACTGGTAAATACATAGAAGGATT
This sequence comes from Eublepharis macularius, assembly GCF_028583425.1. Classification (NCBI taxonomy): domain Eukaryota; kingdom Metazoa; phylum Chordata; class Lepidosauria; order Squamata; family Eublepharidae; genus Eublepharis; species Eublepharis macularius. The sequence goes on from NC_072793.1 coordinate 185,448,573, forward strand.
TGTTCCTCCTTTAAGTGATTTCTGTTCTGTTGTTATACAACGACTTTTCCCTTGATTCTGCTTTTTCACCCATCTTTTCTCTTTCCCCAGAGGCTGTTGGTCCCCATAAAAAGCCTAAGAAAGAACCTCATCAGCTCCCATTGAAAAGGGAACAGCAAAGACGATGGAAGAGGAGGAATGAATCATCTGCTTCTCAGGGTGCTGAATCCCAGGACATCCTGCCATTCCATGGAAGAATCACTTGCCCCATATGTAGAAAAGGATTCCTTTGCCAATCAGTGTTTGATATACATTGGAGAAAACACACAGGAGATAAACCACATCAATGTGTGGACTGTGGAAAGAGCTTTGTTTACAGTACAGAGCTTACTGTCCATCGACATAGCCATACAGGTGAGAAACCATTTAAATGTGTAGACTGTGGAAAGACCTTTACTCAGAGTACGCAGCTTACTGTCCATCAACGTATGCACACAGGGGAGAAACCTTTTAATTGTATGGACTGTGGAAAGAGCTTTGCTCAGAGGACGAATCTTACTAAGCATCGACGTATCCATTCAGGAGAGAAACCTTTTAAATGCGTGGACTGTGGAAAGACCTTTGCTCGGAGTTTCCAGGTTACTGAGCATCGACGTATCCATACCGGGGAGAAACCATATAAGTGTGAGGACTGTGGAAAGAGCTTTGCCCGTTGTTCAAACCTTATTGTCCATCGACGTATTCATTCAGGAGAGAAACCTTTTAAATGTGTGGACTGTGGAAAGAGCTTTGCTCGGAGTACGAATCTTACTGTCCATCGACGTATCCATTCAGCAGAGAAATCTTTAAAATGTGTGGTCTGTGAAAAGACTTTTGCTCAGCATATGCAGCTTACTGTCCATCGACGTATCCATTCAGGGGAGAAACCTTTTAAATGTGTGGACTGCGGAAAAAGCTTTGCTTGGAGTACGAATCTTACTGTCCATCAACGTATCCACACAGGAGCTAAACCATATAAGTGTGTGGACTGTGGAAAGAGCTTTGCTGAGAGTATGCATCTTACTATTCATCAACGTTTCCATTCAGGGGAGAAACCTTTTAATTGTATAGACTGTGGAAAAACCTTTGCTCGGAGTGCACAGCTTACTGAGCATCGACGTATCCATACCGGGGAGAAACCATATAAGTGTGAGGACTGTGGAAAGAGCTTTGCTCGTTGTTCAAACCTTATTGTCCATCGACGTATCCATTCAGGGGAGAAACCGTTTAAATGTGTGGAATGTGGAAAGAGCTTTGCTCGGAGTACAAATCTTACGGTTCATCGACGTATCCATTCGGGGGAGAAGCCTTTTAAATGTCTGGTCTGTGGAAAGACTTTTGCTCAGCGTATGCAGCTTACTGCCCATCAACATATCCATACAGGGGAGAAACCTTTTAAATGTGTGGACTGTGGAAAATGTTATGCTCGGAGAACAAATCTTACTGTCCATCGACATATCCATTCAGCGGAGAAGCCTTTTAAATGTGTGGACTGTGGAAAGACTTTTGCTCAGCGTATGCATCTGACTGTCCATCAACGTATCCATACGGGGGAAAAACCATATGAATGTGTGGATTGTGGAAAGGGCTTTGCTCAGAGGACACAGCTTAGAGCCCATCAACGTATCCATACAGGGGGAAAACCATATAAATGTGAGGATTGTGGAGAGGGCTTTGCTCAGAGGACACAGCTTACAGCCCATCAACGTATACATTCAGGAGAGAAACCATTTGAATATGTCGACTTCAATACAGCGCTACTACTAGAAAAACAAGTTAAGGCAGCTGCAAAAAAATGCTTTTTCCAACTTCACTCTAGCCCGGAAGATGGCTTTTTACCTCGAGAAGGCCGACCTGGCCAACTGGACCCATGCCATGGTAACATCAAAACTTGACTACTGTAATGCACTATAAATTGGTCTCCCATCTAAGTTAACTAAGAGGCACCAATTGGTCCAAAATGCTGCAGCTTGACTGTTATCAGGAATGAACAGTCGCATGAACATCATTCTCATTCTACAATCACTCCATTGACTGCCTATCAGTTACCATGCTCAGTTCCAAGTATTGGTTATGACATACAGATCTCTTCACACCCTTGGTCTGTCTTACCTACGGGACCACCTCCCTCCCTATGCTCCTCCATGGCAGCTTCACTTATCTGAACAGGGTCATCTGCAGGTGCCACCCTGCACATGGGTGAAATCAACAGCAGCCCATACATGGGCATTCTCTGTGATGCTCCCTACCCTGTGGAACTGCCTGCCGAGGAGGTCAAGAGAACCCCTACACTCCTGGCTTTCTGCAAACGATGTAAAACTGAATGATTCAAAAAGGGTTTCTACTCAGATAGGAAGGCTGTATTGTAGAAAGGGAGCCTCAAATGCTTTGCTAATGAGTAAGGGACCTTAGAATTCACCACTATTGTGCCTTACATATTATTTGTTGCTTAAATATGTACTCCATGCACTACCTGTGCTTCATGGGGTCTAATGTCAGTCCTAGAACTGATTAGGTTTTGTTTCAGCCTTTCTTCAGCTCTGTATTGGATCCTTGCTAATGTTTTTTTCTTTCTAATTATTTACCCTATGTCATTGTTTATGGAAATGTTCTTGGCAGTATATGGAAATTTCCTTGATACTGTATAGATATGTCCTTGATACTGATTGTACTAGTCTCACACTATGTAATCTGCCTTGAGTCTCAGTGAGAAAGGCGGACTATAAATCACATAAATGGGCCCAAAGGCAGCCAGCAACCTTGTTACCCAAATAGCTACATATGGGATTTGAACCTGGTTCTCTGAGATGCAAATATCACTGTGATCCAGTTTCTCTTTAAAACTGCAATTGCAAGAAAAGTTATTCCAATCTAAACCCATTGAGGTCAGTGGGCTTGGACTGGGTTAACTACTCTTCAAATTGCACTGGATGTGACCCATCAAGCCAAATGTTACAAATATGCAATGAAGCAACAAAGCGGCTCTTAGCAAGTGCATAACAGAACAAATGAGCTGAAAAAACACACAGAAATCGCTGGTTTGTCAGTTAAAGGGGTTTCTGGAACGGCAGAACAAAATCGGGAAACAAGACAGTAATGAGTCCCCACCCACCCGCCTAAAAGTTCTTGTGTTTTGTTTTGGTTCTTAACAACACAGCAGCAGTGCATGAGGCTGTCCAGCCAGGCAGTGCAAGCTCATAGACAACATCTTATTTTCCTTAATAGCCAACTGCCTGCATGCAACCAGTCAGGGGAGTGACTGAGCCCTGGTGTAGTGTGGCATGGTGTTGTCAGGTTCTGCTAGGTAAATCTCAATGACTGCACTGCATGAGTCCAGAACTGCATGAGTTAAAGTTTTATTGATAATTTACGGATTCGGCTATCCAGTACAGCTTCATTGCTAGGAGTGGAAACCTACACCAAGCCCCAAGCCCTAGACTACAGCCCAGTCCGCACCCCCTCAACTGCCAGCGTTCTGAGTTCCCACTTCCCATCCCCTATGTGTAAAGCAACCAGGAATAAAGACATTTGAGAAAGTTCAGGAGCTTCAAAGTTAAGTATCCATGACAACGGTTCTTCTCTGGCTGACAGACCGATAAGCTTTCCCAGGACAGGGAGAGGAGCAGGCAGCCACAGTTGCTAACGTCAGAGTTCAAACAGTGGCACACACAGGTCATGAAAGCTGGGCCACTTAGAAGAGCAGGCGCACCAGGATAAAAGGGCGCTGTAGAAAGCTTCCAATGGAGGGTGCCGCTGGCCCAGGGCTAAGTAGCCAAGCTGGAGGAAGAGGGCGGCGCAGGAAGAGCGATGCGCTCAAGCCCCTGTCGAGCCCAGGCAACGGGGCGGAGGTGAAGCGCCCGTCATCCTCGGAGCCCCACCACGCCGCACCACTCTCTGCGGGGTCTGGGGGAAGGTGAGGCACCCTGGTCCTTGGAGCCAAGCCGTGCCGCGCCGCTCTCGGAGGGGACCAGATGGATTTGAGGCACCCTCGACCTTGGAGCCCCGCCGCACTGCGCTGCACTGCGCCACACCATGTCGCTCTCAGCTGGGACCTGGTGGAGGCGGGGCACCCTTGCCCTCAGAGCCCCGCTGTGCCGTGCTGTGCCGCGTCCCACTTGGCGGGGACTGGGGGGAGGCGAAGTACCCTTCCCTTTGGAGCCCTGCCGAGCCGCACTGTGGCACTCTCGGCAGGGGCAGGACTATGGGGCATGAGCTGGGCATGCAGCGGGAAGAGCGAACCCACTCTGCCCTCCCTCCCTGGCTCCATACCGAATCTGCCATCCCTTCCCAGACCCCTCCTGCCTCTACACCCTCCCCAAACCTCCATTGCTTCCCTTCCTGCCATTCCTCCCCAGACCCTCCTCCCTCTCCACCCTCCCCAAACCCCCATTGCCTCCCTACCTGCCATTCCTCCTCAGATCCAATCTTGCCCCCCACCAGCCTTCCCCAGCCCCAGCTTTCTAGAGCCCGTTGTATTTATTTGCACAACAGGCTCTGTTTCTAGTATTCTATATTTCTCCTAACAATTATTGGCAATCTGTATTGTGTGTGTTTATCTATTTGGTTTATAATTGTATACTCCACACAGAACACATTGCACTTTATTTTTGGATTATACAGTTTTACATTGCCTTGATATTAACTTAGCTTCCAATTGCGATATTCCGCCCCCTTTCCCCCCAGTTATTTTCAAATTGGGAGGAGCCTCTCTTTTTGCATTGAACATCAGGGTTCAAAGAGTGGCACACAAAGGTCTATTAGAGTTCAAGCCCTTCACACAGGCTTCCAGCAGGGTAGGCCAGTCCAAAGCATGACAGGGGATGCCAAGACCCTGACAGGTGTCTTCAGTGGTGGGAAGCGGAATGTGCATGTTACACTCAAGCAACTGCACTTTGTCTTCGGTGCCTCCCAGGCAATGGCACTGAGTGAGTGCCTGGCTTGTCCTTGTAGGAGGGTAGGATCAATTCTCAAAAGGCTTGCTTTGTACTGAGGATGAGAGCGGCAGACAGCACACCACCATCAACGTCGCCTCACTATTATCTCCTCACCAATCCCTTTCTTGGTCCTTTAACACCAAGTCCAAGGAAAGGCCAAGAAGCAACATGCAACGTCCATGCAGGCGTGCACATGCGCGTTTGAGGAGGGAGGGTCTCTGCTCCATCCTCTGAGTCCGGGGCTGCCACAAAGGCTCATGTTAAGCAGACTAGGATGAGAATTACAAAGAATAAACCATTATTAAAGAAGAGAGCAGCTCCTAGGATGCCTCAGGTATGTGTAGACCAGGTTGCCCATTCAGTGGCCTTTCATCGCTGCTTTCACATGTCACCACTGTGACTAAAAAACTCCTCTGAAGGTAGGGAGTCACAGAACAGCAGGTAAAACTATTCTGCACTGAATGACTTGTTCCTATGGGGCTTTTCTAATTAAAACTGTCAACCCTGGGTTAAATCCCAGAATAGCAGTGAGGTGCACACCTGCACACATCCAAACCTTTACTGGTTGGTTTCCTTCCTTAGTGGCTTGGTAGCAACTGTTTGTTGCCTTCTGTGCCCTTCAACTCAGAGTTAACAGTTTTAGTTGGAAAGGAAGATTGGACGACCTGCCTGGTCTCTCTTTTGCTTGCAGAAAACAGAAAATAGAGGGCTATTCCACCACTTCCCTTCCTGTGAAGGGAACGAAAGGGTCTCTCCTCCATCCTCCAACGCCCGGGCTGCCACAAAGGCTCATGTTATGACTGAGAGTCTCAGCAGTCCCAGGGTCTCCAGGTCCCACATGTGGAAGTTCGTTTTCTTCGCCAAAAGTTCATGCTTCCATTCCATTCTTTGAAGATGCCCATCGAAGGAGGAAGAAACACAGGGACCAAGAGAGAGAATGATAAGGACAGACACCCCTCAACAGTGCTCACCTATCCCACAGCTAATAGCTGATGACTTTGCCTCTTCTGGGGGGGGGAGTGGAATTCTCCCTCCCCCCAAGAATTCCTGGATTTCTATCCAGGTGCAGAATTGGGTGGCAGAGTGGGTGGGACTGAAGCAGGTGTAAAATAAAGGGCCTCTCTCAATAAAGGGCTGCTTCATTGTTAAAGAACTGGGCATGTTGAGGGATGCTTTGGAGGGCTTTTGCAGCTGAATCCTTGGCCAAGGTCTGGCAGCCTCTCCGTTGGGACTTTTGCCCCATCCCTCCCTACAAGGAGCTCTGGCAGGTTTCACAATGCATCCCCCTCTCGCCCTGCTTTATCCCCACACCAACCCTGCAGGGTAGGTTAGGCAGAGAAGGTGACTGGCTCAAATGAGGCTCATGGCACCGTGAGCGGTTCTCCGGTTTCCCAGGCCCAAAGTGCCCAATGTGGCCCGTCTGGGACCAATCTACTGCCGGGCGCAGTTTAACCAACAGCTCGCTGCCCCTGAAGGCCGCATCCTATCCCATTCTGGGGTTGGAGGGAGTTGTTGGCTGCAGCCTGGAGTCCTTATGCTTGAATTGCAAGGGGAACATCGGCCAGGACAACATGGAGCCACGGGCGGGGGAGGGGGGGGTCTGCTTAGAGCTGGGAAGCCTTCCTCCGGGGGGTGGGGGGGAAAGGTTGGGGAAGGGATCCGCTCAGCAGTCCCGTCTGGAAGGCAGCTAGGGTTGCCAGCTCCAAGTTGGGAAATTCTTGGAGATTTGGGTGGTGAAACTTGGAGAAACCTGGAGAAAGTGTGGTTTGGAGAGGGAAAGGACTTTGGTATGACATAATTCCATACAGTCCACGCCTCAAAGTAGCCATTTTCTCCAGGTGAACTTATCTCTGTGATCTGGAGACCAGTTGTAATTCAAGGAGATCTGCAGCCACTACCTGGAGGCTGGCAACCCTAAAGGCAGCCAGGCATCAGGGCCAGATTTTGGGCAGGGAAAAGAATAGGGAAGGCTTCCAGAGACAGTTCAAGATAATGTTCAAGGTACCCTCCCCCAAACTCATCATCAGAACCCTCAACTGTGTCCATGACCACCTGATTTTGGGTTACCCCTTGTAAAAATCCTGAGGATCAGTGAGGATCCCTGCTTTGACTCACGTTGTTGCGCCATGCTGGCACCATGAAGCGGAGGGTGTGTGATTCCTTGATATGGTGCTGCCTATATTCTAAGCAATGATCTGCAATGTGATGCTGGTTTTTATTTTAATTCAATGTACCAATGCACGCTCTGGCAGGGCGAAGCCAGAAGAGGTTCCCTTTTGCTATCTGGAGAGTCCACCGAAGGGTTAAAGGGAAGGAGCCTCCATTCCTAGAGAGGCCAGAAGAGGGGAGACCACCTGACCTGGCAGTCACTTCCTGCTCCAGTGATCCATGTGTGTTCTGTAGCTGGTGTTATTGGGTGAAGGGGAAGGCAGCAGCTGAGCACTTTTTGCAAACTAGGTAAGTAATACAATAATATTTCTTTTGCAAAACACTTCCCTGCTTTGGGGATTATTAACCAGAGGGCTTCTTTTATCCAAAGGGCTTTTTTGCTAGCTTTCTGGAAGCTCCTCTTCACTGGAGGTGGAGCTGAATTCTATCTGGAAGAAGGCATGCACCTTCGACTATTTTCTCTGCCTTCTCTTGCTGTCTGCCCCCTTTAGCAAAATGGCATCTGTTTCTTTCATTTTTATTTTATTTATGTTGTTTATAATCCCCCTTTCTCACTAAGATACTCATGTGGATTATACAGTGTGAGCCAATATGATCAATGGCTGAGACGTTCCCTAAACAATAAAATAGGAGGGTATGGATTGCAGACTTTTGAGAGAAAGCATAAATCCAAAATAAAGATCAAATACTGCAGAAACAAAACCTCAGTACTTGAACATAAAGATGTTCATCGACACGGAAGTTGCACATCCACACAAATAGACAGAACCCAGTAGAATAGTCTACAGTCCAAATCTCTCTTTCAGAGCATCTCTCTGAGCCATTTCTTACAACTGTGGCTAATTGCCTGAGGAGAAAGCAGTTCAGTTTTGCATCGTTTGAGGGAAGCCCGGAGACTGGGGGCTTTCCTTACCTCCTCAGGCTGGCCATTCCATAAGGTGGAGAACACCCCAGAGAATTCACGTGTATGGGCAGCTGTTGATTTTGGCCATTGGGCACAACAGAAAGCCCTGTTCAGAAGAGCAAAGATGCCATGGTGGAACACAGGGAAAGAAGCAGTCCCATAATTCTTTTCATAAGCAAGGCATTGCTGTAGTTCAGACTTGGATTTTTGGAGGGTTCCCTTCTTCCCTCTGCTATGGCTTTCTGAAGGTATAATTCTGAACACAGACTCAGCATACCTTTTCCTTTCATCAGACCTTCAGTCTGCTTCGGCCTCTTGGTGCACTTCAGTTGTTTCTGCTAATGTAAGACCTTGTGATTCTAAAAATCCACCCCTCCTCTTAATTCGTGGACATTTGGGGGAAATCTGATCCCTTCCGAATGTGTCAGCAAGACCTGTGACGTCACGGTCACACAGGACTCATAAACATCTCTGCCTGGCTTTGCTTTTCTGTGTGACAAAGATACTTGTTTCTTTCGACAATTTTTATGCTGCCCCTCCAGAAAACTTGACTGAGGTGGTCTAAAAAGCACATTGAAATGAAAATATAAAGTATTAACAGTCTAGCATAAAAACCCAGGCAGAATATAGAAACACAGATCCATGAATGATAACACTTTCTCAACTGAAGGCACACTATCAACATAGTCTTCAATTCTTTACCTAAAGATATCTTCTGAAATCTCCTTTTGAATTGGCCTATGAAGCTCTTCCAACTGATCATTTTTAGCGTTCTCCTCCTGCACAGTTAGTGGGAAGACATGAGATAAATCGGTGGGATAGGGCATTCCGAAGTTCCAAATTTGGGTCCCCTTCCTCTTCTCTGGCTCCTCCATAGCTCTGCTGGCTTCCATGAACTGCTGTTGAAATCATCTCCAGTTGTCTACAGCATTATGAGAGAGAGGCAGGATCTCTGGGACTTGAAGTTGCTCCATTCTGCTTCTGGCCCTCTCTTTCTAACTTCACAACAAGCACTTTGTAAATATGTACCTCATTTGTGGTGCCACATAACCTTTTCTATAACATGAAAGGCCCCTTCACTGTTGCAAACAAATACAATGGGTACAAAAGTACACGTGAAGGAAAAAGGCGGAGGGGGGCGTTGCATCTGTGCAAGATGGATGCATATTGAAGGAGCTCCAGCTCTCCCCCGCCTGGAAACATGTAAATAAAGCTTTTTAAAGCTTAAAGTTTGAGGAGGCTATGAAAAAGCAGGGGCTGATGAAGAAAAAATCGCCAACAAAAGCAGTTAAGTGCTTGCAAAACCTCTTTGAAGGAGCTGACTTTGAAGTGCAGAAAGCCAAGGCCTGGAAAGCAAAACAAACAAGCTAGTGCAGAGGTAAATAAACAGCTTTTGCTCTTACCTAAACAAATAGCACAGCTTGAACAGTCACTCTTAAAACAAATGTCGGCTTTAATACAGCCCTTTTCAATGCAGTTGGCAGACATTAAGCTAGAGCTCACTAAAACAAATGCAAAGGTTGAAAATGCCCTGGATTTGGCACTTATGTCACAGAGGGATATTCGTGAGCTCCAAGACACCTCTGACTCTCATCAAATGAGGCTAATTAACCTTGAAGTGGCTGCACGAAGAAACAATTTGAAGATAAGAGGCGTAGAAGAGTTGCAATCTATTAATGATAACTTAATCACAATGCTAACTAAATGGTTCTCCAAACTGCTCAATTTACCTAACGATGCAGAGCTAACCATCACTAAGGCTTTTCGATTGGGATCTGAACAGGCTGGCAAAAAGAGAAATCTTCCAAGAGATATCATTGTGGAAATTGCAGACCACAAAATACGCAAGCAACTAATGGATGTGACCAGAGTCAAAAGCCCACTTCTTTTCAATGAAAAGCTAGCTTACATCTTTCCTGATTTACCTGGTGAAGTGTTGTCCAAAAGGAAGGACTTAAAATCAGTCACTTTAGCCTTGCAAAGAGCTAACATTAGTTACAGATGGAGCAACTTTATTAAACTCTCTGTCATGCATAATGGAAAACAACTGATTGCTTCAAATTTAGATGAGGCTGAACAATTGCTGCAGAACTTGCATGTGGAGACTCCGATGGATGTCAGCAAGTATAGTAAAAAAAGAAAATTTCCAACACCTTCTCCTCAAAAAGGGAGTAAAATCCCTATTCTGGACAACTAATTAAGAACAACAAAAAAAGAATTAAGCTTAATGTGGGAATGTGTTTTTGAGTTTAGTCAACAGTTGAGGTGGAAATTCTCTGCACGTTAATGTTCATCTTATTTTTCCAGGTGGGGGGAGCCTAGGGTGGCTTCTTCAGTGTGGCTCCTGTTGGGTTGATAGTTGCAAAGGGTTGGTTTTTTACCAAATAGCTAGTGTGTGCAGTAACACACTAGTCCAAGTGAACTTTTAACTGTTTGTTTTTCCTTATAAAAATTTCTACAGTTTTATAGCTTTGAGCTGTTACTAATAAGATTTGGGGGAGGGAAGAGGGGTATAGTGTTATAGGGTTAAGGGGAATTGTATTGTGGAGGGTCTTGTTACTATAAAAGTTAATTAGTTTAAGTAGTGATTTTTAATTTTTTTTTTACATTTGCTAGAATTCAGCCTCTAAAGTGCACCAGTGTAAAAATATTTTATTTTATAGCTGCAAATTAAAATATTGCTTATTGTATATCTAAGCTGCTAGCTTAGTGTTCTTTGGCTTCTGTTGAGTTAGTTTTTAAGGGTTGGGTTTTTTTCTCTCTCTTAAATAGCTAGTGCGTGAAGTAACACACTAGTCAACGTGATTTATAATTGTCTTTTTATTTTTTCTTACTAAAGTTATTATAGCTTCATATTTTTGTATTTTTTGATGCTCTGTTACTAATAAGAACTGGGGGAGGGAAAAGGGAAATAGTATTAACGGATTATATAAAAGTGATTTTTGTTTTTTATAAAAGTTAATTAGTTTAAATAGTGTTTTTATAGATTCCTTTCTACAACGCTTGATAGAGCTTAGTTGTTTGTTTGTTTTTTGAGATAAAATGTATTAGAGCAAAAATACTTAATTCTACTGTCACAAATTAAAATATTGCTTACTGCAATCTTTGTATCTAAGCTTACTAGCTTAGTATTTTTAGTACTGCTTTAATTTTAATTTTGGCAAAGAAACAAAAAAGAGGGGGAAGAAAAGAGGAGGAAAAAAGAGATTAGCTATTTCTAAGTTAAAGAAGTGTTTAATTTTTAGTCGTTAATAAGTATCTGATAAGTTATTTGAGAACTATGTTGTCTTATAACAAACAAAAATAGATATGGCAGACCATCTCAAAGTTATTTCCTTTAATGTACGTGGCCTTGGAAATCCGATTAAGAGAAAACGAATTATTTCTGAATTATCTAAAACAGGTTCAGACATTGGTTGTTGTGGGTTTTCCGGGCTGTATTGCCGTGGTCTTGGCATTGTAGTTCCTGACGTTTCGCCAGCAGCTGTGGCTGGCATCTTCAGAGGTGTAGCACCAAAAGACAGAGATCTCTCAGTGACACTGTGACACTGAGAGATCTCTGTCTTTTCGTGCTACACCTCTGAAGATGCCAGCCACAGCTGCTGGCAAAACGTCAGGAAGTACAATGCCAAGACCACAGCAATACAGTCCGGAAAACCCACAACAACCATCGTTCTCCGGCCGTGAAAGCCTTCGACAATACATAGGTTCAGACATTATTTTACTACAAGAAACTCATTTTGATTCTAAACATACAAAAAACTTGAAGTCTAATCGTTATCATTTACAATACCATGCAGTTAGGACTTCCAAAGCAAGAGGGGTGTCCATCCTTATTTCAAAACCTTTACCATTTCAACTTAATGACTTAATTAGAGACTCTAAGGGCAGGTTTCTATTCATTAAGGGTACAATTGAAAACAAGCTATACACCTTTGGTTCTATATATGCACCTAACCAGGACCAACTAACATTTATAAACAATTCTTTAGACAAATTTACGCAATTTAGTGAAGGCATTCAGATTTTAGGGGGAGATTTAAATTATATAATAAATTATAAACTAGATAGATCTAGACCCAAACAGAAGGTATCTAACAGCGCAATCCTATGGCCGGCCCCAACGCCGACGCGGCTGCACTGGTGGTGTGGCGGCGCCGCCGGGCCGGATCCTGTGCCAGCAAAGTGTGGCCGCAGCGGCGCCCGCAGCGGCGCAGAGATGCAATTTTGGAGAACCAGAAAGTGTTGTGGGCGGGTCTGATCCACGGCCGCCGCCAGGCGCAGCCAAAGGGCGCTGTTCCTGACAAGCGTCAGGGGGAGGGGCCAGGAAAGGCGCAGCCTATGGGCAGCACGCGATCCCGGCCAGGCCCCAGAGCAGCAGGCAAACCGCGCCCATGCTGGCAGACTGCCTCGGCTCGTGTGTCGGGCGGGGCTCGCAGTCGGGAAGGAGAGGGGTGGGCGTAGTCTGAGAAGCCTTTCCCCCGTTTGCCCAATGTAGCACCAAGTCCGTGGCGGCCACGTCCAGAGAGGTTGGCATGGGACTGGCAGGCGCCCTGCCATGAGGAATCCAGGGCAGCAGCCAGTCTCTGGCAGCAGGGGACAGCCCCCAAGTGGCGCCGAAGGGGAGATTTCATTTGGTTAATTGTTAACCCCGTACGGGCGTACGGGTTTCTAAATACATAAAATATTTGGGCATTAATATCTCTACAGATTTGAAGCAACTGTTTAAACTAACAGCGCAATCCTATGGCCGGCCCCAACGCCGGCGTGCCTGCACAGACGGAGCAGTGGCGCCGCCAGGCCGTATCCTGTGCCAGCGAAGTGCAGCGGCGCCAGCCCCGGCAGCAGCGCAGAGATGCAAATTGGGAGAACCAGAAAGCGTTGTGGGCGGGCTTGATGCGCGGCCACCGCCGGGCGCAGCCAAAGGGCGCTGTTCCCCACAAACAGCAGGGGGAGGGGCCAGGATAGGCGCAGCCAATAGGCAGCACGTGATCCCGGCCAGGCCCCAGAGTAGCAGGCAAATCGCGCCCATGCCGGCAGACCACCCCGGCTCGTGCGTTGGGCGGGGCTCGCAGTCGGGAAGGAGAGGGGTGGGCGTGGTCCGAGGAGCCTTTCCACCGTTTGCCCAACGCAGCTCCAAGTCCGTGGCGGCCGTGTCCAGAGAGGTTGGCATGGGACTGGCAGGTGCCCTGCCATGAGGAATCCAGGGCAGCAGCCAGTCCCGGCAGTAGGGAACAGCCACCAAGTCATGCCCAAGGGGAGGGTGGGCCTGAGGCCGCCACCAAGAGGCAGAAACAGCGGGCCCACCCCATCCCCGTCCCAAGCCAAAGACCACAGACACCCGTTGCACAGAAATCAGCCTTTATTATTATACCATCCCACCTCCCCCAGCAGACGTGAGGAAGGGGAGGCGTGTAGGAGAGGGTGGGTGTCAAGGGACCATGGGGAGGCAGGGCTGGGCAGAGCCCATTTGGAAGGACAGGAAGCCAGGGGCCCATGACCAGGCCCGCGCTGACAGCGCATTCCTTCCAAAAGGGAGGGGGGGAAAGAGAAGGATGCACAAGGACTGGCCAGGGGCCGCTCTGGCATGTCTTCCATATCGCCCTGACGCACCTGCCCTGCCTGGCATGCCGCCCTGAGTTGGGGTGCTCGCGCAACTTGCCATTGGGTGGGCCCTCCCCCTCCCCCTCCCGGGGTCTGGGGTGGCCACTCAGCTTGCATGGCCCGGGCGGGGGGGGGGAGCACTGTGGTAGCCAGCCAGGGGACCCCGGGCTTCTGCGTTTCGGCCACTTTGTGCGGGTGGCGTACTCCTCCACTGCCCCTGTGGGCGGGGCCAGCGGCCTGCCCTGCAGGATTGGTGGGGCTGTCAGCCTAGGAGTGGGTCCCCCCCCCGCAAGGCAACGCAAGGGGCCACGGATGCTGAAAGCAGGAGACGGCGCCGGGCCAGGGCGGAGCCACGCACAGCCTCGGACACACCCCACCCCTCCCAACAACCATGGCATGTTGGCGTGGGAGGCTGGCAACTGCCCCGCAGGATTGGATGTGAGGCGGGACACCGCGGGGTGGAGGGTGTTGGAATGACCAATGGGGCTGCCGCAGACACCTGAGGGGCTGGACCCACTTTGGGAGGCAGCCGCTCATGGGACTTTGTTGCTGTGGCTGCGGCTGCAACGGGAGCGACCCTCCCCAGGCGCACGAGACCTCCTGCCTGGGATATGGCATCTGTCTGCCGCTACCCTAGTTTCTTCACTGATAGGGCTAGGGATCCAGTGAGCGGACTGTTTCCCATGCCATCTCCCTCCCCCTTGCAGCAGCACCCCCGGCCACCCTCTCCCTGGCTTATTGGGTGCCAGCTGCTCGCCCTACCAGGGATCGAGCGCCCTCGGTGGCTCCCCCCTCCCCGCTGACATGCCCTGCCCCAACCCTCTACCTGACGTTACTGTGAGGGGAGGGAGAGGGCGGGGAGGCAGAACGGGGTCTGTCAGATATATTTGTGGCAATGTGCAGGTGGGGAGATGTGACGGGAGTGTTGGGGGAGGGGCAGAGGACAAAGTCAGGCTCGCAGACACAGAAAGCAGTTGTTTTACGACTCGTTTTATTGCACTGGAACAAGTGGGCTTGTTTTTAGGCTAGCAAGGGAGCCAGGGAACTCTGCACAGCCCTCCTTCCCGCTCGGCGGGGCAGGGCTGAGATGCAGGCCGCGGCGCGAGAGTGCTTCCTGGGCTGCAGTCAACCCTCCGTCAGAGATGTTTGGGGAGGGCGGGACGCGGGGGAGCAGCCCTGCCCTGGACGTGCCTGCGGGAGGAAAAGACACATGTGGGCTTTGCCTCGTTCCACTGGCAAGGCAAGCCCCACACTCCGCCATCCGGGAGGATGCACATAGTCGAGGGAAACAGCAACCAGCTGATGCACGGCAGTCTGGCGAGGATGCACTCGGCCTTGGCAAGCCTTTACCTTTAAGGGAGGAGTGAGCTGGTCATAACAAACACCTGGTCGCATGTGGTTTCTGGGGCGCCTGCCTCTGAGGGGGCCAGGGGCGGCCATGGTCGCCCCCCACCCCTGCTGGGCCTCCCCCGAAGCGGCAAGTGAGCGGGTGGGGTCAGGTGAATGGGCGGTTTGCACTAATCCCCCCTCCCCTACCTCCACCTCACCTGTCAGCGCTCCGTCAGTCAACACCAGGCGGGAATACCGGAGTCAGGGTACCTGCAAGGAAACGGGAGAGGCTGCTGTAAATTCGCCAAGTGTCACTCCCTTCTCTCACGGAAGGGTTAATTTGTTTGTGCTTAGTTGGAAGCAACTAGCTTGCATGAGTCCAGTTAGATGTTGAGTTGTTCTTCCTGTCGGGGTAAAAAGGGGGTTAAGCCAGACATTTGCACTTCTTCCCTTTTATGGGAAGTGTGCCCACTTTTTCGCAAAGTCCCCCGAGTGCATTCTGTGCCTGCCACCGTGAATGCCCTCACCCCCGTTCGGTGTTCAAAGGGGCAACGCCATGCAGCACACGGACAGAGCCTCCGGCGACGTGCTCACTTACCTGAGGGTTTTGGCCGGCGCTGGCCGGATGTTTTGTAGGGCGCGGTCGCAGGTGATTGGGTGCGGAGAGGGGGGCTCGTCTACGCCGGGCGCGCACGCTGATTGGTCCCCAGGATAGTTCGCATCCTATGCTCCTTTGGGCCATAGGGGCGGGGCTGGGCGCTCAGAGAGGGGGCTGATTTTTCGCCGTTCCATGGACGCCTATGGGCTACGCCTTCTTTTTCCGTGGCGTAGCTTTTTTGCACCGCTGTGGGCGTTCCCGCTTCTGGAGGGGCTTAGGGAGCGGACTAACTCCGGCCCCACCCTCCCCCCACGCCGGCACAGGGCTCTACGCCACTCCTACGCCGCCGCCCGGGCGCCTGAGGCTTCCGCCAGTGCAAGCCCGCCAGCGGGCCAGTGCCGCGTCCCAGCGCGGGCGGAGGGCGACTTACGCGGGCGTAAAGCCCAGATACGCGGTCGCAAGCCTTAGTTCGGTTCCTATTCACTTTCCACGCCCTTCTTAGGATTGGGCTGTAAATCCTAATGCAGTTATAGAACAAATAAAATTGAACTTAGGCAAATGGAACAAATTAAACCTCTCTTAGTTTGAAAGGTATCATATAATTAAAACATTTATTCTGCCAAAACTTTTTTTTCTTATGAGAGCAATTCCACTCAAGATCCCGCAGAAAATGATAAAAAAAATTGGCAAAGTTTGTTAAATAAATTTTTATGGAACTATAAAAAACAGAGAATTGCTTTTACCACACTCTGACTGAAATATGGGAAAGGGGTTTTTAATTACCCAGACCTTAACACATATCAAGTAGCTACCAGGTTATTGAATGTAGTCCAGATTTTATGAACCCCAATTTCTTTGAATTGGGTTACAACGATACATCCTAATTATGCACCTCTTGTAATACAGAATTTAATATGAAATGTTAAACATGATCATTTATGCAAATTGATAAATAATCCTTTTTTAGTGGATATACTGAGCATATGGTCTCAATACAAAAAAAAGATTTTGCCAAAATTATCCCGGTTTTCATCCTTTTTAGGACAAACATGGTTTCCCCCAGGCCAATCTAATTCTTTTGTCTTTCTGGCAACAACAGAATTTAACTCGTTTAATTGATATATCCACAAGTACAGGTTTTTTAAGTAAACAAGACTTAGAACCTAAATTACAACAAAAAATGCAATGGTTTACTTCAACTTTCTCACATGATGTATCAAATTGGAATTAAACAAATCCTTAGTAACCCTATGACAGAATTTGAACAGCTCTTAAATCAAACAGATTGGACGCAAAAAGGTTTGATATCCAAACTTTATAATTTGCTTCTTAATACCTTTGAATTAAAACCTCAGAAATATCAGCTGGACTGGCAAACCGATTGTGGATCTGTAATTCCCCCAGACCAATGGGAAAAAATTTGGTCTTCTAATATAAGAGATTCTTGCATAATAAACAACAGAATTCAAGCTTATAAAATTATCCACAGATGTTATTTAACACCAAAGAGACTCTCATTGTTTTCACAAACTCAGTCACCTTATTGTTGGAAAAGATATAATTTGATAGGTTCTTTCGATCATTGCTGGTGGAATTGTCCCCTAGTTAAAAACTATTGGATAGAGATTTTAAAGAATATAAAAGAAATAACAGGTTATGAAATACCCTTTGATATTAAGCTAATTTTTCTAAATCAATGGGACAACATGGATATCCCAAGCATTACGAAAGAATTAATTAATGACCTCCTAATGGCCGGAAAATCCCTTTTGGCAGCTAACTGGAAGTCCCCCAAGATCCCATCTATCGACAGTTGGTTTTCCAGAGTCTGGGATTATTATATCCAGGAGAAGGTTTATGATTCTATTTATATATCTCAGCATTTTCCAAAAGAAACTGATTTTATGACAAAATGGCTCCCTTTCTTTGACTACTTATTAACCAATGATATCCACCCTCCAAAGCATTTATCGTTTGTCTCATGGTGCTTCTGAGCAATATGTTAGGTTTCATACAAACTGTAAAGAACCTCCTTCTCTGCTTAGGTATATTGCAATTCTCTAAGCAAATTTTCTTTTTCCTTGGTTAATATTATATTTGAAAACTGGTAGTATATTATAAGCTATCTGTTTTTTCTTGTATTATAGTTGACTTTAATATTGTCCTGACGGCAAGGTAAACCGTGTTAGAAAAGTCCCAAGAAGGAAACTCCAAGTCAATGTCGTCTGGTCTGTGAGGTGGCTAAGAGGCTCCATTTCCTTAGCCAAATACTAGGAAGACTCTTCCGGTAGTAAAGAAGTATTCTCCAAAATGCCATCCAGGCGTTAAGTGCTCCGCCCGACAAACAGGGCTGGCAATGCTACCTGTTGTTTCGTCGGTGGACCTCCTCCGGGGCGGTTACAAACTCACCGTTAACAAGTGTAAAAAGTATCAAATACAAAAATAAATCTCAGGTACAACTTGTAATAAGTACATGCATCACAAATTGTGCCGCATACTTACAATTACCGAAGTGAATTGGATATGTCTTCAAAGCTATAGTTGACACAGTAAAAAAATCAAGCAGTCAAAAATGGAGCAATGGCTGAGGCGCCCTCAGTTCCGCCCGTGATCACAATTTAAGGTGGTACTCATCTAATCCCTTCAAAGTTATAGTTGACACAGTCAAAGAATCAAGCAGTCAGAAACAGAGGGGCGGCTGAGACATCCTCAGTCCCGCCCGTGAATACGATTTAAGGTGGTACTCATTAAATCCCTTACAGTTATTTAAAGGTACAATGATGTACATATAATCTATATGAAACAAGCTAAATTAATTTCCTGATTTAGACCGTTGGGCTTAAGAGACTGTAATCTATGAATCCACATGGATTCCTTTTGCAGCAGAATTCTCCTACGGCCGTGTTCTGATAAGTCCTGACCCGAAAATAAAACAGTGAAGTGAAAATCATCCTCCCTGTGATGTTTCAGCAAAAAGTGTTCCTTTAAGGGAGCCTCAAGCACACGATTCCTTATAAGTGAAATATGTTCCATCAAGTGTGTCTTTAAAGCCCTAGTAGTACTCCCCACATATAGTAAGTCACATGGACAAACAATCAAATAGACAGCACCTTCAGACTGGCAGGTTGTGTATTGCTTTAACCGCACAACCACCTTTGTCCCTGGGATCAAGATATTGTGTCCTGTTATAGCATTGGAACACAAACGGCAACGTTTAAAATGCCCAATGGGTAAATGTGAACCTGAGTGAACCAACAGGTCCCTTAAATTTCTAGTTCTCCTGTAGCCTATCAACGGAGAAATTTCACAAACTTTAATCCCCTGGAGGAGGTGCCAGTGTTTGTTAACTACACTTTTAATCTGATTGGACATGTACGTGTACTCCATAGTCCAAACCAACCTGTCTGACCTCTCTGGGTGTAAAAAGATCCTGTCTCCGGGTGTCTTTAGCACATTGATAAGCATCCCACAGTATGTTAACAGGGTATCCTCTGTGGTGAAAGGCCCTCAGCATGCCTCTTTCTCCCACTCCACTGGGTCAGAGGCATTGCGTTTAATCCTCAATAACTGTCCATAGGGGATGTTGTGGCGTAAATGTCTAGGGTGATGGGAACTGAAAGCCAAGTAAGAATTACGGTCTGTAGTTTTACGAAATAGTCTCACTCCCAAGGTATTATCACATTGTCTTTAAACCACGATGTCCAGGAAGTTAATGCAAGAAGCACTACTTTCCCAGGTAAACTTGATATCAGAATGTATGGAATTACTCCAGTTCTCAAAATCATGCAACATGTCTGCTCTATCCAAAATAAGAAAACAATCATCAATGAAACAAAAATATACAGGCATGATGTCCAAAAATGGGTTCAATACCACATTATATATAAATTCCTCCTCCAAGTGTGCCATCACTAAATTGGCCACGCTGGGGGCTGTGGCACAGTCCATTGCCACTCCCTTAGTTTGGAAGTAAAACTGACCAGCAAAACAAAAATAATTCTTTGCCACTACTATATCAAAAAGTTGTTTTGATTTTCTTCATAACAACGCCATTGTGCAATTTCATTGTGTCAGTGTGTTCATATTGACTTATTTGCCTTTTTCCTTCACATAATCTTCTCTGGCTTCTGAACGCTGCAGGAATCCTTAGCCTATAGTCAGGCAATGCTTTTATTAAGCAGAGCAGAATTTTTCTGCTTGCTGTGTGGAAGCTCTTCTTTGCTTGCTCCACCCAACTTCTTTATGAACACCCTTGATTCCAGGGTGTGCCGTCAGCTTTTGTAACTCATGTGTCACCTCTTTAGTTGTAGGTGTCCGGTTATAGGTCCTGCCACTCTTTGCTGGCACTCATAGATCTGGCACTTGTCTTTACAGAAGAATCCGGCACAGGAGGAAGGCGATCCATTGGTCCAGGTAGAGGCTGTTTGGAGAGGAAGGAAGGATGAGGGGAGAGCCAGAATCCGTTGGTCGAGAAGCAAGAGAAGGCCCTGATGCCACCGAAGCTGGGAGTGGAAGGGACATGGTGGAAGGAACCATGCAGAAGAGCCTGGGAGAGGATTTTCTCCCTTCAGATGTGCAGTGCCAGCAATTCAGGCACTTCCACTACCCAGAAATGGAAGGACCCCGAGAGGCTTGCAGCCAACTACACCATCTTTGCCAGCAGTGGCTGAAGCCAGAAAGGCACAGCAAGAAGGAGATCTTGGACCTGGTGGTCTTGGAGCAATTCCTGGCTGTCCTGCCCCTGGAGATGGAGAGCTGGGTCAGGGAATGCAGGCCGGAGACCAGTTCCCAGGCAGTGGCCCTGGCAGAAGGCTTCCTCCTGAGCCAGGCAGATGCCAAGATTCAGGAGCAGCAGGTGAGAGGGACACACCGGGGTAGTATCTGGGGCACAAGACACAATCAGTGATACCCTCAAAATCCATATGGATTAGCTCATTTTTAAGGATCTCCCTTTCCTTGTTCCTTTTCTCACCCTTCTCCCCTTTCTGGAATCCCCACTTCTGTTTCAGGTGCAGAAAAACATTGTGCAGGAGCATTACCATGGAGGAGCTTGTTTGGGTAAGATCAAAAGGGCTATTGTACCCTTTGCATGTCTTCCTTGAGTGTACAAGCGCTGCTTTTACACACACACATCCAGTCCAGTGGGGAAAGGATACTCCGTTCCAGTTTCCCAATTTAGAAATATCCTTTTAAAGAAGGGGAATAAGCTTTGATTTGTAATTTCCCCCAAATAATTGGAAATATAATGGTTTAGGCCATCTCCAATTATATTACATGCATGCAAAGGTAATATGGCTAACCAGTTGGTTAACCACTTTCTGAAAATACCTGTAGATTTGTGGTTGAGGGTAAAGAAAAAGGATAGGGATTGAAATTCTTGTTGTAAATTGGACAGATAAATGCATTGGGCCAAAAAGAAGAGGAACAAAATGATAATCCTTGAGGAGATCTTATGGCACAGTAACATAGTTCAAGGCGAGGCTACCTGGTCCAGCGTCCTTCAGTATTTCATGGTCTCCATGGCAATGAAAGGCCTGTCTTAGGTACTAACAACCCCTTGCTCAGCACAAGGCTGCAACTATTTTCCCATCACTTCTCACATTAAATGTCTTCCACACATTCTAACTTGGACTCTCGATTAGCAGTGACATGGTCAGATGGTGGCACGTTGCCTCTGTGTCAAGTGGGCAGGGGTACTTCACCTATAGCGGGCCTGCCTTTTTCCATTTTTTCCGATCTTGCCACGTGCCCAGAGAATCTAGGGTATGGCAGCTGCGATTCTCCTGGTGGTTTTAGGACTGCCTGTTCCTTGAATATCAGAGGTCTTCCTTCTTAAGACTGTGAATTTTGTACTACTGGAGAAACATTTTTCTATTTTACCATAGCTAAAGTAGATTTTTCACTGAATGGGATCAAAAATTTTTCCTAAATAAGAATTCAAGTGTTGTTCTGACGTGGCCAGAATGTGTTATGCACAGTTGTGGAAGACTCAGGAGATACCATCTATGGAAGATTGGATTTTGAAAGATCTGAATATGGCAGAAATGAACAAGTTAACAAGGAAATTGAAAGAACAAGAAGAACTGGAATATACATCAAGTTGGGAAAAATTCAAGAAATATGTGGAGAAAAAGTGGGACATGAAGGGGAAATTGTGGTCTTCGGATAGTTGTTAAAGGGGAGATAGAAACTTACTTAAGGTTAAAAGGGGGTATATTATTATATTTTACTGGATTAGTACAGAGTTATAGTATTATAGTATTATAAAGTTAAGAGTAAGATAGTATATTCATATGGAAAAGTATAAGATTGAATAACAAGGTTGTATAGGTTATAGGGAGTATATATGATATTTTAGTGATGGAACAGAAGTAATAGATTTATAATATAGATAATAGGTATTTAAGGAATAGTATATTACATATATATATATGTATTTTTTTAGTTAGTATATGTACTTACTATATACTTATATAATTTTTATACTCTTAATTTAGATAAGTATTATATTAAGATAGCTAAGACAAGTAAATAGATTAGATTAGTATGTATTATATAGATATATATTATAGACTTTAAGAACTTATATGATATATTCTTTAGCTTAAGTTGGGTATGGAAAACTGTTGGGAGTCACTAGAAAAGGGGGGGAAGGATGGGGCAAATGCAATGGGATGGAAAATGATAATGATTTTTATGTTTATGTTTGTAAACCCATCCAATAAAAAAATCTTTAAAAAAAAATCAAGTGTTGTTCTGACCATGATCCAAGAGAGGGAGAATCTTCTTCCCTCTTGCAAGAAACTGAGATGTTCAATACTTGGAAAGCTCAGAATGTTTTCTGATTCTCTTTGGTCCCTCCAGGCGAGGCCCTGAAACCAATGAAGTATTCTTTCCCATCTCTTTGCAACGGAGAGAAAGCAGCTCCTCTACGGTCAGATGGGGTAAGTGTGGAACGATAAAGCATGACCCTGGGTGTCTCCCTGAACCTTCTCTTCTCTCCTGTCTGTGCTGTTCACTGGATGGAAAGTGAAAAGGTGTGATGGTAGTCTGAATCCTGCATGGAAGTGTCTAATTATAATGATTTTGGATTGTGGTTAGAAGGGCAAGAATTGTTACATGATTTGAGAGCAGAGAGAGAATTATAGAATCAGAGCTGAAAGGGGCCTCACAGACCATCTAGCACAACCCACTGCCCAATGAAGTGCCTTCTTGAAGACTTCCAGAGAGGGGGAACCACATCCCTAGCTGGCCAATTCCACTACAGAATTACTCTCAATGTGAAGAAGTTTTTCCTAACATCCAGCCATAACCTTCCCTCCTGTAGTTTAAACCCAAGAGTCCTATCCTCTTTTTCCAAAAGGAACAGCTCCCTCCCCTCCCCTGACAGCCTTTTAAATACTTAAAGCGAGTGATCCAGTCTCCCCGCAACCTCCTCTTTTCCAAAATATTTTTCCACCGCCAGGACAGCCCATTATCTCTGGGAGCAACTCTATATTGGAACCTTTAGCCAGATACTTGGATCAGTTTTTGCAACCAGCGGTTACTCAGACCCGATCCTATGTTAAAGATACCGGTGAGTTCATAAAACAAATTCAAAAACTACACGTAGGGGACGATTTATTATTGGTAACTATGGATGTTTCATCCGTCTGTACTTCAGTACCCCACGAGGGGGCTAGGTGGTTAGTTAAATCCACTTTGAGATCTGATGAGGCTCCCCCCCACAGAATTCTTATTCCAATTATTTGATTTAGTTGTGGAGACATTTTTTTTGTTTCTCTAACAAATTCTACTTGCAAACCAAAGGAGTGGCCTTTGGGTGTGCCACCGCACCCAGTGTGGAAAATCTCTATATGACACATCTAAAGGAGGCTACCGTGCTCAATAGGTCCAAGAACCCTTTTTGTTACCCTATGCAGGTATACGGCAGATTTATTGATGATGTATTTTTGGTCATTTCTGTTGCTGATAAATTTCCAGAACTTGGAACTTGGTTTAACTCTCTGGATGAAAATATCTACTTTACATGGCATACTGATAGTTTAAGCATGAACTTCTTGGACATTATTGTTTATGAAAGAAATGTCAACATATTGGGAGTGAAACCTAAGAAGGGGACTGACCATAACTCCTTTTTGAAATACGACTCTTACCATTCCCGTCAGTTGAAAAACAATATACCCTTTGGCCAATTTCTTCGCTTAAAACGCAATACTACAATTATCTGGGACAATGAGAGGGAATCTTTAAACATGATGCAGCCTTTTTATAATCATGGGTATGCCAGTGAGGTACTAGTTAGAGCTCATGAATGTGCCAATATACCCTTGAGAAAGGATCTTCTTGTGACCCAAACAAAAAAAAAATTCTAACCAGATTAGATGGGCCATTGAATTTACACCAAAATCCCACCAAATTCGGAGATTGGTTCATAAATATTGGCCCTTGTCACATGACATAAAGGGGTGTGAGCAACCTCTGGCTATAGGCTTCAGACAAACTTGAAACCTTAAGGACTTAAGGTTTCGAGTTTGTTCTGATTTTCACTCCACGGAGTTAGATCGGTCATTCCCAAGGGGGCATCATGGATGGGGGTGCCGCCGTCTATGTCCCTTAGCACTCAGTGGGGACCAGAACACCGTTCCATCAATTATCTTGACTATTCATTTGACCCACTTTACCACCTGTCAATCTGTGGGTGTAATTTACTCATCGTGTGTAAATGTAATAAATTATATGTGGGTAGCACCATGAGGCAGCTTAAGATCTGTTTACAAGAACATATGTCCCGTATTCTGTCTAGTATTACTGAAGCACCTTTAGTTGAACATTTCCTTCTATACAAGCATCGGGAGGATGAATTCGAATATAGTTTTGTTTTCTGGTCAGAATTCTCCTCCTCGTGTTTTGTACAAGCTGTTTCTTAAGGAAGAGGCACATTGAATATGTAAACTTAATTATTTGAAACACAACGATCTGAATAATCAGATCTGTCTTGTTTTTTATGAAATGCCCATGGCACTTTATTCAGTTTTTACATTTGAGTTTTTAAACATTTGAGTGTGAGTTACCTTCAAAATGTTTGCTGCACCAGGGGCCTTTAAATTTCTGTCTGTTACACACAGTCCTTGTGCGAGGACGCCGCTGTTAACTGTTTGAATTGTAGTTGCTATGACTGTTTAATTGTTATTAACTGGTAAGATTAATTCATTTTTACTGTTTGAACTGTATATATTTTAAACTTCTAAGTATTTATTATATTGTATAAACTGTTGAAACAGTTTTGTAGAGTGCTATAAGACGTTGCTATATGAAACATCGGATCTCAAGCCGGTGCTGCGGGAGTCCTGGCTTCTTCCCGCTGACTTCATCTACACCTACAACAAAGGAAATAGAATCATTAGAATTTAATTTATACAGTTCTTACGTGTTTACATGACATTACAGAGACTCACCTATTGGATGTCTTCCTGTACTGGAACTTAATTGTAACCAACTCTACAGTATACTTACCTGTTGGTCATCTTCCTGTTCCAATACTTCCTCTGTTTGAAAAACTTTATAGAACAGCACGTTGATTGTATTAATTTGACTTAATTACTTATTTGGATGATTAATTTTAATTTTTATGGTGAATATATTTTGATTTGACTTTATTATCTCTTAATTGGTTAATCTCTGTGCCCCCCCCCTTCAACCTGCCAGAATCAGGAGCAGAGAAGGTGGCAATGCCCGTGCCCCCTTCACCCAGTTGGGATCAGGAGTGGAGCGCGTAGGAAAGCCTACTGCCCGCCTTCACCTGTCGGGATCAGGGAGGAGCAGGGAACAGGCAGCAATGCCTGCCCCCCTTCACGCAGCCATAATCAGGTGCAGAGCAATGCCCGTTTTCCCTTCACCCGGCTGGGATCAGGAGCTGAGCAGGTGGCAATGCCTGCCCCCCTTTACCTGGCCTGTATCAGGCATGCTGCAGGTAGCAAAGCCCACCACCCCTTCACGTTGCTGAGATCATGTGTGGAGCAGGTGGCAATACCCACCGCCTTCCTTCACCGTCTGGGATCAATGACGGAGGAGGAGGGAATGCCTGCCTGCCTATTCCCCCTTTCTAAAGCCCATTGTATTTTTTCCCCACAACAGGCTTTGTTTCTAGTTTATTATAGTGTATAAACTGTTGAAACATTTTTGTAGAGTGGTGGAATAAGTTGACGCCCCTGAAGAAGTTGCTATATGAAACATTGGATCTCAAGCCGGCGCTGCATGTCAGGCGCTGCGGGAGTTCTGGCTTCCCCCACTAATTTCATCTTCACCTAAAACAAAGGAAATAGAAATATTAGAATTGAATTTATATAGTTCTTACATGTTTACCTGACATTATGAAGTCTTACCTGTTGGATGTCTTCCTGTACTGGAACTTCATTATACCAGCTCTACAGTATACTTACCTATTGGTCGTCTTCCTGTTCCAATACTTTCTCTGTTTGAAAAACTTTATAGAAGGGTATATGGTGAATATATTTTGATTTCAAAAAGAGTCCAGTAGCACCTTTAAGACTAACCAATTTTATTTTAGCATAAGCTTTCGAGAATCAAGTTCTCTTCGTCAGATGCCTGATACAGAGACTGGTCAAACACAGAAGAGCAAGAGAGGGAAGAGGCAATTAGGGGGGGAGGGGGAGGGAGCAATCAAAACATTCCTTTGCTAGTATATGTAAACATCTCCTTTTGGTGTGTGTATCAGTTGGCTTCAAAGGAGTTTGCCCTGTTAGTTTGTAGAAGCCAAACAGCTAGACCATCCAATTCCAATGCAGTATGGGCCTTCGGTAACCACAGCTCTCCCTGCCAGATGCATCTGACAAAGAGATCTGTGGTTCCCGAAAGCCCACGCCAGGTACCACTGAGCTCCCCCAGACCCCACCTCTGTAAAGGAAATCTGTTACCTGTGGTAATGTGATAACCATTCATAGTCCCTATTCAGTCCCAGCTTGACAGAGTCAAATTTGCATATGAATTCCAGTTCAGCAGCCTCCCGTTGGATTTTGTTTTTGAAAGGTTTCTGTTAAACTACAGTGACCTTTAAGTCTTTGATGGAATGACCTGGTAGATTGAAGTGTTCTCCCACTGGTTTCTGGACGTTTCCATTTCTAATGTCAGATTTGTGTCCATTTATTCTTTTGCGTAGAGGTTGGCTGGTTTGTCCAATGTACAGAGCAGAAGGACATTGTTGGCACATGAGGGCATATATCAGATTGGAGGATGAGCAGCTGTAAGAGCCAGAGACAGTGTAGTTGATGCCATTGGGTCCTGTAATTGTATTCCCTGGGTAGATATAGGGGCAGAGCTGGCATCTGGGTCTGTTGCAGGGCCTGGTACCTGTGCTGGTGACTCTGCTGGCCGATTCATGGTTGTGAGTGAGAAGTCGTTTAAGGTTGGGGGGCTGTCTGTAGGCAAGGAAAGGTCTTCCACCCAGGGCTTCTGAGAGAGAGGTATCATATTCCAGGATGGGTTGTAGCTCACTGATGATACGTTGGATGGGTTTGAGCTGGGAACTATAGGTGACAACCAGTGGTGTTCTGTTGTTAGTTCCTTTAGGCTTGTCCTGGAGCAGGCTGTTTCTGGGTACTAGTCTGGCCCTGTTGATTTGTTTCTTCACTTCATTTGGTGGGTACTGTAGTCCCAAAAATGCTTGTTGTAAATCTCTTAAGTGTGAGTCTCGGTCGAGAGCATTGGAGCAGATACGGTTGTAACGTAAGGCTTGGCTGTAGACAATAGACCGAGTGGTATGTTTAGGGTGGTAGCTGGAGGCATGTAGATATGAGTATCGGTCTGTTGGTTTCCGGTATAAGGTGGTATTTATTCGTCCATTATGTAGTTGTACAGTGGTGTCCAGGAAGTGTACCTGTTGTGTAGAGTGGTCCAGGCTTAGGTTGATAGTAGGGTGAAAGTTATTGAAGTCTTGATGAAATCTCTCAAGAGCTTCCTTCCCATGGTTCCAAATGATGAAGATGTCATCCAGGAATCTTAAGTATAGTAGTGGTTCCAGTGGATGGGAGCTGAGGAAGCGTTGTTCCAAGTCCCCCATGAATATGTTAGCATATTGTGGTGCCATGCGTGTGCCCATGGCTGTGCCATTAATCTGTAGATATAAGTTGTCACCAAATTCGAAGTAATTGTGAGTGAGTACGAAGTGACAAAGTTCAGTGGCGAGGTGTGCTGTGGTTTTGTCCAGGATAATATTCCGTATGGCTTGCAGTCCATCCGCATGTGGGATATTGGTGTATAAAGCCTCCACATCCATGGTTGCTAGGATGGTGTCATCAGGTAGGTTGTCAATGGACTGTATTTTCCTGAGGAAGTCAGTGGTGTCCCGTAAATAGCTGGGTGTGCTGGTGGCATAGGGCCTGAGGATAGAGTCCATGTATCCTGAGACTCCTACCGTGATAGTGTCTCTTTTTATATAAAATATTGAAGACTCTTCCCGTTAATTGGTTGTGTTACACCACTTTTGGTATCTTACCTTTGTATTGTACTCTTCCCTGTTTGGTGTCATCTGCAAATTTATTGAGGAATCCCTTCACACCCTCATCCAGATCATTTATAAAAATATTGCCAAGCTCTGGGCCCAAAACCGAGCCCTGTGGCACTCCACTGGACCCCTCCCTCCAATCAGGCGCCATGCCCTTTACAGCTCCTCTTTGGGCACCGTTATCCAGCCAGTTTCCTATCCATTTTTAAAGGTTTCTTTTTTTTCTCTTGTCAGACTCTGGTGACCTTTGAGGAGGTATCTGTCAATTTCACTGAGGAGGAGTGGGCTTTGCTGGATCCAGGGCAAAGAAGCCTTCACGAGGAAGTCATGGGGGATAATTATCAAGCTGTGGCCTCTCTTGGTAAGGCTGCCTATTCCCTTAATTCTCAGTGGTCGAAGGCAGAAAGGGCTCCTAGCAAGGACAACCATAGGGCTCTTCAAATAGATAGACAGTAGGCGAGCTGGACAGGTCCCTATGCAGGCAGATGTTGTGCTTCTGCATATCTAGGGGACTCACCTACTCTTTGTTTGTAAATTAAAATGTTGGTTTATAAACTAAAAGGAACAGTTCATGGGATGGTCAGCCTCCACAGGAACAGTGTATGTTAGAGGCTTGAAGAACCAAGTATGAAAAACTGGATTTATGCCGGTTTAGAAAGTTTCGTCTATAGTGCAGAGAATCTTGCCTGCTGAATTATTGTGAGGCAGCCTCCTCTTGAAATCAAAGGAGCACAAACATCTTGTTCCCGCCTGCAAAAAATATGGAGTCTCATAAAATGTAGAGGCCCTTTGTCAGTGTTAGTGGCCCTTTGTCCGGGTCACAGTTAGTCGTGTCTGATGGGGATGTTGGATCCTTCTTGCCTTCGGAGGGGACTGAAACAGTGTATCCTGGCAGCTGTGTCTGGGCTAGGACTTCCCTTCCCTGTGCTGAAGTCCCTTGCTCCCTCCTCTACTGTGGGCCACCACCAGGAATAGCAGACAGATTCTTCTAAATCCAAGCTCTAGCCCCCTCCACTCCCATGCAGTAGCTGTTCTGTTTCTTTCCCCAAAAGGAGGACTTCTGGTTGCCAGACCTGACTGTCTTTCCATGCTGCAAGGAAAAGGAAACCTGGTTTTACAGGACCCAGAAGAAAGAGAAGGATCAGCTGGTATGAACCTTTCCCCAACCTTCTCTTGGTGCCTGATCATGGAGGAAATTTATATTCACTGCTCAGATATATCCAGCATTTATTTATTTATTGAGATTCCTCTCCAGATATCACAACATGAATTATCAATATTAAAAGGAAAACAAGCATAAGAACAGCATAAAACAGCCACTGAGTAGCCTTAGAAATATCCATGTCAGGGGCTGGGCCAGCCCAAGCAGAGTAATCCAAGTCTGGTCTGAGGTCAGAGCACTAGTCCAAAGCCAGGAGTGAGTACAAAGTCCGACATCCAGAATCCGCAAGCCAGATCAGGAGGTCCGTAAGTCAGTTACCAGTCAGAACAAGGACTATCCAGAAACGAGGTCAAGGCACAGTTCAGGGCCAAGTCAAGACGAGCGGCAAGTCAAGAGGAAGGCAAGATTCAGTGGAGCAGTCACAGCAAGGTTCTGACATGTTGCTTCCACACTTCCTGGGCTTCTGTGGGTTGGTTTTATAGACAGGCTGGGATTGCAACCAGCTGCTTGGGAACTATCTTGTGGTCACTCATCGCTCTCAGCCAGCAGCTGGCATCTGGCCAGAAGGTGTGCCCTTTTCCTCCTCTCCTGCAGCTCCACACGTTGCCTTTGTCTGCTGTGCTCTCTGGGTGAAGCTAGAGGTTTGGACGTCCTTGGCTGAGCTTCACCGGTGGTGTTGGAGCAGAAGGGCATTGGCTGAGCTTCACCGGTGGTGTTGGAGCAGAAGGGCGTGGGTGCCTCTGGCTCAGCTGCTGGCTGTGAACGCAGATCAACCAGCAGCTGTTCCTCCTGATTACCAGCTTCGGCTGATTCATGGCTGGCTAGGCTGGCTACACGAGGCTCCTCTCCTCCTAAGGTGTCCTCACCATCATTGAGACCCATGACAATCCAGAGAACAGGAGAAAACCATACCACAGAACACCTGAAAAAGTGAAACCCTTTCATTAAAAGCCTGGTTGGTGGAAAATAAATGTTATTTGGTGTGGAACTGAAAAGATAGCAAGGTAGGCACCAGGCAAGCTTCTAGGAGGGAGAGGCTGCAACTGAAAATGCCATATCTCTGATGACCACTGACCTCTTTACAGAGGGGCACAGAGAGCAGGGCTTTGGAGACAAACCTTAATGGGGGGCGCAACATGACAGGAGGCAGAACCTCCATCCCCATTTAGGGCCTTTAAAGTAGAACCCGGACAGTTGACATAATGAGCCAAGAAGCATGTGTGCATCTTGCTGTTTAGGTCTGTCTGTCATAACTGATGTAATAGATCTATTTGACAGGTCCTTGGATGATGCAAGAGCGAAGAAACAGCTTAGTCACTTCACCTGATGTGCTGGGATTGAACACTGGGGGGTGCTATAGATGTATATAAGCCAGCTGTGTCTGGTGTAAGTGTGAAGCTTGTTCCAGTAAGTGCTTGGCGAAGCACTTTGACACTGAGAACAAAGTCTTGTATATAAGTCACTGTAAAATAAACTGTACATACACTTTTACTACTATAAGTGTGTGGAAGCCTTATTTATAGCTCAGCTTCAGTTCAAACCACGCTGTGCCAACAGGGTTATGGGCCCAGAACCACGTGGCGGGCGTTGAAGGTTCGAGGAAATGTGAGCAGTGAAGTCCTGAGAGGCTTGGAGCTGAAGGCTGTGGACAGTGAAGTCCAGGAGTGACTGTCCTGCACTGGTGAGGAAAAACAGCCGCTGGCAAGCTGTCCTCGCAGGGAAGCAGTGTGGAGGAGGAGGAGAAGGAAGACATTCTCCCGGGGCCAGTCCAGATACCAGAGATGGCTCAAATCCAAACAACCCTGCCGGTGGAGAAACTCACGGATGAGAACTACCAGGTATGGTCCCTCCGTATGCAGAATTATTTGAAGAGGGAAGGTCTGTGGGTCTGTGTTGATAACCCTCCAAATGCACCCACGCCGGCAGAGGAAGCGAGAGATGAAAGAGCACTGGCTGTAATTGTGTTAAGCATAGCCGACAGCCAGCTAAACTATGTAGCTGACGAAAACACAGCTCAGGCGGCTTGGAAGGCTCTCAAGGCCGTGCACCTGCGTGAGTCAGCAGGAGTCTTGATAGCCTTAACGAGAGACCTGTACCAAAGGGTTCAGAAGCCTGGAGAACCAGTGCAAGACCACATAGCCGCATTGACGCAGAGCTTCAGGGACCTGGAACTGAGAGGAAAGACATTCTCAGAGCCGGACCAGGTGTATATCTTGCTCTCCAGTCTAGCACCTGAGTATGAAATTCTCCTGACAACATTGGAAATGGTGCAAGCAGACGAGTTAACGTGGAGCTATGTCGTAGCTAAACTGCTGGATTATGAAAGGAGACAAAAAGACAAGCTGTTATCTGTCTGGGCATGCAGCCAAGTCTGGGCATGCAGCCAAGTCTGGGAACGTAGCCAAGTCTACAGCGTGTTCTGAAGGGACCGACAACAAACTACAGAGAGACAACAGGCAAGAAGTTCCGATGTCTCCAGTTTTTCTGGCAACCAGAAAGTGCTGGACCTGCGGAAGCACATCCCATGTTCGTAGAGAGTGCCCACATCGAAGGAAAGGAAGGAGGCCGGAGTCCAAAACCAGCCAAGGTGATTCTAGGAGCGGAGAAGCAAGGCTAGTGGTGTCAGCTGGCACTGGGAGCTCTTGGATCATCGATTCGGGCGCTTCGAGAATAATTTGCAGGGAGGAGTCTGTGCTGGAGGACGTCCACGAGTCAACACTGCCTCACGTCAGGCTAGCTGACGGGAGGTGTGCAAAGATGACTTGCCAGGGCAAATTAACTTTTCCTTCCTTAGGACACACCTTCAGGGATGTATTATGTGTACCCTCGGTAGAAAGCAACCTGTTAAGTGTGTGTGCTCTAACCAGAGTAGGGTTTAACGTATCTTTTTCCCAGAGTGGGTGCACGATCTCTAAAGAGGGAAAGCCTCTGATGCAAGGTGAATTGCGTAATGATGTCTATTCCATTGAGGATGTGAAAGTAAGGGCACAGGTTGTGTCCAACAGGTGTGACCATGAAGGGTGTGTTCATATTTTACACCGCAGGCTTGGTCATATTGGGTATGAAGCACTAAGGAAAACATTGGCTCTGCTACCAGGGGAAAGTGTAAAACCATGTAAGCATTTTCTAGACTGTCAGGTCTGCAAACAGGTAAAGAGTCATGCTTATCCTGTGGCTAAGTTCAGTAGCCGTGTGTCAAAGAAGCCCTTGGAGCTGGTCCACATGGATCTGATAGGGCCGTACCCTCAAAGCCATTCAGGGAAACGATATGCTTTAATTATCTGTGATGATAAGTGTCGTTATCTGTGGGCGTATGTGCTGACACACAAGTCAGAAACATTTCAAGCAGTGAAGTACTGGCACAAAAGAGCTGAGTTGCAGCTGGGTGAAAAGCTTCGTGCCATTCAAACAGACATGGGTGGAGAGTTCCAGACAAATGAATTCTCCAAATGGTTGAATAAAAAGGGAATTGTTCATAGAATGGCAAACCCAGGAGTTCCAAGTGAAAATGGCATGGTAGAACGCAGTGGTGGTAAAATCCAAACAATAATGAAAGCCATGCTGACAGATGCAGACTTGCTGGTATCTTATTGGGCTGAGGCATTGGGAGCAGCCTGTTATGTCAGCAACAGGGTTTGGAGTAGGGCAATAAATGATATTCCCTACAGAGTTTTGTATAAAAAGGACCCAAAGCTCGGGTTTCTCAGAGTGTTTGGGGTTAAAGCATGGGTGAATGTGCCTTTGAAACAGAGAAGAAAGGGGTCTGTCAGGGCAATTCAACATGTGTTTGTAGGATATCAAACTGGCATGAAATCCTACAGGTTTGTCACAGCAGACAGAAAGGTTTGCTTTAGCAGATCCGCAAGCTTTAATGAACACAGTAGCTGGGAAAGACTCCATGGTAAGGAGGAGAAATCACAGGTGTTTCTGCCGTTAACAGAGCACAAAGAAGCTCAGAGTGGCAAAAGTCAGCCACAGAGTGTGATACATGAGCAGGAGGTTAAAAGGGAAGAGAAATCTCCTACACAGTCTCAGAGTCCTGGTATGAAAATTCCAAGAGTGTCACAACGCTCCACAAAAGGAGTGCCTCCTGTGAGATATGGCTTTGAGCCAGATCTGCCGCAAGTAAATTTTGTGTGGGTGCCAGAACCGGCTGACTATCAAGAGGTTTTGCAGCTAGATGGGTCTGAAAGAGAGGCTTGGTTCACTGCTATGCGACAGGAATATGAGTCCCTCGTAGATCACAAAGTGTTCTCTCTGTCTGAAATGCCAGATGGGAAAAGCCCAGTGGGCTGTAAGTGGTTTTGAATCTGAACAAAAAGGTTGTGTATTAAAACTGCACAAGTCCATCTATGGGTTGAAACAGGCAGCATGATGCTGGAATTTGTGTTTATCAAAGGCACTAGCTAGCCTTGGGTTTAGCCAAGCAGAGGCTGATCCATGTTTATACACAAAGAAGAGTGGTAAGAAGCAATGTTACCTACTGTGCTATGTGGATGATCTCTGTTTTCTATGTAAGTCAACCGAGGAATTGGATGAATTACGACAAGCAATAACTGGTGTGTTTAAAACAAGGTTTTTGGGACCTATATCCAACTACTTAGGTATGCAAATCACCAGAAACAGCTCAGGGTGTTTTGAGCTGAGTCAAAGCAATAAAATAAAACAGTTGCTGAAGCAGCATGGAATGTCAGAGGCAAGAGAAGTGTAAACTCCCATGACTGCTGGGTGTCTTAAGGAGCCAAGGAATACTCCTTTAGAAAATAAAACAAAATACCAATCATTAGTTGGGTCACTGCTACATTTGTCCTGCTGGAGCCGCCCTGATCTGGGTTATGTGGTGCAGTGGCTGTGTAGGCAGTGTGCAGATCCTGGTGACAGGGACTGGCAAGCAGCAAAAAGGGTGCTGTGTTATTTGAAGGGAACTTCTGAACACAGGCTTGTATTAAACACTACAAAAAGTACTGAAGTGGTAGCCTTTAGTAATGCATCATGGGGTAATGATGAAGGAGGTCTACTTCTGGGTATCTTATACAAGTTCTGGGAGCACTAGTATATTGGAAATCACAAAGACAAACATTAGTGGCGACTAGCTCGTGTGAGGCAGAATTTGCTTCATTAAGTGATTGTATTCTGAAACTGGAATGGGTAATAAAGTTATTGAGGGATCTGAATATCCAATGTCCATTGCCAGTGAAAATAAAGTGTGACAGTTCTGCTGCAGAGCAATTGGCACAACACCAAACAATACGTGCCAGAAGTAAACATATTATAATCCGTTACCAAAATGTACGTGATGCCATTCACAGAGGTATAGTATGTTTGAGTCATTGTAGGTCAAATGAAAATTGTGCAGATCTGTTGACAAAGGGACAAAACCAGGAAATGTTGGCTAAATGCAATGAAATGCTGGGTATCATGCCTCTTGTCTCAAGGAGGAGTGTTGACATAATGAGCCAAGAAGCATGTGTGCATCTTGCTGTTTAGGTCTGTCTGTCATAACTGATGTGATAGATCTATTTGACAGGTCCTTGGATGATGCAAGAGCGAAGAAACAGCTTAGTCACCTCACCTGATGTGCTGGGATTGGACACTGGGGGGTGCTATAGATGTATATAAGCCAGCTGTGTCTGGTGTAAGTGTGAAGCTTGTTCCAGTAAGTGCTTGGCGAAGCACTTTGACACTGAGAACAAAGTCTTGTATATAAGTCACTGTAAAATAAACTGTACATACACTTTTACTACTATAAGTGTGTGGAAGCCTTATTTATAGCTCAGCTACAGTTCAAACCACACTGTGCCAACACGGACCACTGTAGCTACTCCGGTTGGCCCACCTAGACAAGCAATGTTTCTTCTGGTTGGCATTGTTGCTTCAGAGGGAGGGGGTTAGACCTGGGGTGTGATGAGCCCAGGGTAGATTAGGAGAAGCAGCTTTTTTGTGAGACTTGCCCTGATGGTAGTACATGTGAAAAGGATCTAGGGGTCTTATTAGAGCATACCCTGAACGTGAGTCAGCAGTGTAATGCTCATAGATCCAGAGGAGTTAGCCATGTTGGTCTGTAGTAGCAAAATAGTAAAGAGTCCATTAGCACCATTAAGACTAACCAAGTTTATTGTAGCATAAGCTATCGAGAGCCACAGCTCTCTTCATCAGATGCAGTGTAATGCTGTAGCTAAAAAGGAAAATGTGATTTTAGGGTTTATCAACAGAAGTATAGGGCCACGTGAAGGCTGTTGACAGCCTGCACAGGATAAAAGAGCCACTGGATGAGTTTCAGCAGCAGCAGGAGTGAGCCAAGTAGAGAGCAGAGCAAAGGTCCCACCCTAGATAGATGCAAACTGGGAAGACACAGGAAATGTAAGAGCTCTTCTGCTGGATATGGTGGGAGAAGGGCCACGAAGGGATGCTGGCTAAGGATTGGGAGGAACTGAGGGAGATGATAAATGAGAAATCTTTTAAAAGCATGTGGCTGTGTGGGGGCGCTGATGAAAGAGGAGCCCACATAGGTTTTTAAGCAGAGGCCAGATGGCCATCTGTCCTCAGTGATGATTCTATAACTCAGTATGTACGTGGGTAGATAGTGGGAGGAAGGGCAGGAATGTGTGAGATGGAACTCAGCTCGCGTGTCCCTTTCTTATGTCCTCAAGGTGATTCCAATTGTCACTTCGGGTCACAACGAAATTTCCTCCAGGCCAGATTGGCGAGTGATCTCGGAGATTTTTTGCCTTTCTTTAGGCATTGCTCAGAGTTCACTGCGGGGAGGGGTAGACGTGATTTCTAGCCTTGTGTTTGAGGCGTGGGCTAGATGACTGTCGGAACTCATTTCAGCTTTACGTTTTCATGCTTACTGTAATTGAAAACTGGTAAATAAATAGAAGGATTTGTTCCCCCTTAAAGTGTTTTCTGTTCCATCGTTATCTAACAACTTTTCCCTTGATTCTCCTTTTTCACCAATGTTTCCTCTTTCCACAGAGGCTGTTGGTCCCCATAAAAAGCCTAAGAAAGAACCTCATCAGCTCCCATTGAAAAGGGAACAGCAAAGAAGAAGGAGTAGAACAAGATGGCAGAGGAGGAACGAATCATCCGCTTCTCAGGGTGCTGAATCCCAGGACATCCTGCCATACCGTGGAAGAATCACTTGCCCCATTTGTAGAAAAGAATTCCTTTACCAATCAGAGTTTGATATACATTGGAGAAAACACACAGGGGATAAACCACATCAATGTGTGGACTGTGGAAAGACCTTTGCTCAGAGTATGCAGCTTACTGTCCATCAACATATGCACACAGGAGAGAAACCTTTTAATTGTATAGACTGTGGAAAGAGCTTTGCTCAGAGGACGAATCTTACTAAGCATCGACGTATCCATTCAGGAGAGAAACCTTTTAATTGTATGGACTGTGGAAAGAGCTTTGTTCAGAGGACGAATCTTACTAAGCATCGACGTATCCATTCAGGAGAGAAACCTTTTAAATGTGTGGACTGTGGAAAGAGCTTTGCTCAGAGTACAGAGTATACTGTCCATCGACGTATCCATTCTGGGGAGAAACCTTTTAATTGTATTGACTGTGGAAAGACCTTTGCTCGGAGTTCACAGGTTACTGAGCATCGACGTATCCATACCGGGGAGAAACCATATAAGTGTGAGGACTGTGGAAACAGGTTTGCTCGTTATTCAAACCTTATTGTCCATCGACGTATCCATTCAGGAGAGAAACCTTTTAAATGTGTGGACTGTGGAAAGAGCTTTGCTCGGAATACAAATCTTACTGTCCATCGACGTATCCATTCAACGGAGAAATCTTTAAAATGTGTGGTCTGTGGAAAGACTTTTGCTCAGCATATGCAGCTTACAGCCCATCAACGTATCCATACAGGAGAGAAACCTTTTAAATGTGAGGACTGTGGAAAGAGTTATGCTTGGAGTACGCAGCTTACTGTCCATCGACGTATCCATTCGGGGGAGAAACCTTTTAAATGTGTGGACTGTGGAAAGAGCTTTGCTCGGCATTCGCAGCTTACTGTCCATCTACGTATCCATTCAGGGGAGAAACCTTTTAAATGTGTGGACTGTGGAAAGAGCTTTGCGTGGAGTTCAAAACTAACTGTCCATCGACGTATCCACACAGGAGCTAAACCATATAAGTGTGTGGACTGTGGAAAGAGCTTTGCTGAGAGTACGTATCTTACTATCCATCGACGTTTCCATTCAGGAGAGAAACCTTTTAATTGTATAGATTGTGGAAAGACCTTTGCTCGGAGTGCACAGCTTACTGAGCATCGACGTATCCATACCGGGGAGAAACCATATAAGTGTGAGGACTGTGGAAAGAACTTTGCTCGTTGTTCAAACCTTATTGTCCATCGACGTATCCATTCAGGGGAGAAACCTTTTAATTGTGTGGACTGTGGAAAGAGCTTTGCTCGGAGTACGAATCTTACTGTCCATCGACGTATCCATACTGGGGAGAAACCATATAAATGTGTGGATTGTGGAAAGGGCTTTGCTCAGAGGGCACAGTTTACTGCCCATCAACGTATCCATACAGGTGGAAAACCATATAAATGTATGGATTGTGGAAAGGACTTTGCTCAGAGGACACAGTTTACTGCCCATCAATGTATACATTCAGGTGAGAAAGCATTTGAATGTGTTGACTATGTCGACTTCGATACATCGCTACTACTAGAAAAACAAGTTAAGGCAGTTGCAAAAAAAATGCTTTTTCCAACCTCACTCTAGCCCAGAAGATGGCTTCTTACCTTGAGAAGGCAGACCTGGCCAACTGGACCCATGCTATGGTAACATCAAAATTTGATTACTGTAATGCACTATACATTGGTCTCCCATCTAAGTTAACTAGGAGGCGCCAATTGGTCCCAAATGCTGCAGCTTCACTGTTACCAGGAACGAGCAGCAGCATGAACATCATTCTCATTCTACAGTCACTCCGTTGGTTACCTATCAGTTACCATGCTCAGTTCCAAGTTTTGGTTATGACATACAAAGCTCTTCACAGCCTTGGTCTGTCATACCTACAGGACCACCTCCCTCCCTATGCTCCTCCATGGCAGCATCACTTATCTGAACAGGGTCATCTGCAAGTACCACCCTGTACATGGGCGAAATCAACAGCAGCCCATACACGGGCTTTCTCTGTGGTGGTCCCTACCCTGTGGAACTGCCTGCCTGAGGAGGTCAGGAGAACTCCCACTCTCCTGGCTTTCTGCAAACGATGTAAAACTGAATGATTCAAAAAGGTTTTCTACTCAGATAGGAAGGCTGTATTGTAGGGAGGGAACCTCAAATGCTTTGCTAATGTATTAGGGACCTTAGACTTCACCACTATGTTGCCTTACATATTATTTGTTGCTTAAATATGTACTCCATGCACTACCTGTGCTTCATGGGGTCTAATGTCAGTCCTAGAACTGATTATGTTTTGTTTCAGCCTTTCTTCAACTCTGTATTGGATCCTTGCTAATGTTTTTTCTTTCTAATTATTTACCCTATGTCATTGTTTATGGAAATGTTCTTGGCAGTATATGGAAATTTCCTTGATACTGTATAGAAATGTCCTTGATACTGATTGTACTAGTCTCACACTATGTAATCTGCCTTGAGTCTCAGTGAGAAAGGCAGACTATAAATCACATAAATGGGCCCAAAGTCAGCCAGCAACCTTGTTACCCAAATGGCTACATATGGGATTTGAACCTGGTTCTCTGAGATGCAAATATCACTGTGATCCAGTTTCTCTTTAAAACTGCAATTGTAAGAAAAGTGATTCCAATCTAAACCCATTGAAGTCAGTGGGTTTGGACTGGGTTAACTCCTCTTTGGGTTGCACTGGAAGTGACGCATCAAGCCAAATGTTACAAATATGCAGTGAGGCAACAAAGCAGCTCTTAGCAATTGCATAACAGAACAAATGAGCTGAAAAAACACACAGAAATCGCTGGTTTGTCGGTTAAAGGGGCTTCTGGAACAGCAGAACAAAATCGGGAAATGAGACAGTAACAAGTCCCCACCCACCCACCTAAAAGTTCTTGTGTTTTGTTTTGGTTCTTAACAACACAGCAGCAGTGCATGAGGCTGTCCAGCCAGGCAGTGCAAGCTCATAGACAACATCTTATTTTCCTTAATAGCCAACTGCCTGCATGCAACCAGTCAGGGGAGTGACTGAGCCCTGGTGTAGTGTGGCATGGTGCTGTCAGATTCTGCTAGGTAAATCTCAATGACTTCACTGCATGAGTCCAGAACTGCAGGAATTAAAGTTTTATTGATAACTTATGGATTTGGCTATCCAGTACAGATTCATCGCCAGGAGTGGAAACCTACGCCAAATCCCAAGCCCTAGACTACAGCCCAGTCCG
Organism: Eublepharis macularius; assembly: GCF_028583425.1. Classification (NCBI taxonomy): domain Eukaryota; kingdom Metazoa; phylum Chordata; class Lepidosauria; order Squamata; family Eublepharidae; genus Eublepharis; species Eublepharis macularius. The sequence goes on from NC_072793.1 coordinate 185,488,195, forward strand.
CACCCCCTCAACTGCCAGCCTCCTGAGTTCCCACTTCCCATCCCCTATGTGTAAAGCAACAAGAAAAGCAACTTGGAATGAAGATGTTTGAGAAAGTTCAGAAGCTCCAAAGTTACATTGACAATGGTTCTTCTCTGGCCGACAGACCGATAAGCTTTCCCAGGACAGGGAGAGGAGCAGGCAGCCACAGTTGCTAACGTCAGTGTTCAAACAGTGGCACACACAGGCCATGAAAGTTGGGACGCTCAGAAGACGCTGCTCATCAGCCTGACACCATCTGTGAAGAAAGCACACCATAAATATACATTGAGTTACTCTATGAAATTGGACTTTATTCACTTACCTTATTGAGACTTACTTTTGGATCCTTGAGATACCTGTTGAATGGCCTGACATTTATTGTTTCACTGGAGATTTGTGGTTGGATCCTATGTTGCTTCATTGATTGCACCCGTTAAATATTCTGTATTTCTCCTAGCAATTATTGGCAGCCTGTATTGTGTGTGTTTAGCTGTTTGGTTTATAATTGTATAATCCACACAGAACACATTGCACTTTGTTTTTGGATTAAACAGTTTTACATTGCCTTGATATTAACTTTACCTTCCATTTATGATATTCTGCCCCCTTTTCCCCCAGTTATTTTCAATTGGGAGGAGCCTCTCTTTTTGCATTGAACATCAGAGTTGGAACAGTGGCACACAAAGATCTCTTAGAGTTCAAGCCCTTCACACAGGCTTCCAGCAGGGTAGGCCAGTCCGAAGCATGACAGGGGATGCCAAGACCCTGACAGGTGTTTTCAGTGGTGGGAAGCGGAATGTGCATGTTACACTCAAGCAACTGCACTTTGTCTTCGGTGCCTCCCAGGCAATGGCACTGAGTGAGTGCCTGGCTTGTCCTTGTAGGGGGGTAGGATCAATTCTCAAAAGGCTTGCTTTGTACTGAGGATGAGAGCGGTGGACGGCACATCACCATCAACGTTGCCTCACTATGATCTCACCAATCCCTTTGTTGGTCCTTTAACACCAAGTCCAAGGAAAGGCCAAGAAGCAACATGCAACGTCCATGCAGGCGTGCACATGCGCGTTTGAGGAGGGAGGGTCTCTGCTCCATCCTCTGAGTCCGGGGCTGCCACAAAGGCTCATGTTAAGCAGACTAGGATGAAAATTACAAAGAATAAACTATTATTAAAGAAGAGAGCAGCTCCTAGGATGCCTCAGGTATGTGTAGACCAGGTTGCCCATTCAGTGGCCTTTCGTCGCTGCTGTCTTTCACATGTCACCACTGTGACTAAAAAACTCCTCTGAAGGTAGCGAGTCACAGAACAGCAGGAAAAACTTTATTCTGCACTGAAATACTTGTTCCTTTGGGGCTTTTCTAATTAAAACTGTCAACCCTGGGTTAAATCCCAGAATATGAGTGAGGTGCACACATGCAAACCTTTACTGGTTGGTTTCCTTATTGGCTTGGCAGCAACTTTTTGTTGCCTTCTGTGCCCTTCAACTCAGAGTTAACATTTTTAGTTGGAAAGGGAGATTGGACGACCTGCCTGGTCTCTCTTTTGCTTGCAGAAAACAGAAAAGAGAGGGCTATTCCACCACTTCCTGTGAAGAAAACCAAAGATCCCTTCCTCCCTCTTTGTGTGCTTTTACACATAATGCAAGGAAACTCTGGTGGCCAGTACAGGAGCAGATTTAAAAAGGGAGGGGGGCTCTGAGTTCCAGGCTGCTTCAAAGGCTCATGTTATGCAGATGCAGGTGAAAATTTGAAATAATAAAGAATTATTAATGGAGACCCATGTTGAGAGTTATGAGCCTAAGAAAATGGTTCGGGGAGAACCAGAAGACCCCTGAACTTCTCCAGAAAAGACTTTTTTCTTTTTTGTGCTTTGATTAAAACTGTTAGCCCAGCACTAACTGACATGGAGGTAGCAAAGACGCATCGTGCACAGATCCACTGAAGTCTTTCCAGATCAGCACGCCACGTGTATTACTGGTCTGCAAAGACTGTGCTCCTGTGGTTTCAGTTGAATTTATCTTTCATGCTTCAACTCTGGGTGAATTGAATTTCTGCTGGTTTCAGATCTTTGCAAATTTGTACTTATAGCCCCGGTTACGTTGTTTATTGAAATGTCCTTGAAATTGTCTATACTGACACTGTGTGATCCACCTTGATTGTCAGTGAGAAAGGTGGACTATAAATGACATAGACAAACAAACATACCTGAGGAAGCCAGCAGTGACCTACAAAAGCTAATAAAAAGATCTTATGCTTTAAGGAGCTCCTCTCCCTGGACTCCCGTTTTGTTTTTCATACTCTTTAGACAGAATGCCAGGAGGAGGGAGCATTCTATTCATTTGTGGAAGAGCCTGGAGGGGGGGCGGGGGAGATCAGGTCCTTGATGTGAAATACCTCAACCCAAGACTTGGACAGGCAGATAGCGCAGGCATTCGACTCGTAGAGGAGCAGAACTCATAAGGAGGAATGCTCAGCTATGGACAGTGTTTCTTCTGGGATTGCTATCAATCATTTGGCATTGAAAGCAATTGAGGAGGACACTGTGGACTTCTGTCCTGAAGCACAGCAACTGTAGCAGAGCTGGAACGCCCAAATGTAAACATCGGGGACTGGAGTGTTATGACAGTCCCATTGTGCTCTGCAGAGCGGGTGATCTGCCAGTGAGCCACCACTAGGATTGCCAGGCCTCCTCAATCTCCCAGCGGGAGATTGAGACCTGGCTCTTACATGGGGGGGGGGGGGTACACGCGCGCAGAGCGCGTACGCTACTGCAAGCGTGATGACATCACTGCTGGGAAGTGACGTCACCACGCAGCCTGTTTGGGTGTGGATCGGGCCCGTTGTGGGCCCCTGTGGAGCACAGGAGCATTTTGGCGCGGATTGGGCCCATTGTGGACCCCTGCAGAACGCAGAAATGCTCCCATGCTCCACAGGGGCCCCGATCCAGGCCAAAACAGGCCTGATCCTGGCGGTTGCTGTGTACGGGGGCGCGCAGCACCGCAGGGGGAGCGCATGGAAGGTGAGCGCCCCCCCACTGGCCAGGTAGGGGTGGCGGGGGTGGCAGGGTGGGGGCGGGGGATCCCCCGCCCCCACCAAGGGTCTGGCAGCCCTAGCCACCACCCCTCAGCTTGTGGAGCTCGACACCCTTCTGCTTTAACCAGGAATACAGAAATGGCATATGCATTCTCTAAACAAACCAATAGATAATTTCCTAATAAATGGAGAAATCAGGTGACTAACAGAGGCCTGGAGATGATCATCTGTTGGAAGGAGAAGCCAGAGCACTGAAGCTTCCAGAAAAAGGAGAGGACAAAAAATGGCCGCCAGCTTTAGCCAGATAGTGGTAGTTGCAGTGCTAAAAAGGAAGGGAATCAGAATTTCCTGAAACAGATGAGCGCAAGAACATCCCTCTGCAGTTTGCAAAGGAAACAAAGGTTTATGTGCAAGAATCCAGGAAGGAGGAGGCAGCACAGATAGGGAGGGTGGCCAATAGCCTTTCAGTTACAATGCAAAGGGGGTTGCATCACTTCCTTTGGTCTATCTGAGCCTATGTGTGGTGTAGGTGTTGGAATGTCAGACTAGAATGTAACAGATCCAGGTTCGAATCCCCCCCTTTGCCATGGAAGATGGTAACTAATAACCAGTGCAGCCCACATACAATGCTATGTCATTTAATTTCTTCAATTTGGACTCTTCCAAATTTTCCAATCAAAAATGCCGCCAAAGACATTGAGTTGGGCCAAGGGGAATGTCAACACTTCATGGCATTTCAAGAGAACAACCAACATTAAAAACAACTTTCTGTTCCTTAGGAAAGGCACCTTTATTGATACACCTCTGTGCCCCCCCCCGTGCAAAATCTATAGCCATGTCTCAATAGTTTAACTTCCCTTGATGTCCTCAATACATACAAAGATCACCAATTACCAAGTCGGCAATCACAAAATCAACAAATGCATTCTCTGCTGTGGCCCTCTTCTTAGCGAATGGCCTGTCTGAGGAGGTCAGGAAAGCTCCCTCTCTTCCAGCTTTCACAACCTCTGCAAAACCGAATGTGACGCTTTCCCCTCTGGGTTGGTAGCACCCCTGGGTTTGAGGTCAGCCACTGCCCCTTTAACTGCAGTCCCTGCCTTCTCAAGGTACTCCTGTCTCGTTCTCATCTCTCCACACTTCTCATCTGACTCCTTACTCTCCACCCTGCTTGTAGGGGGGGACTCCCCTTTTATCCCTTCACCAATCCCAGCCTCCACCTCCTAGCCCCGCCCCTAACAACCTAGCTGCTGCCTGGGCTGCCTTAGGCAGCCACACCTGTGGCTGCTCTGCTGCTGGCTCTTCCAGGCTACTCCCCACCCTTTCTAGCCTGCCTGTTGGTTTGCTCAGCTGCTGCACCTCTCCTGCCAGCCTCTGGGTGGTAGTGTTACCTAGTGCCTCCTTTACTTCCTTTGGCCTGCTGCTTGAGTTGGTGTTGGCTGGCTGCCTCTGCCCTCTGTCTCTTCTCCCCCTGGCTGGGCTGTTGTTCTTCCCCTGAGCTGAGGGAAAAGGCTGCCCTGGAGCCCTGACTGGGTAACTGGCACTCATTAGGACCCAGGAGGCATGACCTAGCTTGCCTCCAGTTGTTGAGGCTTTGCCTGAGCTTTTTGCACCTGGGGCTTTGCCTGAACTTTCTGCACCTGGGTCTTCTTTGGCATTCTTTGCCCTTGTTGGTGTCTCTGACGTCTGTCCTCTCCTGGCTGGGTGAGTGTTATGGGTGGTAGGGCACAGCACCGCAGGGGGGCGCGCATGGAAGGTGCGTGCCCCCCCTGCTGGCCAGGTAGGGAGGGGTGGGGGTGGCAGGGTGGGGGTGGGGGTGGGGGCGGGGGATCCCCTGCTCCCACTGGGGGTCTGGCAGCCCTATACTCAGCTCAGTAAACACTAAGTTTGCTGGAATGATGATAATTGGTAGCTGAATTTGAGGACTTGAAAATGACTTGATATATACCTATGAAATATGATAAAGTTGGGACCTAGAAAGTTTGTTGAAAACAAGTTGAAGAAATTTGATTCTTTTGATAAAGGAAAGTGGTAAAATTGATATGGGGGAGCAATGTAATAATAATAATAATCTGTGTGACATGTTATGGATGAAATGATAAAAAGAAAAAGATATTTACACTAAAGTAAAGAATAAAAAGGTAAAAAAATATAAGACTAAGGAGAAAAGAAGTAGAATAATGAAATAAAGGATAGAAAACCAGAATAAAAATTAAGATGTTAAGTTAAATTAGCATTCTCTTCAAAAAGTCTTGGGGAGGTTATTATATCCTACTATATAATTCTCTTAACGTCTATCCGACGACACACATGGATGCTGGTGCACCTGCGTGGGGCGCACCAGCATAAAAGGGCTCCGGGGAAGGCTGCGGGCGAGCTAGCCCAGCTGGAGGAAGAGGGCAGTGCAGGAAGAGCGACACGCTCAAGTGCCGGTGGAGCCTGGGCGATGGTGAAATGCCCGCCCCCTTGGAGCCCCGCCGCCCCGCTCTCGACGGGGCCTGAGCAGGCAAAACGCCTGGTGCCCTTGGAGCCCCGCCGCGCAGCACTGCTCTCGCCGGGGGCCGGGCGGAGGCAAAATGCCCCTCGCCATCCAAGCCCTGCAAAGCCGCACTGCGCCGCTCTCACGGGGCCAGGGCAGGCTAAGTGCCCGTCCTCCTTGGAGCCGCGACGCACTACGCCGCTCTCACCGGGGGCCGGGCGGAGGCACAATGCCCCTCACCCTCTGAGCCCTGCAGAGCCGCGCAGCGCTGCTCTCAACGGGGCCTGGGTGGAGGCAAAATGCCTCTTGCCCTCCAGAGCTGCACTGCGCTGCTCTCAACAGGGCCCGGGCGGAGGCAAAACGCCCCTCACCCTCTGAGCCCTGCAGAGCCACGCAGCGCTGCTCTCAATGGGGCCTGGGCGGAGGCAAAACGCCTCTTGCCCTCCAAGCCCTGCAGAGCCGTGCTGCGCCGCTCTCACGGGGCCCGGGCAGGCGAAGCGCCCTTCCCCCTTGGAGCCGCGATGCACTGCGCCGCTCTCGCCGGGGGCTGGGCGGAGGCAAAACGCCCCTTGCCCTCCAAGCCCTGCAGAGCCGCGCAGCGCTGCTCTCAGCAGGGCCCAGGCAGAGGCAAAACACCCCTCACCCTCCAAGCCCTGCAGAGCCGTACTGTGCCACTCTTACGGGGCCCGGGCAGGTGAAGCGCCAGTCCCCCTTGGAGCCGCGCCGCTCTCGCCGGGGGCTGGGCAGAGGCAAAATGCCCCTCGCCCTCCGAGCCGCGCAGCGCTGCTCTCACCGGGGCCCGGGCTGGCGAAGAGCCCGTCCCCCTGAGACGCGCCGCACCGCGCCGCTCTCGCCGGGGGCCAGGCACCTCGCCCTCCGCCCTGAAGGGCCGCGCCATGGGTGGAGATGGGGGAGGCAAAGTGCCCATCAGGGTGACGGGTGCTGCGCCTGCCCGGCCCCGTTGAGAGCATTGCTGCGTGGCGGGGCTCAGAGGGCGAGGGGGGTATCGCTTACCCGGGCCCTGCCGAGTCGCGCCGCGGCGCTCTCGGCGTGGCCCGGGCGGGTGAAACGCCCATCCCACCCCACACCCCTCCTGCCTTTCCACCCTCCCCAAACCACCCCTGCCCTTGCTACCTGCCATCCCACCCCACACCCCTCCTGCCTTTCCACCCTCCCCAAACCCCTATTGTCTCCCTACCTGCCATCCCTCCCCAGACCCCTCCTGCATCTCCACCCTCGCTAAACCCCCATTGCCTCCTTACCTGCCATCCGTCTCCAGACCCCTCCTGCTTTTCCACCCTCCCCACCCTCCCTTGCCCTTCCTACCTGCCATCTCGCCCCACACCCCTCCTGCCTTTCCACCCTCCCTAAACCCCTATTGCCTCCCTACCTGCCACCCCTCCCTAGACCCCTCTACCCTCCCCAAACCCCACTGCCTCCCTACCTGCCATCCCTCCCCAGACCTCTCCTGCTTTTCACCTCTCCCTAGACTCCCCTTGCCCCCCACTTGCCAGCCCTTCTTAATCACCTCCCCTCCACAGTCCTCCCCAGCTTTCTAGAGCCCGTTGTATTTATTTGCAGAACTGGCTCTGTTTCTAGTGTTCAAGTAATTGATGTAACGTGTGAGAGAGTATTTTAAGTAAAGGCTAGGAAAAAATGCAAAGTATATACCAAGGCCAAATCCACACGTTTCAAGTTTTCCACTTTTTTCCCACCCATTATTCACTTCTCAGAGGGCTGTTCACATACTCTTACCTCAATCCCGCCATTCTCTTGCGTCTTTTGCATTGCGCCTCAGATGAATTTGTCACGCGTTCAAACGCTTCTCTTGCGCGGTTCTCACCGTGGACAAATAGAAGCATTTCACAAGGAGACCACCCCCTTCAAACCACCCCACTTTCGTGTTTGCAGCCTTTCCAGAACACCATCCCTCTTTGCCCTGCAATTATCAAGCTTTTCCACTCCGCAGCATGCCTGCCTGCCCACCCTTTCCCTTTTTTTTTTTAAAGGGGACTTTCCCAGAATTGTTGCACAATCCCGGCCATAAATCTTAATCGGGGTGCTCCAAAATCCCCATGGAGACATCAAGGGGTGGCATCATTTCCATTTATGTGTCATTTTTAGGATGCTGAACAGTCGGAAATATCAGTGGCTGTTAAAAAAAAATTTTTTAACTGTCGAAATTACCGTTATAGCGGAAATCCGTCATTCTAACATTATATTCAAGCGTCAAATAATTAGTCTGCCCGTTTGGAGAGTTTGGATCACCCCCACCTTAAATATCAGTTCAAATTAGCCCACCAGAATAATGGTTCAATGGATTTCAAAGAAGAAGGCATAGAATAACATTAACCAATCACAGGCATCATAGGGGTGTGGCCTCGCCATAGCAATTTAGCAAAAAAATGCTATAGCGGAAATCTGATGAAAAAATGGGGAAAAAATGAACGTGATGTCGTCATTGGCGACATCGGATCTAAACCCTCCCCGTATTGCGTGATTCTACCAGGAATGTGGACAAAGTATTGTGCGAGGCAGCAGCAGTAAGAGAAGGGATGTGAACCCAGACTGGGACATTGCGGAATAGAATCCAGCGCGATTAATGCACATGAAAAGCGGAAGGTAGGGTAGTGTGGATTTGGCCCACGTTAGGTAAATAGAAGGAGTAATTGTTTAAAGCTCCAGACAGCTTTCTAAGGCTTGAAATAGCGGTTAGATACTAGATTCATAGTATAGTATAGACATTTATATCTAAGAGGGATGTTTTGGTTACTGAAGCTTTTCCCAGAAAAAGGTAGTAAAGACTATGAGAGACGGAGGAGATTGCTAGATGGTAGATTACTATACTGTTGGAATGACAACAAATATGAATTATAATGATGAACCTCCTTTTCTTTATAAAACATAAAAGAAACTATATGAGTTATTATAAACACTACAATGTACTTAACAAGAATATTGCAAGATATATTGGAGGCTATTGTGAGCAGAGCAATATGAAGACATTCCCCTTCTTTCCCTTTCTTACCCCATTCCCATTTCCCCAGTCTACCCTTCCCCCCATATAAAATGTTATGTTACTTTTCAATACCTGTGATTTATATTCCAAAACTAATAAAAAACTATATTTAAAAAAAAAGAAAAAAAGTGATGAGTGGGTGATGGGACAAAGACTACTAGGTACAGTCGATGTAGATATGCTCCTACTGGGTAGTATCCATGCTCCCGCACTCCACAGCAGCCCAAACCAGGCCCCATTCGCTCCCAGGGTGGTCCACAGTTTGCGTGCGCAACCAGTAAATAAAAGTGCTGGGTCTCCCACCTCCTGCTGGGGTGGGGGGATAGGGGGACCTGGCAAGCCTATGCTCGACTCATATCTTAATGACTCCTGAAGATGCCAACTCTGTAGCGGACAGAAGAAACATTCTCAACAATTGGGCCCTATTTATATGTTTTTTCCCTGTGCATTCTAAAGATCTTTTTTCTTTCCCTCTTGCCTGAGAGGCTCAGCACTCCCAGGGTCTCCAGGTCCCATATCTGGAAGGTCATTTTCTTTGCCAAAAGTCCATTCTTCCTTTCCATTGCTTGAAGATGCCCATCAAAGGAGGAGAAATCACAGGGACCAAGACAGAGAATGATAAGGACTAGAGATGGGCACGAACCGAAATACGACCCCAAAATCCCCACAAAACAGGCTGGTTCGAGGTTCCCGAACCAGGGTTCGTGGAAGCTCCTTTTCTGGAAATTCCACAAACTTTATACTAGTTAATTGGGTTGTATTTACAGGGGCAGTTTTAATGGCCATTTCCCCAGGGAAATGGCCATTTAAATTGACCCTTTAAGGGACTTGCAAGGGCAGGTCTCTGGGGTTAGGGCAGTTTAAAGGGCCCTGCCACCGGCACCGGTAGGTCCCTTTAAACTATCAACTGGCAGTGGGGGGGGGAATCCCCCCTGCCACCTGCCAGCTGATAGATTAAAGGGACCTGCTGCTTACAATGCAGGAAAGGGCTCTTTAAACTGTTAAATATATTTTCCCTGCTGCTGCTAAGCAACCTGAAAGGGGCAGTTAAACCCTACAAACTGGGTTGTAACTGACCCCAGTCTTGTGCCAGTTCGTGGTTTTTGGTCTGTTAAAATTGAGGAACCACGATTCTCATGGTTCAGGGGTTTATTTGGTCTGTGCCCATGTCTAATAAGGACAGACACCCCTCAGCTAGTGCTCACCTGTCCCACGACTAATAGCCGATGACTTTGCCTCATCTGGAGGGGACATAGAATTCTCCCTCCCCCCAAGTATTCGTGGATTTCTATCCAGGTGCAGAATTGGGCCAGGGGAGTGGGTGGGACTGAAGCAGGTTTAAAATAAGGGACCTCTCCCAATAAAAGGCTGCATCATTGTTAAAGAACTGGGCATGTTGAGGGATGATTTGGAGGGCTTTTGCAGCTGAACCCTTTGGCCACGGTGTCTCCATTGGGACTTTCCCCCCACCCTTCTCTACAAGGAGCTCCGGCAGATTTCCAGATGCATCCCCCTCTCTCCCTGCTTTATCCCCACACCAACGCTGCAGGGTAGGTTAGGCAGAGAAGGTGACTGGCTCAAGAAAGGCTCACGGCACCGTGCGGGGTTCTCCAATGGGGAATTAGCTAACAGTCTGGAACTAAATTTAGTGCGGATCTTTTAACCACTATATACCGGGGTCCCTCTCCAGACGCTCATGTAATAAAGAGGCAGACTAAATAAAGGTACAATGTGTTTTACTAAGTAATGTGGCGTATGCCTGAACTAGAACACGCATACAGGGTTACACACAAGAGCTAGGAAAACAGAGTAGGAAAATAGAGACGGTTGCATTAGCGGGGTAGCCCACTTGAGAGCAATGAAGTTGGGTATACTCACAATCCTGAAGCGGAGCAAAGACGTAGCAGCGAGATGAGGTGGTCTAATGCCTGCACTAGATCTGAAATAGAGTGACAGCAAGGAGTCTGGATAGGAATGGCACGCACCCGGCTGGGATCAGGAGAGGAATGGCACGCACACCATGTGGCCTGGGAGACCAGCTTAAATACCCCACAATGTACCCTGGGATTGGTGCAGTTCCTAGTGGTTCTTACAGGCAAAACAAAGGTTTTAATGGCTCTACAACTACCCTAGATGGGCCGCTTTAGGAATCTGATTATATTATTGTGACACCTTAGGAAGAGGGGACAAAGGAGGGAGGGGAAGATCCGGGCGTGTTGAATGGATGTTCCAGTGGACAGGGCTTGTCCTGACGTCATCATCTCTGGAATGTGGCGGCTGCTTTGAGATACATTCTCTAAGTGCTTGGGATGGTTGGCACTTAGCTTCTTCTCCGGGGCGGCTATTAAGATATGCAGAACAGGGTGAGGCTCGCCACTGCGGACATGGTCTGCTCGCTTCTCTGGAATGGCTTCTCTCAGCAGGCTGCTTCTCTGGGTCTTCTAGCTGCCTGGGCACATGGCTGCTGGCTGGGCATGACTGGGGCTTGCTAGCAGGCTGCCCGGTAGTGAGGGCAAGCTGGATGGCCAGCCCGCGGGAGTCCCCAGGCAGGGACTGGCCAGGGGGTGCCTGGTCAGGCTCGCTGGAGGTTTCCCTGGCTGGCACCTGGCTGCTAACAGTGCAGCTTGGGCCCGGGTGAGGCAGGCTTCCATGGAGGCAGGGAACAGTGGGTATAACACAGTCCATAGCAGAGATGGGAGACAGGCACAGTCCGTGGTAGATAATAAACAGGCAGGAAATTGACACGTGAAGCAGAGTCCAAACAGGCAGGGAATAGACATGTGTATTAAAGTGCACATGTGCAAGGCAGTCTTTAGTGTAGCAGTAAAACAGCAACACAGGAAACTCAAACACAGTTCATGGCAGGCCTTAAAGCAGGAGAGGGGGCTACTTGGCAACAGTTCATGTCTAATAAGGACAGACACCCCTCAGCTAGTGCTCACCCGTCCCACGACTAATAGCCGATTACTTTGCCTTGTCTGGAGGGGACGTAGAATTCTCCCTCCCCCCAAGTATTCCTGGATTTCTATCCAGGTGCAGAATTGGGTGGCGGAGTGGGTGAGACTGAAGCAGGTTTAAAATAAAGGGCCTCTCCCAATAAAGGGCTGCTTCATTGTTAAAGAACTGGGCATGTTGAGGGATGCTTTGGAGGGCTTTTGCAGCTGAATCCTTGGCCAAGGTCTGGCAGCCTCTCCGTTGGGACTTTTGCCCCATCCCTCCCTACAAGGAGCTCTGGCAGGTTTCATGATGCATCCCCCTTTTGCCCTGCTTTATCACCACACCAACGCTGCAGGGTAGGTGAGGCAGAGAAGGTGACTGGCTCAAGAGAGGCCACCGTGAGGGGTTCTCCTCGGATTCCAAGCCCGAAGTGCTGCTTTAGATTCCCTCCTTCAAAGGAGAAAAATGCCAGGGATGAGAGCAGCCTAGGCACAATTTGCTAGATAGCTTCCCCCAAAGGCCCACATCCTGTCCCATTCCGAGGTTGGAGGGAGTTGTTGGCTGCAGCCTGGAGTCCTTATGCTTGAATTGCAAGGGGAACATCAGCCAGGACAACAGGGGACCATTGGGGGGGGGGGGTTGCTTAGAGCTGGGAAGCCTTCCTCAGGGTGGGGGGAGGGCTGGGGAAGGGGCCAGCTCAGCAGTCCCATCTGGAAGGCAGCTTATGAAGGGCATCAGTGCCAGATTTTTGGGCAGGGAAAAGAATTGGGAAGGCTTGCAGAGGTGATTCAAGATAATGTTCAAGGTACGCCCCAAACTCATCATCAAATCCCTCAATGAGTCCATGACCACCTGATTTGGGGTTACCCCTTGTAAAAATCCTGAGGATCAATGAGGATCCCTGCTTTGACTCACGTTGTTGTGCCATGCTGGCACCATGAAGCGGAGGGTGTGTGATTCTTTGTTTTGGTGCTGCCTATATTCTAAGAAATGATCTCGAATGTGACGGTATTTTTATTTTAATTCAATGTACAAATGCACGCTCTGGCAGGGCAAAGCCAGAAGAAGTTCCTTTTTGCTTTCTGGAGAGTCCACCGAAGGGTTAAAGGGAAGGAACGTGCATTCCTAGAGAGGCCAGAAGAGGGGAGACCACCTGACCTGGCAGAGTCACTTCCTGCTCCAGTGATCCACTGTAGCTGGTGTTATTGGGCAAAGGGGAGAGGAGGCAGGGCCTGAGGACTTTTTGCAAACTAGGTAAGTAATGCAATAATATTTCTTTTGCAAAACACCTCCCTGCTTTGGGGACGATTAACCAGGGGGCTTCTTTTCTCCAAAGGGCTTTTCTGTTTGCTCTCTGGATCTCCTCTTCGCTGGAGGTGGAGCTGAATTCTTCCTGGAATAAGGCATGCACCTTCGACTGTATTTTCTCTGCCTTCTCATGCTGTCTGCAAGATCTAGCAAAATGGCATCTGTTTCTTTCATTTTCACTTTATTTATGTTGTTTATCATCCCCTTTTCTCACTGAGACTCCATGTGGATTATACAGTGTGAGCCAATATGATCAATGGCTGAGACGTTCCCTAAACAATAAAATAGTAGGAGGGTATGGATTGCAGACTTTTGAGAGAAAGCATACATCCAAAAATAAAGATCAAATACTGCTGAAACAAAACCTCAGTAATTGAACATAAAGATGTTCATCGACACGGAAGTTGCACATCCACACAAATAGACAGAACCCAGTAGAATAGTCTACAGTCCGAGTCCCTTTTTGAGACCATCTCTCTGAGCCCTTTCTTACAACAGAGGCTAATTGCCTGAGGAGAAAGCACAGGCAGGTCATTCCATAAAGCGGAGGCCACCCCAGAGAATTCACATGTATGGGCAGCTGTTGATTTTGGCCATTGGGTTCGACAGAAAGCTCTGTTCAGATGAGCAAAGATGCCATGGTGGAACACAGGGAAAGAAGCAGTCCCATAATTCTTTTCATAACCCTGACATTGCTGTAGTTCAGTCCTGCTTCCAAAGGCCCTTCCTGTTTTTTTCTTGCAGGTCTGGAATAGCAAACTTGGATTTTTGGAGGATTCCCTTCTTCCCTCTGCTGTGGCTTACTGAAGGAACAATTCTGCATGCCAAATTAGCATCCCTTTTCCTTGCCATCAGATCTTCAGTCTACTTCTGCCTCTTGGTGCGCTACAGTTGCCTCCACTAATTTAAGATCTTGTGATTCTAAAAATCCACCCCTCCTCTTGAATTCGTGGGCACTTGGGGGAAGCCTGACCCCTTCAGAATGAGTCAGCGAGGCCTGTGAAGTCACGTGTTGGATTTCTCGTATCAGCCACAGGACTCATAAACATCTCTGCCTGGCTTTGCTTTTCTGTATGACAAAGATATTTGTTTCTTTAGACAATGTTTATGCTGCCCTCTAGAAAACCTGACTTAAGTGGCCTAAAAACCACATTAAAATTAAAATATAAAATATTAACACTTTAGCATAAAAACCCAGGCAGAATATAGAAACACAGATCCATGAATGATAACACTTTCTCAACTGAAGGCGCTCTGTCAACATAGTCTTCAGTTCTTTACCTAAAGATACCTTCTGAAATCTCCTTTTGAATTGGCCTACGAAGCTCTTCCAACTGATCATATTTAGCATTCTCCTTCTGCACAGTTAGTGGAAAGACATGAGATAAATCGGTGGGGTGGGGCCTTCCGAGGTTCCAAATTTGGGTCCCCTACCTCTTCTCTGGCTCCTCCATAGCTCTGCTGGCTTCCATGAGCTGCTGTTGAGACCTTTTCCAGTTGTCTACAGCATGATGAGAGAGGTCCACCATCTCTGGGACCTGAAGTTGCTCCGTTTTGCTTCTGTCCCACTCTTTCTAACTTCACAACAACCACTTTGTAAATATGTACCTCATTTCTGGTGCCACATAATCTTCTCTGGCTTCTGAACGCTGCAGGAATCCTTAGCCTAGAGGCAGGCAACGCTTTTATTAAGCAGAGCAGAACTTTTCTGCTTGCTGTGTGGAAGCGCTTCTTCACTTGCTCCATCAAACTTCTTTATGAAAACCCTTGATTCTGGGATGTGCCATCAGTTTTGTAACTCATGTGTCACCTCTTTAGTTGTAGGTGTCCGGTTATATAGGTCCTGCCGCTCTTTGCTGGCACTCATAGATCTGGCACTTGTCTTTACAGGGGAATCCGGCACAGGAGGAAGGCGATCCAGTGGTCCAGGTGGAGGCTGTTTGGAGAGGAAGGAAGGATGAGGGGAGAGCCGGAATCCGTTGGTCGAGAAGCAAGAGAAGGCCCTGATGCCATCGAGGCTGGGAGCAGAAGGGACATGGTGGAAGGAACCATGCAGAAGAGCCTGGGAGAGGATTTTCTCCCTTCAGATGGGCAGTGCCAGCAATTCAGGCACTTCCACTACCTGGAAATGGAAGGGCCCCGAGAGGCTTGCAGCCGACTGCACCATCTTTGCCAGCAGTGGCTGAAGCCAGAAAGGCACAGCAAGAAGGAGATCCTGGACCTGGTGGTCTTGGAGCAATTCCTGGCCATCCTGCCCCTCGAGATGGAGAGCTGGGTCAGGGAATGCAGGCCGGAGACCAGTTCCCAGGCGGTGGCCTTGGCAGAAGGCTTCCTCCTGAGCCAGGCAGATGCCAAGAATCAAGAGCAGCAGGTGAGAGGGATTCATCTGGGTAGTATCTGGGGCACAAGATACAATCAACGATACCCTCAAAATCCATATGGATTACCCCATTTTAAGAACCCCCCCTTTCCTTGTTCCTTTTCTCACCTCTCTCCCCTTTCTGGGATCCCCGCTTATGTTTCAGGTACAGAAAAACATTTTGCAGGAGCATTACCACGGAGGAACTTTTCTGGGTAAGATAAACAGGGCAGTTTTACCCTCTGCATGTCTTCCTTGAGTGTACAAGCGCTGCTTTTATACACTCGCCTCAGTCCAGTGTGGGAAGGATGCTCAGTTCCAGTTTCCCAGTTTAGGAATATCCCTTTAAAGAAGAAGAAAAAAGGTTGATTGGTTATCTTCCCCAAATAATTGGAAATATAATGGTTTAGGCCATCTCCAATTATATTACATGCATGCAAAGGTAATATGGCTAACCAGTTGGTTAACTACTTTCTAAAAATGCCTGTAGGTTTGTGGTTGAGGGTAAAGAAAAATGATAGGGATTGAAATTATTGTTAAAAATTGGGCAGATAATGCATTGGGCCAAAAAGAAGAGGAACAAAATGATAATCCTTGAGGAGATCTTATGGCACAGTAACAGTTCAAGGCGAGGCCACGTGGTCCAGCAGCCGTCAAGATTTCAGGGTCTCCATGCCAAGCAAGAATCATTCTCAGGTAGTAACATAAAATACCTTCCACATGTTCTAACTCGGACCCTCAATTAGCCGTGATGAGGTCAGATGGTGGCAGGTTGCCATCTTGTTTGGTTGTTTGTCATTCTTCTCATTTTAATCATTGGACAGGGATGTGGACAGGGTTGTTAAAAGTTAGGAACCAGGAGATCTCACTGTTCCAGCTTCAGGCTTTCTGGGACCAGACAAATGTTTAGATCCTTTCCAGTCTTCTTTTAGATTTGCTTATGGGAGTGAAACAGCCTTAGTCGCCCTGGTGGAGGACCACTGGGAGATGGCTAGAGGGAATGCCTCTGTTTCAAGTGGGCAGGGGTACGTCACCTGTAACGGGCCTGCCTTTTTCCATTTGTTCCGATCTTGCCATGTGCCCAGAGAATCTGGGGTATGGCAGCTGCAATTCTTGGTGGTTTTAGGACTGCCTGTTCCTTGAATATCAGAGGTCTTCTTTCTTAAGACTGTGAATTCTGTACCTCTGGAGAAACATTTTTCTATTTTACCGTAGCAAAAGTAGGTTTTTCACATGAATGGGATCAAAATTTTTTCCTAAATAAGGATTCAAGTGTTGTTCTGACCATGATCCAAGAGAGGGGGAATCTTCTTCCCTCGTGCAAGAAACTGAGATGCTCAATACTTGGAAAGCTCAGAATGTTTTCTGATTCTCTTTGGTCCCTCCAGGCGAGGCCTTGAAACCAATGATGTATCCTTTCCCATCTCTTTGCGGCAAAGAGAAAGCAGCTCCCCTATGGTCAGATGGGGTAAGTGTGGAACGAGAAAGCATGACCCTGTGTGCCTCCCTGGACCTCTTTCCATCCTTCTTTCCTGTCTGTGCTGTTCACTGAGTGGAAAATGAAAAGGTGTGATGGTAGTTTGAATCCTGCATGGAAGTGTCCAATTATAATGATTTTGGTTTGTGGTTAGAAGGGCAAGAATTGTTACATGATTTGAGAGCAGAGAGAGAATCATAGAATCAGAGCTGAAAGGGGCCTCACAGACCATCTAGCACAACCCACTGCCCAGTGCAGGAATAGCCTTCTTGAAGACTGCCGAAGGGGGGGGAACTCACCACATCGCTAGCTGGCTAATTCCACTGCAGAATTACTCTCAATGTGAAGAAGTTTTTCCTAACATCCAGCCATAACCTTCCCTCCTGTAGTTTAAACCCATTGTTTCGAGTCCTATCCTCTTTTGCCAAAAGGAACAGCTCCCTCCCCTCCCCTGACAGCCTTTTAAATACTTAAATAGAGTGGTCCAGTCTCTTTTTTTTTTTTGAAAAATTTTTATTGGGTTAGAATCCATTATTTCCACATTTACATTCAATTTTCCCCAATTTTTTCATCTCTAACCCCCTCCCTTTCCCCCCCCTTTTTGTTGACTTCCAACAGCTTTCCAACCCTTTATCCCCTTTCCCTTACTTTTATTAGCTTCCTCTATCTAAAACAAATATATATTCTCCATTATTCTAAGCAGTACATCCTTAACTATTTTTAACATTATATGCCCAAACTGTAAGCCTTTGTTTCCATCTTAGATAAACAATTTATCCCAATTTTTCAATTTCAGGTATTTCTATATATCATAAACCATATAGATCATACATTCGTTTATATCAAACAATTTGACTTATTCTCTATATATATTACTCATTCTATCTTTTTATAATAGTTCTATATATCTCTCCTCACGTAGTCAATCAATTTGACCCATCTATATCTTCAGACATTCAGTTTGGTACAAAACTTGTCAGAAAAAAAAGAAAATATTGTTAGTTAATCGCTCCTTATATTTAGTCCTTATAATTAATTATTTTCTCTATGTTCTGTTTGTTAACCTATATATATCTATATATATGTCAATCTATTAATCTGACTGCTTATTAATTCACATTTATCTCTTCTCCCCCCGGTAAAGTCTCCCCCCTCTACTTCAATACTTCAGTAGTTCTCAAACTGCCACAGTTTTCCTCCCACCTCCCATTTCTTCTCCAGGTATTGTTTCAGCTTCTCCCAGTCTGTGTTGAACTGCCCTGAGTCCAGATCTCTCAATTTTCTTGTCATCTTATCCATTTCAGCCATATACAGCAATTTGTAAGTCCAATCTTCAATAGTTGGCACTTCTTGTACTTTCCATTTTTGCGCATACAAAAGTCTAGCTGCTGCTGTCATATAAAATATCAACGTCCTGTGTTGGGCTGGAATTCCCTCCATTCCCAAGTTCAGTAGCAGGAGTTCTGGGTTCTTATTAATTTGAAATTGTAAAATTTCACTCATTTCTCTTATTATTTCCCCCCAGTACTGCCTGGCTACCTCACACGACCACCACATATGATAGAGGGAGCCCTCATGCTTCTTACATTTCCAGCATTTATTAGAAGTATTCAAATTCCCTAGCGCAATCTTCTTTGGTGTCATGTACCAACGATAGATCATTTTATAAATGTTCTCTTTGATATTAATACATGTCGTTGTCTTCATTGTAGTTTTCCACAAGTATTCCCATGCCTCCATTGTTATTTCTTTATTAAAGTTTATAGCCCATTTCACCATTTGTGTTTTAACTATCTCATCCTCGGTATACCACTTCAACAGTACTTGGTATACCTTGGATATTCTTTTCTTATCTTCTTTAAGAAGGGTCTGCTCTAGTTCCGAATTCTCTATTCGTATACCTCCCTTTACAGAGTCCGAATTATATAAGTCTCTGATCTGTCTATACTGGAACCAATCGTAGTTAGGTGATAGTTCCTCTTGTGTCTTTATTCTAAGTTTGGATGCTTCAGTTTTAGTTATTTCTTTATACGTTAAACATTGTTGTTCATTATCAACAGCTCTCGGGTCTATCACCTCATATGGAACCACCCACAAAGGGGTTCCTTCTTGTAGATAAATTCTGTACTTCTTCCAGATTATGTATAGACTTCTCCGAACAAAGTGATGCAGGAACATCGAGTTGACCTTTACTTTGTCATGCCATAAATATGCATGCCATCCAAATATTTTTTTATATCCCTCTAGGGCTAATAGTTTCTTGTTCTTTAATGTCATCCATTCTTTCAACCAAACTAGGCAGATTGCATCATGATAAAGTCTCAGATTGGGCAGTTGCATTCCGCCTCTTTCCTTTGCATCTTGTAAAACTTTCACTTTCACTCGAGGCTTCTTGCCTGCCCAAACAAAATCTGATATTTTCCTCTGCCATTTTTCAAATTGTTTGGAGTCTCTGATGATTGGTATTGTCTGTAGCAAAAACATTACTCTTGGTAACACATTCATCTTAACTGCTGCAATCCTGCCCAACCATGACAAATTCAATCTATTCCATTTAATCAAGTCTCTCTCTATCTGAGTCCATAGTTTTTCATAATTGTTTTTGAATAGATCTATGTTCTTTGCAGTTAATTCGACTCCCAAATATTTCACTTTACTTGTTACTTCACAATCCGTTGTTTCCATTAACAATTGTTGTTTCTGCTTAGTCATATTTTTGCATAATATCTTTGACTTCTTTTTGTTAATGAAGAAACCTGCCAAGTCTCCAAACTCCTTGATCTTATCTATCACTCTTGGCATGTTCTCCAATGGGTCCTCTACAATTAACATTATGTCATCCGCAAATGCTCTGACCTTATATGAATAGTCCTTTATTTTTATTCCACGAATTTCATCATCTTGACGTATTTGTATCATCAGAATCTCCAATACTAAAATGAACAACAATGGAGATAACGGGCAACCTTGTCTTGTTCCTTTACTTATCGTCAATTTCTTGGTCAATTCATCGTTCACCACAATTGCTGCAGTCTGGTCTCTATAAATTTCCTTAATTGCTCTGATGAATCTTTCTCCCAATTGTAGCTTTTCCATAGTGGCAAACATAAAGTCCCAGTTTAAATTGTCAAACGCTTTTTCAGCGTCAACAAAGAAGAAACCAACCTCTTTGTCACAACGCTTGTCATAATATTCAATAGCATTGATCACTGTCCTTAAGTTGTCTCTTATTTGTCTGTCTGGCAAAAAGCCTGCTTGTTCCTCCTCTATGACTTCCGAGAGCCACCCCTTCAATCTCTCCGCCAATATCTTCGCAAAAATTTTATAGTCATTGTTGAGTAGCGATATAGGTCTATAATTTTTCACGTTAGTCAGGTCTTGGCCCTCTTTTGGGATCAATGATATATTCGCTTCACTCCAAGTTTCTGGAATCCTTTGATCCCTTAAAACCCCATTCATCACCTCTTTTAGGAATGGTGCCAGTTCATTAGCCATTGTCTTATAGAATTTAGCCGTAAGTCCATCTGGCCCTGGCGCCTTTCCTAGATTTGCAGATTGTATTGCCTTACTTATTTCCTCGTCAGTTACTTCACTATTCAACTTATTTCTCCAAGCTTCCGAGATTTCTGGAAGTTTGGTTTTCTCCAAATATGACGCTATTGATACTTTGTTTACTTCTTTTTTATTATACAGCTTAGCGTAAAATTTATAAAAGGCTCTACTAATGGTAGCCTGCTCCAAATACGTTTTGTTATCTTCGCAAATTTTATTTATTATCTTCTTTTCCCTTTTCTTCTTCAATTGCCATGCCAGGTACTTCCCAGGTTTATTAGCACCCTCAAACGCTTTTTGATTCAGTCTTTTGAGATTCCACTCCAATTCTTTATTGCTCATTGCTGTTAGCTGTTCTTGAAGTATTTTAATTTCCTGGTATACCTTCTTTTTCCCTGGTCTCTTTTTTAGCTGTATTTCTTTGGCTTTTATTTTCTCCTCAATCTCTTGTCTTTTCTCCTCTTTCTTCTTTCTTGCTCTACCATTTAAGTCCATTAGTATGCCCCTTACAACCGCCTTGTAGGCATCCCAAACTTTATTGGTTGGTACTTCTTTATTCACGTTGTATTGTATAAAAAACTTTGTCTCTCTTCTCAGTATTTCCATATTCTCTCTTTCCTGTAACAAGTCCTCATTTATTCTCCATGCTTTCCTTTTTCTCTTTTTTCCAAATTTCCACATAATTGGGTTGTGATCTGAGCCTACCATAGGCATTATTTCTACCTCCTTAGTCCATAATACTAAGTCTTTTGAGGCCCAGATCATATCAATTCTTGATAATGTAGAATGCCTTGCAGAATAAAAAGTAAACTGTCTGCTTTTAGGATATTCTCTCCTCCATACATCTTCAAGAGTCTCTTGTTGAATCAACTCAAAAAAAAGCTTTGGTAATAGTCCTCTTTTCTTTTGTGCCGTTGTAGTCTTTTTGTCTAGTTCCAAGTCTGTCACTCCATTGAAGTCTCCAGCAAGAATTATCTGGTCGTATGCAAGATCGTCTAAATGCTTCCTTAAATCCTCAAAGAAGCTTTCTTTTGCACCGTTAGGTGCATAAAGTCCGACTACCAACACTCTCTTTAAATTCCAAATACATTCCACTGCTACAAATCTAGCTTCCACATCTCTCATAACAAATTTTGGCTGTAGCTCCTCTTTTATGTACAACACCACTCCTCTTTTTTTCTTGTTGGAGGCCGCTACATATTCTTTGCCCAATTTTCCAGATTTTAAATATTTTACATCCTGCTTTCTGATATGGGTCTCTTGCAAACAAACAATGTCACATTTTTGTTTTAGTAGCCAGTGAAAAGTATTTTTCCTCTTATTCGGTGAGTTTAGTCCATTTACATTCCAAGATAATACTTTACACTCCATACTCATGATCTTGTTGGTAAGTCTTTTTCATTGTCCTTAATAAATCGCTCCATCTCTCGCTCAGATCTGATGCGTTTTTTGGCCCCTCCAAACTCAAAGGACACTCCTTCCGGTAACTCCCATCTGTACCTGATTTTCATGTCCTTCAAAATCTGAATTAGCACTTTATATTTTTTCCGGTCCAGTAACACTGATCTGGGCAGTTCCTTCATTATAATAATCGTCTTGCCATCAATCTCCAATGGATCTTGAAACTGTTTTGTCACAATCCTCTCTTTCATATTTCGTGTTGTAAACTGCACAATCACATCTCTTGGTAGTTTCCTCTGGGTTGCTATTCTCGAATTCACACGGTATGCCACATCTAGGATAGCCACAACTTCCTCCTCCTCCTTCCCCAGGTACTCAGCCAACACCTCAGTCATCTGTTCTTGCGCTGACTTTCCTTCCACTTCTGGCAAGCCACGAAAACGTAGCTGCTTCTCCATATGTTTAGTTTCTGCAACTGACATTCTCCCCTTCACC
The DNA here is from genome assembly GCF_028583425.1 of Eublepharis macularius. Lineage (NCBI taxonomy): Eukaryota > Metazoa > Chordata > Lepidosauria > Squamata > Eublepharidae > Eublepharis > Eublepharis macularius. The sequence continues at coordinate 185,510,270 of NC_072793.1, forward strand.
AATCTCATCTCTGTTTGTTGCGTGTCTGCTAAATTCTCCATCGCGTCTTCTACTGTTTTAACTCTCTGCTGCGTTCCTTGTAATTCACTTCGTATTGTTTCCATACCTTTTTTCACTTCTGACAGCTCCGATTTTACTGTCTGTGTAACCTCTTTAACCTCTTTTATCAGCTCCAATTTCGTGTCCTTAAGTTCTTTAATCATATCTAAAAGTTTTTTGTCCAGGTTTTTATCCAGGTTTTCTATTGCCGATTGCCACTCTTTTTTTGACATCGTGGGGCTTGCTTTAGCTCGCTCCCACGAATCCGCTCTCTTCCTTAACTCCGTGGCGTAAAATTTAACGTTTTTCTATTTTAAATGTCCCGGTCTTCTTATAGAAATTAAATTTTAAAGAGTCCAAAATGTCGGGCGTCTTTTCTCTATGGTTTCTCTATGATTTTGTAATCCAAGATGGCCTACTTCCTCTTCCGCTGAAGCCGCGACCCTTCCCCTTTCAAAAATGGCGATTCCCTACTTCCTGCCCTCCAGCAAGGGCCGCTTCTCTCCAGCCACTCTATTGTTATTACGCACTTCCTGTCTCCCGTCTTCCCACAGCAGATCTCGCGATGGTGTCTTTTTCTCACAGCTCCAAAGCCACAGGTATTCAAAACAATAGTCCCATTTCTTTAATAACTTCTTTAAACTTAGTCTCTTTTTAAATTCAATTCCTGCCGAGTCTTCCCCTCCTTTTCACTAGTCTGTTGCAGTTTAAAAATCTACTTTTTTCCTCTCTGTTTTTATCAATCTGTCCCGTCTCAGAAGATAATGATCTTTACCTTCTCTTCACTTTTCTCGGGTTGTAATCGCTGTTTCGATTTTAAGTTCTCCTCTCAGCTTCTTCCCCCAATCGATGCTTGGGTATGTAGGTCTTATGCCAGCCGAATTGGCCCCAAAACTGCCGCAGAGATTATAGCCGACCCGTCGCAAGGTGGGACCTCAAGGATCGGGGGGAGACTCGTTGTGTAGAGCCCCCCCTCGTCCGAGATCTAGCTCACCCTAGGGTCTTGAGCGTTCTTTGCCTGCTCCCCGCCTGAGAGCAGTCGGCCGCGGGCTATTTTCACCCCGCCGGCCGGTTAAAACGGCAGTCCGGTCAGCTCCGCAAGTGGAGCTGCGTTAGACCTCCATGGATCCCAAACAGGAAGTCAATAGAGTGGTCCAGTCTCCATGCAACCTCCTCTTTTCCAAAATATTTTTCCACCGCCAGGACGGCCCATTTTCTCTGGGAGGAACTCTATATTGGAACCTTTAGCCAGATACTTGGATCAGTTTTTGCAACCAGCCATTACTCAGACCCAATCCTATGTTAAAGATATCAGTGATTTCAGGGACTACACATAGGGGATGATTCATTATTGGTAACCATGGATATTTCGCCCCTCTGTACTTCAGTACCCCACGAGGGCCTTGGTGTGTAGTTGAATCCACTTTGAGATCTTGCTCTGATGGGACTCCCTCTCACAGAATTCTTATTCCAATTGTTTGATTTAGTTGTGGAGACTTTTTTTTAGTTAAGACATAAACGTCCTGGACATTATTGTCTATGAAAGAAGTAACAACACATTGGGAGTGAAACCTTATAAGAAGGGGACTGACTGTATCTCATTTTTGAAATATTCGCTCCATGGAGTTAGATAGGGAACTGGTTGGAGGACCGCACTCAAAGAGTGGTGGTCAACGGCGTTTCATCAGATTGGAGGGAGGTGTCCAGTGGGGTGCCGCAGGGCTCGGTTTTGGGCCTGGTACTTTTCAATATTTTTATCAATCATCTGGATGGAGTGGAAGGGCTGCTCATTAAATTTGCTGATGATACCAAATTGGGAGCGGTAGCAAACACCTGAATACTCTGGAGAAGTGGGCAGCTGTGAATAGGATGCAATTCAACAAAGACAAGTGCACAGTATTACATCTGGGCCACAAAAATGAGAAGCACAAATACTGGATGGGGGATACACTTCTGGGTAGTAGTATATGTGAAAGGGATCTTGGGGTAAGAGTGGACTGTAAACTGAATATGAGCAGTCAGTGTGATGCGGTGGCAAAAAAGGCTAATTCAATCCTGGGTTGTATCAAAGGGGCCATAGCATCGAAATCGCAGGAGGTCATAGCCCTTCTCTATACTGCCTTGGTCAGGCCGCACCTGGAATATTGTGTGCCGTTCTGGAGGCCTCACTTCAAAAAGGATGTGGACAAAATCGAGAGGGTGCAGAGGAGAGCGACAAGAATGATCAGGGGTCTGGAGACTGAGCCCTACGAGGAAAGGCTGAGGGCCTTGGGAATGTTTAGTTTGGAGAAGAGGAGGTTGAGGAGGGACATGATTGCTCTCTTTAAATATTTGAAAGGCTGTCATTTGGAGGAGAGCAAGGAGCTGTTCCAGTTGGCAGCAGAGGGTAGGACGCGAAGCAATGGGCTAAAACTACATGCACAAAGGTACTGACTGGATATTAGGAAAAACTTTTTCACCGTCAGAGTAGTTCAAAAGTGGAATCAGCTGCCTAGGGAGGTGGTGAGCTCCCCCTCACTGGCAGTTTTCAAGAAGAGGCTGGATGAATCCTTGTCAGAGATGCTTTAGGCTGATCCTGCACTGGGCAGGGGGTTGGACTAGATGGTCTGTATGGCCTCTTCCAACTCTATGATTCTATGAGATCGGTCTCTCCCAAGGGGGCATCATGGATGGGGGTGCTGCCATCTATGTCCCTTAGCACTCAATGGGGATCCATCCACTATTCCATCAATTGACTTGACTATTCATTTGACGCACTTTAGCACATGTCAGTCTGTGGGTGTAGTTCACCTCATCATGTGTAAATGTAATAAATTATATGTGGGTAGCACCACAAGGCAGTTTAAGACCCATTTACAAGAACATATGTCCCGTATTAGGTCTAATATTACTGAAGCACCTTTAATTTAATTTAATTTAATTTAATTTATTATATTTATATTCCGCTCTCCCCGCTTTTGCAGGCTCAAGGCTTTAGTAGAACATTTCCATCTCTACAAGCATCGGGAGGATGAATTCCAATATAGTTTTGTTTTCTGGTCAGAATTCTCCTCCTTGTGTTTTGCACAAGCTGTTGCTAAAGGAAGAGGCGCATTGAATACATAAACTTAATTATTTGAAACACAATGGTTTGAATAATCAGATCTGTCTTGTTTTTTATGAAATGCCCATGACACTTTATTCAGTTTTTACATTTGAGTTTTTAAACATTTGAGTGCGAGTTACCTTTAAAATTTCATGTTTGCTGCACTAGGGACCTTTAAATTTCTGTCTGTTACACACAGTCCTTGCATGAGGATGCCGCTGTTGACTGTTTGAATTGTAGTTGCTATGACTGTGTTTAATTGTTATTAACTGGTAAGTTTAATTCATTTTTACTGTTTGAACTGTCTATATTTTAAACTTCTAAGTATTTATTATATTGTATAAACTGTTGAAACAGTTTTGTAGAGTGCTATAAGACGTTGCTATACGCAACATCAGCTCTGAAGCTGGCGCTGCATGTCAGACACTGCAGGAGTCCTGGCTTCTTTCCGCTGACTTCATCTACACCTACAATAAAGGAAATAGAATAATTAGAATTGAATTTATATAGTTCTTACATGTTTACATGACATTATGGAGACTTACCTGTTGGATGTCTTCCTGTACTGGAACTTCATTGTATCATCTCTACAGTATACTTACTTATTGGTCGTCTTCCTGTTCCAATACTTTCTCTGTTTGAAAAACTTTATATAACGGCACGTTGACTGTATTAATGTAACTCAGTTGCTTATTTGGATGATTAATTTCACTTTGTATGGTGAATATATATATATATATTTTAAAAAATTTATTGGATGGGTTAACATACATTCATTATACATCTTACAGTATCACTTCCCATTATATGGATATATGGATCCCACCCCCTCCCCCTTCCCCCTTTTCTATGTTGACTCCCAGCAGCACTATAACCTCTTTATTTCTTATCGTTAACTCTAGATTCTATTTGTCCCTATAATTAAAGGCAAAGTCTTATTTTTTCATTTATAAATCTTAATAATTGTCAAGAGACCACAATTGTCCTTTTACATTCCATTTCTTTTCTAGGTAGTTTTTGAATTTCTCCCAGTCTATAGTAAATTCACTTGGATCTCTTAATTTTCTTGTTAATTTATCCATTTCTGCCATGTACAACAGCTTTGAATCCAGTCTTCAACTTCTGGTATTTCTTCTTGTTTCCAGTACTGTGCATATAATATTCTTGCTGCTACTGTCATATAATACACCAGTACCCTATCCTTGACATTCACTTTCTCCATATTTAAACCTAATAACAACAATTCAGGGCTCTTTGATACACTACTTTTCAAAACCAATAACATTTCTTCATATATCTTAGACCAGAACAATTTAGCTTTTTCACATGTCCACCACATATGAGAACCTTAGTGTTTTTTACATTTCCAACATTTGTTCAACATTTGACTATTAGCATTTGCTAACTTTTTTGGTGTTAAGTACCACCTATACATCATCTTATAACCATTCTCTTTTAAATTAGTACATGTTGATATCTTCAATGTATTTTTCCACAAGTATTCCCATGCCCCCATTGTGATTTCTCTGTTACAATTTATCGCCCATTTTACCATTTGGATTTTAACTGTCTCATCCTCAGTATACCATTTCCATAAAAGTTTGTATATCTTAGAAATCACTTTTACTCCCCCCCCCCACCAAGTAGGAGTTCCTCCAGTTCTGAATTTTTAGCTCTAAAACTACTTTTCGCTTATCAGATTCAAACAAGTCTTTAATTTGTTGGTTTTGTAACCATATTTAAATGGTAACTCTTCAGTGTCTTTCATCTTAAGAGTCTGTCTAATCTTAATACTTCTTTGTGAGTTATCCATTCTTCTCCTTTATACTCCATACTTGGATTCACAACTTCTGCTGGTACAATCCACAAAGGTCTCTTTTCCTTCACAAATTTCTTATACTTTTGCCAAACCATGAAGAGATTCCGTCTCACATTGTCAGACTATGGAATCCCAGTTGTCTAGAGTTCGTCTCCCCCCTTCTGCAAGAAGCACAAAGTTCCTTGCTTCCAAAAGGTTTATTGAAAGACAGTGCTTAAGATACAAGTGTCCATATTCCAAGGATTTGAGGCCTTGGCTGAACGGAAGCTTTGTTGAGAATGACACACAAAATGCAAGTAACAACACTTCAAACACTCATTCCCAGCCTCCCCCCTTAGTCCTGTCTAGAAGGCCTGGGAAGGCGAGGACGTCAAGGTTGGCCGGAACGATTGATAAGAATTCTTCGCTCCCATGGATATATGTGGCTTGGGCAGCACCTGGGCCTGGAGGGAGAGAACTAAACAACTACAGATTATAACATAAGAACATGGCGTAGCTTTGGCTTGAGAACTGACTAGCAAACTGACACTCTGACACACATAATGGTGTTGAAACATAGCGTCCATTTTGTGTTTATCATACCATAAATATGCATTCCATCCAAACAACTTATTATGGCCTTCCAAAATCAACAATTTATGATTAGACAGATTCACCCATTCTCTCAGCCATGTTAAACATATTGCCTCATGATACAATTTTAAATTTGGTAATTGCAGACCACCCCTCTCCTTAGCGTCACATAACACTTTCATTTTCACTCTCGGCTTTTTCCCTGCCCATACAAATTCTGATATTTTTCTCTGCCACCTATCAAAACGTTTTTTATCTTTTACAATTGGGATCATTTGCAACAAAAACATCACTCTAGGTAATACATTCATTTTGATCACTGAAATACGCTCCAGCAATGATAAGTTCAGTTTATTGTATGGTGAATATATTTTGATTTGACTTTAGTATATGTTAATTGTTTGTGTTACGCCACTTTTGGTATCTTACCTTTATATTGTAATATTCCCTGTTTGGTGTCATCTGCAAATTTATTGAGGAATCCCTTCACACCCTCATCCAGATCATTCATAAAAATATTGCAAAGCTCTGGCCTCAGAACCGAGCCCTGTGGCACTCCACTGGACCCCTCCCTCCAATCAGACACGATGCCCTTGACAACTACGCTGTGGGCACACTTGTCCAGCCAGTTCCCTATCCATTTTAAAAGGTTTCTTTTTTTCTGTTTTCAGACTATGGTAACCTTTGAGGAGGTGTCTGTGCATTTCACTGAGGAGGAGTGGGCTTTGCTGGATCCGGGCCAAAGAAGCCTTCACAAGGAAGTCATGGAGGACAATTATCAAGCTGTGGCCTCTCTGGGTAAGGCTGCCTATTCGCTTAATTCTCAGTGGTCGAAGGCAGAAAGGGCTCCTAGCAAGGACAACCATAGGGCTCTTCAAAAAGATAGGCAGTAGACAAGTTGGGCAGGTCCATGTGCAGGCAGAGGTTGTGCTTCTGCATATCTAGAGGACTCATGTAGTCTTAGTTGGTAAATTAAAATGTTGGTTTATAAACTAAAAGGAGCAGCTCATGGGAGGGGATGTCACTGAGGCCTGCTTGTAGGCCTTTCAGAGCAGACAAGGAAGCAAGCATCTTTCTATATAAAAGGCAAGCCATATGGGTGATGCTGCACTTTTTATCCTGGTGCACCTGCATAGGAGCACCTGGATAAAACCTGCACCGTGGCCAATACGGTCTCCAGAAGGCAACACTGCCTTGGGAAGCCCATGTGAGCTGTCCCATCCTTCTGGGACAATGGGAAGTGGGGACGGGGAATAGGGAAATGTCTGGACCGGTTGCCCTGCCATCCCCCCGTATCGGGCGTGGGGTAGGTGGAAATGCCCAGCTTGGCCACCCTACCCTCCTCCCACCCAGAATGGGCACAGGGGAGTGGACAATGCCTGGCCTAACTGCCCCACCCTGCCCCCACCCAGATCGGGTGCGGGGGAGGGGGCAATGCCTGGCACAGCCCGGCCACCCTGCCTTCCTCCTAACCAGATCAGGGTGCTATGGAGGGGCCCAGCCACCCTGCCCTTCCTAGAGGCCATTGCATTTAATCCCACAATGAGCTTTGTTTCTAGTTTTAAATAACCATAAAAATACCACTATTTATATAGGGCTCCTGCTGTGCAGTTTACAAAGTTTTAAAAAGCATCCCCTTTCTCGAAGGACCATACCATCTCCTGTTGGGCATGAAAATGATACCAATGAGCGGAGGGGATGAAAATATGGATTGGGGGCATTGCACTGTGTTTGTTCAACTTATACCAGTGTATGCTTAGGCATGGTCAGCCTCCACAGGAATAGGGTATGGTAGAGCCTTGAAGAACAAACTATGAAAAGCTGGATTTATGCTAGTTTAGCAAGTTTCGTCTATAGCACAGAGAATCTTGCCTGCTGAATTAATTGTGTACTCTTAAAATCAAAGGAGCACAAACATCTTCTCCCCGCCTGCAAAAAATATGGAATCTCATAAAATGTAGAGGCCCTTTTTTAGTGTTAGTGGCCCTTTGTCTGGGTCACAGTCGAGCGTGTCTGATGGGGATGTTGGAGACTTCTTGCCTTCGGAGGGGACTGAAACAGTGTATCCTGGCAGCTGTGTCTGGGCTAGGACTTCCCTTCCCTGTGCTGAAGTCCTTTGCTCCCTCCTCTACTGTGGGCCACCACCAGGATCAGCAGACAGGTTATTCTAAATCCGAGCTCTAGCCCCCTCCACTCCCATGCAGTAGCTGTTCTGTTTCTTTCCCCAAAAGGAGGACTTCTGGTTGCCAGACCTGACTGTCTTTCCATGCTGCAAGGAAAAGGAAACCTGGTTTTGCAGGACTCAGAAGAAAGAGAAAGATCAGCTGGTACGAACCTTTCCCCAATCTTCTCTTGGTGCCTAATCATGGAGGCAATTTATATTCACTGCTCAGATATATCCAGCATTTATTTATTTATTGAGATTCCTCTCCAGATATCACAACATGAATGATCAATCTTAAAAGGAAAACAAGCAGAGGAATAGCATAAAACAGCCACTGAGTAGCCTTAGAAATATCCATGTCAGGGGCTGGGCCAGCCCAAGTAGAGTAGTCCAAGTCCGGTCGGAGGTCAGAGCACTAGTCCAAAGCCAGGAGTGAGTACAAAGTCCGACATCCAGAATCCACAAGCTAAGTCAGGAGGCCCGTAAGTCAGTTACCAGTCAGAGCAAAGACTATCCAGAAACAAGGTCAAGGCACAGTTCAGGGGGCACACAGGAAGTCAAGAGCAAGGCAAGATTCAGCAAAGCAGTCACAGTCAGAGCAAGGTTCTCACATGTTGCCTCCTGGTCTTCTGTGGCTTGGTTTTATAGACAGGCTGAGATTGCAGCCAGCAGCTTGGGAACTATCCTGTGGTCATTCCTCATCGTTCTCAGCCAGCAGCCGGCGTCTGGCCAGGAGGTGTGCCCTTTGCCTCCTTTCTTGCAGCTCCACATGTTGCCTTTGTCCGCTGTGCTCTCTGGGTGAAGCTAGAGGTTTGGACGTCCTTGGCTGAGCTTCACCGGTGGTGTTGGAGCAGAAGGGCGTGGGTGCCTCTGGCTCGGCTGCTGGCTGTGAACACAGATCAACCAGCAGCTGTTCCTCCTGATTACCCGCTTCGGCTGATCCAGGGCTGGCTAGGCTGGCTACACGAGGCTCCTCTCCTCCCGAGGAGTCCTCACCATCATTGAGCCCCATGACAATCCAGAGAACAAGAGAGAACCATACCACAGAACACCTGAAAAAGTGAAACCCTTTCATTAAAAGCCTGGTTGGTGGAAAATAAATGTTATTTGGTGTGGAACTGAAAAGATAGCAAGGTAGGCGCCAGGCAAGCTTCTAGGAGGGAGAGGCTGCAACTGAAAAGGCCACATCTCTGGTGACCACTGACCTCTTTACAGAGGGGCACAGAGAACGGGGCTTCGGAGACAAACCTTAATGGGGGGCACAACATGACAGGAGGCAGAGCCTCCATCCCCATTTAGGGCCTTTAAGGTAGAACCAGGACCTCTGTAGCTACTCCGGTTGGCCCACCTAGACAAGAAATGTTTCTTCTGATTGGCATTGTTGCTTCAGAGGGAGGCGGTTAGACCTAGGGTGTGATGAGCCCAGGGTAGATTGGGGGATGGAGCTTTTTTGTGAGACTTGCCCTGATGGTAGTACATGTGAAAAGGATCTAGGGGTCTTATTAGATCATACGCTGAGCGTGAGTCAGCAGTGTAATGCTTATAAATTCGGAGGAGTTTGCCATGTTGGTCTGTAGTAGCAAAATAGTAAAGAGTCCAATAGCACCTTTAAGACTAATCAACTTTATTGCAGCATAAGCTTTTGAGAGCAACAGCTTTCTTCATCAGATGCAGTGTAATGGTGTAGCTAAAAAAGAAAATGTGATTTTAGGCTCTAGCAACAGAAGTATAGGACCACGTGAAGTTGTTGGCAGCCTGGACAGGGCAAGGGAGCCACTGGACAAGTTTCAGCAGCAGCAGGAGTTAGCCAGGCAGAGGTTGGAAGAAGAGTCACAAAGGGAGGCTGGCTGAGGATTGGGTGGAATCGAGGGAGATGGTAAATGCAAAATCTTTTAAAAGCAAGTTCCTGGGAGGAGAAAGTCCGGGGAGATGCAGCAGGGTGTGCTGTCACTTCCTGGGGAGGAGAAGGAACAAGGTGATGCAACCCCCTTCCTTGCTTAGGGAACTGGCAAGATGGCATGTGGTTGTGTTGGGCGCCAGTGAAAGAGGATCCCACATAGATTTTTAAGGAGAGGCCAGATGGCCATCTGTCCTCAATGATGATTCTATGACTCAGTATGTATGTGGGGAGATAGTGGGAAGAAGGGCAGGAAGGTGGGAGCTGGAACTCAGCTCCCATATCCCTTTCAGGGTGATTCCAATCGTCACTTGGGGTGAGGATGGAATTTCCTCCAGGCCAGAGTGATCTTGGAGATTTTTTGCCTTTCTTTGGGCATGGAGCAGGGGTCACTGGGGGGAGGGGGAAGTGTGACTTTCCTGCCTTGTGTTTGAGGCTTGGGCTAGATGACTGTGGGGACCAGTGTTCCCGCTAATGTGAGCAATCGCTCACAGATTCTGACTCCTCCGCTCACAGCTTCTCAGATGTAGCTCACAGATACTAACCCTCAGGTGGCCCCGCCCTCCCACGCAGCCAGCATCTGCAGGTGGGCCCTATACGGATGGAGCCTCATCCCACTTCTCCCTTCCTGGCTGTGGCTGGTTTGGCCCCCAGGGTGGTGCCAGAGAGCGCCTCCAGCCACTGCTGGTTCTCTAGCTGGGGAACAGAGCAGAGCGAGTGATCGGGTCTGACCTAAGCCATGCAGCCTGAAATCGCTAGGATCCCCTCAGCCCCAGAGAGCGGAGGAGAGGAGGTAGCGCCTCAGCCTCCACCATGGTGAAGGTGTCATTTAACTTGGCCTTGGTGCAGAAGGAGGCTGAAGAAGTAAGCACTGACTCACAAAAGCTCATCTTGAAATAAACGTGCTAGTCTTTAAGGTGCCATTGCGTGTCTGCTTTATTTTGCAGCAACAGACTAATACAACTACCCCTTTGTAATCAGCATGGACATATCCATTTTTATACAGAAGTATACTCTGATTTTTGTGGCCCTTTCACCTAATGGCTTTTATTGGTAAATTGTTTTGATTGTAATCAAAACAATTTGATTGTAATTTTTTTTTTTAAAGGAGGTGCACTCAAAACTTTAATGAAAGTTGTTGTTTCGGCTCACAAAGTAGATTTTTAGCTCACAACACTGCAAAGCTTAGAGGGAATATTGGTGGGGACCCATTTCAACAGGTTAATACATAGAGGAATTTGTTCCCCCTTAAAGTAATTTCTGTTCCGTCATTATCCATCAACTTTTCCCTTGATTCTGCTTTTTCACCAATCTTTTCTCTTTTCCCGGAAGCTGATAGTCCACAGAAACGGCCTGAGAAAGAACCACATCATCTCCAATTGGAAAGAGAACAGCAAAGAAGGAGGAGTAGAACAAAATGGAAGAGGAGGAATGAATCATCTGCTTCACAGGGTGCTGAATCCCAGGACATCCTGCCATACCGTGGAAGAATCACTTGCCCCATGTGCAGAAAAGAATTCCTTTACCAATCAGTGTTTGATATACATTGGAGAAAGCACACAGGGAATAAACCACATCTGTGTGTGGACCGTGGAAAGAGCTTTGCTCAGAGTACAGAGCTTACTGTCCATCAACTTAGCCAGACAGCTGAGAAACCATTTAACTGTGTGGACTGTGGAAAGGGCTTCATTCAGAGTGGACAGCTTACTGTCCATCGCCGTATACACACTGGGGAGAAACCATTCAAATGTGTGGACTGTGGAAAGAGCTTTGCTCGGAATCCAGAGCTTACTGTTCATCGACGTATCCACACAGGGGAGAAACCATATAAGTGTGAGGACTGTGGAAAGAGCTTTGTTCGCGGTACAGCACTTACTGTACATCGACGTATCCATTCAGGGGAGAAACCTTTTACATGTGAGGACTGTGGAAAGAGCTTTACTCAGAGCCCAACCCTTACTGCCCATCAACGTATCCATACAGGGGAGAAACTATATAAATGTGTTGACTGTGGAAAGAGCTTTACTTGGAGTTCAAGCCTTATTGTCCATCAACGTATCCATACAGGGGAGAAACCATATAAGTGTGTGGACTGTGGAAAGAGCTTTGCTGATAGTACATATTTTACTGTCCATCGACGTATCCATTCAGGGGAGAAACCTTTTAAATGCATGGACTGTGGAAAGAACTTTGCTCGAAGTACAGATTTTAACATCCATCGGCTTATTCATTCAGGAGAGAAACCCCATCAATGTGAGGACTGTGGAAAGAGTTTTGCTCATAGTACCCATCTAACTCACCATCGACGTATCCATACAGGGGAGAAACTATATAAATGTGTGGACTGTGGAAAGAGCTTTGTTCATAGTGCATATCTTCCTGGCCATCAACGTATGCATACAGGGGAGAAACCGTATAAATGTGTAGACTGTGGAAAGAGTTTTACTCAGAATGCACAGCTTACTGCCCATCAACGTATACATTCAGGGGAGAAACCATTTGAATGTGTTGACTGTGGAAAGAGCTTTACTTGGAGTTCAAGCCTTATTGTCCATCGACGTATGCATACTGGGGAGAAACCATATAAGTGTGAGGACTGTGGAAAGAGCTTTCTTCAGAGTGGAGATCTTAATGCCCATCGACGTATCCACTCAGGGGAGAAACCATTTAAATGTGTGGACTGTGGAAAGTGCTTTACTTGGCGTGCACAGCTTACTGTCCATCGACATATCCATACAGGGTAGAAACCATATAAGTGTGAGGGCTGTGGAAAGAGCTTTGATTAGAGTACAGGTTTTAAGGTCCATCAATGTATACATATAAATCTGTGGACATACATATAAATCTGTGGACTGTGGAAAGAGCTTGTTCAGAGTGCATACCTTGCTGTCCATCAATGTATCCATATAGGGGAGAAACCATATAGGTGTGAGGGCTGTGGAAAGCTTTGCTCGGAGGATGCAGCTTACTGCCAATCAGTGACTCCATACAGGGGAGAAATGATATTGTGCAGAGTGTGCAAAGAGCTTTGCTCAGACTTTGGGTCTTATTGTCTATTGATGAGTCCACACTGCAGAGAATCCATACATATACCAAGTGTGTGGACAAATCTGATATCTAAAGAGTTATGCTGTTTCTTATCAAAATATTCATACGAGAGAAAATAATCTTTTGAGTTTGTGTGCAGTGCAACTTTCTTTTAAGTTGGGTGTGTGTGAGAGGGACACATTTTATTTTTCTTTTAAGCTGGAAATTTTTAAAATCACTTTGTAAACCATGTTGATCTATGTGGAAAAGGTGGGTTATAAATGCTTTAATAAATAAATTATTAAATCCGAATATATAATTGAGTAAGCTTGTTTCAGACAACTCACTTTATACCCTGGTGCACCACCAGAGGGCGCTGCCATGGAGGGAAGCCCAGGCAAGGCATCATGTCCCTCCAGAAAATATGCCATGGCAGGAAGGCCAGGATGGGACCAGGATGGGACCAGGATGGGAACAGGTGGCAATGCCCACCTCCACCTTAACCCAGCTAATATTAGGAGCATAGCAGGTGGCAAAGCCCACCCCTGCCTTAACCCAGCTGGAATTAGGAGCGGAGGAGGTGGCAATGCCCATCTAATGCCTTAACCCAGCTGGTATTAGGAGCAGGGCAGGTAGCAATGCCGGCTACCTTCAGCCATCTGAAATCAGGAGCGGAGCAGATGGCAATGTCTGTCCCCACCGTCTTCACCAAGCTGGTATTAGGAGCCGCACTACCAATAGGAGAAGCGCCCTTAGATACGCACGGCCAAAAGAAAGGGGTGCGTCAATCTGCCGCCTGAGATATTGTAAGCGGCAGTGAGGCATTTGGAGTTGCATGGGGAGAAGGTCTGTTGATCCCTGATGCAGTATGGAAACAAGTGTTATCGATGACCAGTTCTTTGTCGAGTCTTCGGTCCTTTGAAGTTTACCATCTCCTTGTTTCATCTGGAAAGAGAAAGCAACATGCAAGAGACTGTTCAATGTTTACAACAGGAACAGTGTTGTTCCTTACTCTTCTATGCACTGACTTTGTCATCTCCGTTTGAGCTTGTTGAAAGAAGCATGTTTACTACAGATGGCCAGATATTGTGTAATATTGTATATGAGAATTGGATATATATAGCCTGTAAGTGTTTAGAATTAGATAAGTCATGCACTGTGCCACTTTATATTACCAATAATCACCTAATATACTTTTGCAATTTTTCATTGGCTATTGTCTTGTCCGTTCGTTGTGGTTTTCCACTTTGGTTATTGCAGTATTAGGAGCAGAGAATGTGGCAATGCCTGCCTCCTCACCATACCCAGCTGGTATTTGGAGTGGAGCAGGTAGCAATGCCCACCCTCTACCTTAACTCAGCTCATATTAGGAGTGGAGAAAGTGGAAATGCCCACACCCAGCAATGCCCACCCCTCGACTTAACCCAGCTGGTATTAGGAGCAGTGGCAATGCCCACTCCCCCTTCAGCCAGCTGGGATCAGGAGTGGAGCAGATGGGAAGGCCTGCCCCTGCCTTAACCCAGCTGGGATCAGGAGGGGAACAGGTGGCAATGCCCACCCCTACCATCACCCAGTTGCGATCAGCAGTGGAACAGGTGGCAATGCCCATCCCCCTCCTTACCCAGCTGGTATTAGGAGTGGGGCAGGTGGCAATGCCTTCACTTGGCTGGGATCAGGTGCAGAGCAGAAGGCAATGCCCTTCTTCCCTTCACCCAGCCGGGAGAAGGAGCAGGGAAGGTGGCAATGTCCGCTGCCTTCAATCTAAGGAGATAAGGCACTGAGCAGGCGGCAATGCCCATCCTTAACCCAGCTGGGATAGGAGGAGGCGGAAACTCCCGCACCCACCTGAACTCAGCTGGTAATAGCAGCTGAGCAGGTGGCAATGCCCACCCCCCGCCATAACCCAGCTGATATTAGGAGCAGACCAAGTGGAAATGCCCCCTCCACCTTGCTGGGATCAGGAGCAGAGCGGCGGGCAGTGCCCACCCTGGCCATCACCTAGTTGGGATCAGTTGGCAATGCCCACCCCACACTTTCACCTTCCTGAGGTCAGGTGCAGAGCAGGAGAGAATGCCCTTCCCTTCTCCCAGCCAGGATAAAGAGTGGAGCAGGTGGCAATGCCCACCCCCCTTTACCTGGCCTATATCAGATGTGCAGCAGGTGGCAAAGCCCACCCCCCTTCACGTGGCTGAGATCACGTGTGGAGCAGGTGCCCACCCCCTCTGTCACTAGCCAGGATCAGTGACAGAGGAGGAGAGAATGCCCTTCCCTTTCTAGAGCCCGTTGTGTTTTTCCCCACAATGGGTTTCGTTGCTAGCAATAAATAAATGCTTCCACTGTGGTAACAGCTTCAGCCACAGCCCCTCTATTACCAGGTGTCATGAAGTCCATGCAGAGGCGCAAGCTTGCATCCTGTCAGAGGTGTCAGAAGAAAGGCAAACTGTAGAAATGTTAGTGTCTGGTGTTCCCATTTCATGGTAACCTTTAGACTTGACTACTGCAATGCACTGTACATAGATCTCCCTTTTAAGTTAACTCGGAGTCTCTAGTTGGTGCCGGACAAGCAGGAGCATGAATACTTCTCCTATTGTGCAGTCACTCTGTTGGCTACGTATCAGTTCCCAGGCTCAGAGGTTTTGACTATCACATAGATTCCCTCCTTCGAAGAAGCAAAATGCCAGGAAAGAGGGGCAGACCCACCTGGGATGAATCTCCAGCCATGCGCCATTTGGCAAATAGCTGCCCCCAAAGGCCCTCTTCCTGTTCCATTCTGGGATAGTGGAGAGTTGTAGCCTTCCTCCAGGTGGGGGTAGGGTTGGGGAAGGGGCCGGCTCAGCAGTCCCTTCTGGAAGGCTGCTTGTGACTGGCATCAGGGCCAGATTTTGGCCAGGGAAAAGAATTGGGAAGGTCTTGGGCTTGCAGAAGTGGTTCAAGGTAAGGTTAAAGGTTTGTCCCAAACCCATCATCATATCCCTCAACATATTCATGACCACCTGATTTTGGGTTACCCCATGTAAAAATCCTGAGGATCAGTTAGGATCCATGCCTTCGAACCATGTTTTTGCACCATCGTGGTGCCATACATCAGTGGAGATGTGATTTTTGTGGTGCAATCCGTGGCACAGACATGGAGTTTTTCAGTTGTGAATTTGTGGTGGCCAAGCACAAGAATCCTTGAGGGTACATCAGGATCCATGCTTTGCATTGCTTTCTGGAGAGCGCACCAAAGGGTTAAATGGAAGGAGTCTCCATTCCTAGAGAGGCAAGAAGGGGGGGCGTGACTTGCCACAGCCACTTCCTCTCCCAATGTCCAGTTGTGTGTTGCGCGGCCAGCGTGTTATTGGGCAAACGGGACAGGAAGCAGAGCCTGGGGACTTTTTGCAAAATAGGTAAGTAATGCAAAAATATCTCCTTTGCAAAAGGCTTTTGGGATGATTAACCAGAGGGCTGCATTCATCCAAAGGGCTGTTCCGCTTGCTCTCTGGAAGCTCCTCTTCATTGGAGGTAGAGTTGAATTCTTCCTGGAATAAGGCATGCACCTTCTGCTGTATTTTCTCTGCCTTCTCTTGCTGTCTGCAAGCTGTAGCAAAATGGCATCTGTTTCTTTCATTTTTATTTTATTTATAATCCCCCTTTCTCACTGAGACTCCAGGTGGATTACACAGTGTGAGCCAATACGATCAATGGCTGGGACACAATACGATAGGAGGGTATGGACTGCAGACTTTTGAAAGAAAGCATAAATCCAAACATAAAGCTGAAACACTGCTGAAAAAAACCCTCAGTAATTTAACATGAACATATTCATCGGCCCAGAAGATGCATATCAATACTGATAGAACCCAGTAGAATAGGCTACAGCCCAAGTCCCTTTTTGAGAGCATCTCTCCGAGCCATTTCTTACAACAGAGGCTAATTGCCTGCGGAGAAAGCAGTTCAGTTTTGCATTGTTTGAGGGAAGTCCGGAGACTGGGGGCTTTCCTTACCTCCTCAGGCTGGCCATTCCATAAGGTGGAGGCCACCCCAGAGAATTCACGTGTATAGGCAGCTGTTGATTTTGCACATTGGACAGGGCAGAAAGCCCTGTTCAGATGAGTGAAGCTGCCATGGTGGAATATAGGGAAAGAAGCAGCCCCATAATTCTTTTCATAAGCCCGGCATTGCTGTAGTTCAATCCTGCATCCAAAGGCCCTTCGTGATTTTTTTTTCAGTCCTAGAACTGCAAACAGGGATTTTTGGAGGGTTCCCTTCTTCCCTCTGCTATGGCTTACTGAAGGTATAATTCTGAACAGAGACTCTGCATACCTCTTCCTTTCATCAGACCTTCAGTCTGCTTTGGCCTCTTGGTGCACTTCAGTTGCCTCTGCCAATTTAATATCTTGGGATTCTAAAAATCCACCCCTCCTCTTGAATTTGTAGACTCTTGGGGGAAGTCTGACCCCTTCTGAATGAGTCAGCGAGACCTGTGAAGTGTCAGTTCTATGGATGACAGGCTGTGGCAGATAGACCCCTGTACCCTCACAGCAGGCATTCCATGGTCTTGGTTGAGAAGGCTTTATTTCAGGAATCAAATCATGTTCATAGACAGGTCCACAGAGTGGTCAGAAAGTTGACAGGAATACTATAATTGGTGAAAGTATTATTCTTATAGGATTCAAGCATTCCTCCCCACCCCAACAGTACAACTTTACTTTTGGCGCAAAGTGTCTGAGAATTCCCTAAATAGTTTACATACTTTGTCTAGTTACAAGGAAGATAGCAGATTAGGGGAGAAACATGGTTATTCTTTCTCTCCTGAGAACTGCAAGTTTCGAAGCACAAGAGATAAGACACTGGATACAGCTAGCCTGTGAATGCAGAGCACCTGTAAATGAAAGGAATGTTAAGCAACATGACATCAGGGTACAGCATAGAACAATGGTTCTGTAAAACAAGGCACAGAGCAGAACAGTAGTATGACAACTGAAAATAATGGCATGGATGGGAGACATGACATGAAGTCACGTGTTGGATTTCTCAAATCAGCCACGGGACTCAGAAATATCTCTGCCTGGCTTTGTTTTTCTGTATGACAAAGATATTTGTTTCTTTAGACAATTTTTATGCTGCCCCTCCACACAACCTGACTGAGGTGGCCTAAAAATCACATCAAAATGAAAATATAAAAGATGAACAGTCAAGCATAAAAAAGCCATCCATAATATAAAAATGTAGATCCATGAATGATAAAGAATAACACTTTCTCAGCTGAAGGCACACTATCAAGATAGTATTCAATTCTTGACCTAAAAAGATACCTTCAGAAATCTCCTTTTTACTTGAAATATGTTTAGCTCTTCCAGCTTGTCATCATATTTGGAGTTCTCATCCTGCACAGTTAGTGGGAAACACATGGGACAGATCAGTGGGTCAGGGCCCTGCAAGGTTCAAACTTAGGATCCCCTTCTCTGGCTCCTCCACAGCTCTGTGGCTTCCATGAATGGCTGTTGAAATCTTCTCCGGTTGTCTGCAGCATGATTAGAGAGATCCAGCATCTCTGGGACTCATAGTTGCTCCGTTCTGCTCCTGGCCCACTCTTTTTAAGTTCAGCTGGGTGACCTTGGGTCATTCACAGCTTCTAGGAGCTCTCTCAACTCCACCCACCTCACAGGGTGTTTGTTGTCATGGGGATAATAATAACATACTTTGTAAACCGCTCTGAGTGGGTGTTAAGTCATCCCTGAAGGGCAGTGCATAAATCAAATGTTTATTGTTATTATTATTATTACTAGCAACAAAGCCCATTGTGTGTGGGGGGGAAATACAACGGGCTCTAGAAAGGGCAGGGTGGGCAGGCAGACATTGCCAACTCCTCCATAACTGATCCTGGCCGGTGAAGGCAGGGGGTGGGCATTGCCACCTTGTCCGGTCCTGATCCCAACTGGGTGATGATGGTGGGCGGGAATTGCCGTCTCCCCCACTCCTGATCCCAGCTCAGTGAAGGGGGAGGGGCCATTGCCTCTTGCTCTGCACCTGATTCGGGCTGGGTAAAAGGGGGGAGCAGGCATTGCCACTTGCTCTGCTAATACCAGCTGGTTAAGGCAGGGGTGGGTATTGCCACCTGCTCCTAATACCATCTGGATAAACAACAACAACATTTGATTTATATACCGCCCTTCAAGATGACTTAACGGCCGCTCAGAGCAGTTTACAAAGTAAACAAAACACCCTGTGAGGTGGGTGGGGCTGAGAGAGCTAGGTGGAGGGTGAGCATTACCACCTACTCCACTCCTAATGCCTGCTGAGTTAAGGTGGGAGGGTGGACATTGTCACCTGCTCCACTCATAATAGCAGCTGAGTTAAGATGGAGAGTGGACATTGCCACCTGCTCCACTCCTGATCTCAGCTGGCTGAAGAGGAGGTGTGCATTGCCAACTGCTCAGCACCTAATACCAGCTGGATTAAGGTGGGGGTGGCCATTGCCACCTGCTCTGCTTCTAATATCAGCTGAGTGAAGGAGGTGTGGGCATTGCCACCTGCTCCCATCCTGATCCCATCCTGGATTTCCCACCATGGCACGTTTTCTGGAGAGACATGGTGCCTTGCCTGGGCTTCCCTCTGGTGGCACACCACCCGTGCCCTCTTAGTAAAGATGTACCTCATTCCTGGGGCCACATAATTTTCTCTGGCTTCTGAACACTGCAGGAATCCTTAGTCTATAGTTAAGCAATGCTTTTATTAAGCAGAGCAAAACTTTTTCTGCTTGCTATGTGGAAGCTCCTCTTCGCTTGCTCCACCCAACTTCTTCTTTACAAACATCCTTGATCCTGGGGTGTGCCATCAGCTTTCATAACCCATGAGTCACCTAATTAGATGTAGGTGTCCAGATGTATAGGTCCGACCACTCAGTCTTCTTTTTGCAGGAAGTCATAGATCTGGTACTTGCCTATACTGAAGAATCTCGCAGAGGAGGAAAGCGATCCACTGGTCCAGGTGGAGGCTGTCAGGAGAGGAAGGGAGGATGAGGGGAGAGCCAGAATCAGTTGGTCGAGAAGCAAGAAGAGGCCCTGATGCCACCGAGGCTGGGAGCAGAAGGGAAGTGTGGGAAGGAACCGTGAGGAAGAGCCTGGGAGAGGATTTTCCCCCTTCAGATGTGCAGCACCAGCAATTCAGGAACTTCCGCTACCAGAAGGCCGAAGGGCCCCGAGAGGCTTGCAGCCGACTGCACCATCTTTGCCACCAGTGGTTGAAGCCAGAAAGGCACAGCAAGAAGGAGATCCTGGACCTGGTGGTCTTGGAGCAATTCCTGGCTGTCCTGCCCACAGAGATGGAGAGCTGGGTCAGGGAATGCAGGCCGGAGACCAGTTCCCAGGCAGTGGCCCTGGCAGAAGGCTTCCTCCTGAGCCAGGCAGATGCCAAGAATCAGGAGCAGCAGGTGAGAGGGACACATGTGGGTGGTATGTGGGGCACAAGATACAATCAACAATGCCTTCTAAATCCATCTGGATTGCCCCAACATTTTTAGAAAACACCACCACGACCTTTTCCCTGTTCCTTTTCTCACCTATCTCCCCTTTCTGAGATCCACACTTCTGTTTCAGGTGCAGAAAAAGATTGTTCAGGAGCATTACCACAGAGGAGCTTTTCCTGGTAAGATCAAAAGGGCTTTTGTACCCGCTGCATGTCTTCCTTGAGTGTACAAGGGTTTCTCTTACACACACTCACACACACACAGTGCAGTGGGGAAAGGATGCTCCGTACCACCTTCCCAGTTTAGAGATAACCCTTAAAAGAAGAAGAAAAAAAAGTTGATTGGTAATCTTCCCAAAATAATTGGAAATATAATGGCTTTTGGAGTTTGCGTCAATGGCAAAACTTACTGCATTGGTTAGAGAAAGGACATTAGTTAACTTCTTGACTGAATGGAAACTGTTAATAGACTTTTTGCATGAAATGGATAACAAGGATTTTATGACATCTGGATTTATGGATTAAGAAACATGAACAATAGAAAAAATAGGGGGTTTGTGACTAACCTAGAATAAGTGTGACTCTAGAAATGATATATACTTGTTGCGGAGAAAATCGGAACTCAACCTGTAGTGTAATCCAGGGGTTGTTTTGTTTTTTTTACTTTTCCCTTTTCCTTTTAATTATATAGATATATGTATTGTTAGTGTGTCATGTTTAGAATTGTGTGTTTTTTCTTATTCTCTATGTTTATTGTTTATTATGGTGTATAGTTTATAGTTTAAATAAAGAAAAAATTTAAAGGCAAAAAAAGAGAAAACATATTGATTTGTAATTTCCCCGAAATAATTGGAAATATAATGTTTTTGGACATCTCCAATTATATTACATGCATGCAAAGGTAATACGGCTAACCATTTGGGTAACTACTTTTTTAAAATACCAGAAGGTTTATGGTTGAGGGCAAAGAAAAATGATAGGGATTTAAATTATTGTTAAAAATTGGGCAGATAAAGCATTGGGCCAAAAAGTAAGAGGAACAAAAAGATAACCCTTGAGGAGATCTTATGGTATAGTAACATAGTTCAAGGCGAGGCCGTCTGGTCCGGAGACTTCAGGATTTCAGGGTCTCCATGGCAACCAAGAGTCATTCTTAGGTCGTAACAGGCCCCTCCCTCAGCGCAGGGCTGCATCTGTTTTGCTCATCACTTCTCACATAAGGTCTTCTAAGCATTCTGACTTGGACTCTTGATGAGCAGTGACATGGTCAGATGGTGGCAGGGGGCCAAGTTGTTTGGATGTTTGTCATTCTTCTCACTTTAATCATTTTTAGGATATAGACAGGGTTAAAAGTTTGGACCCAGGAGATCTCACTCTTCCAGCTTCAGGCTTTCTGGGACCAGACAAATGTTTAGGTCAGAGGTCTTCCTTCTTATGACTGTGAATTTTGTACCGCTGCAGAAATATTTTTCTATTTTACCGTAGCTAAAGTAGATTTTTCAAATGTATGGGATCAATTTTTTTTCCTAAATAAGGATTCAAGCATAGTTCTGACCATGAGCCGAGAGTGGGAGAATCTTCTTCCCCCATGCAAGAAACTAAGATACTCAATAATTGGAAAGCTCAGAATGTTTTCCAATTCCCTTTGATCCCTCCAGGCAAGGCCTTGAAAACAAAGATGTATTTTTCCCCATCTCTTTGTGGCAGAGAGAAAGCAGCTCCTCTACAGTCAAATGGGGTAAGTGTGGAACTGCAAATCATAACTAGACATGGGCATGAACAGCATTATGAACGAAAAAACAACGAACAGGCTGCTTGGCTGCTCACAAACGGGCTGATCATGATGCACCATTCCAGCCGAACAGGTGGTCGGCGCAAGTCTTGTTTGTTGTGCTCGGCTGCCGTTCAGGAAGCCAGACACTCAGGCACCTGCTGCAATCAATCCCCTTGGCAACCGGGGCCAAGGAGGGACTGAACTCTGTCTGAACTCCTTCTGGCTTTCCTTCTGGCTTTAACACTTCAAAGTACTTCCAGCAGAGAGTCCCGTTTTTGCCACTGTGAAGAGAAAATGACAGCCAACGGGGAGACCCGTGGATCATGCCTTTCCCGGGATGTAATCTCTCTGAAACTTGGGGGGTCTTCGGAGGACAGTGAGGACTATGTCCCCTGCAAATTTGGTGGGTATTGGACATTGGGAAGGTCAGTTTGTGGGGTGTTTAAAGGGCCCTTCCACGTGGCAGGTAAGGGCCCTTTAAACTCTCAACTGGCAGGCAGCCGGGGGGAATTCCCCCCACCACCTGCCAGCTGATAGTTTAAAGGGATCTTTAAAGGGCCAGGTAAGTGGGTTTGAGGGGAGGGGGGCTAAATGGGGGTTGGGGGGGTTCTGACCCCCACGAACAACTAACATGTCGGCGAACAGTTCATGTTCGTCCATGTTCGTTGTTCGTTGTTCGTGGATGGCACTGAACGACGAACAGAGTGTTAGGGTTTCCCCCCCCCATTCTTGCCCATGTCTAATCCTGACCCCCGGTGCCTCCCTGAACCTCTTTCCATCCTTCACTTCTCTCCTATCTGTGCTGTTCACTGGATGGAAAATGAAAAGGTCTGATAGAAGTTTGAATCCTGCATGCGAGAGTCTAATTATAAAATTTTTGAATTGTGGTTAGAAGGGGAAGAATTGTTACATCTGAGAGGAGAGAGAGAATCATAGAATCATATCATAGAACCAGAGTTTGAAGGGGCCTCACAGACCCTTCTAGTCCAACCCACTGCCCAGTGCAGGAATAGCCTAAAGAGTCCCGAACAAGTATTCATCCAGTCACTTCTTGAAGACTGCCAAAGAGGGGGAACGCACCACATTCCTAGCCAGCCGATTCCACTGCAGAATTCCTCTTAATGTGAAGAAGTTTTCCTAATGTCCAGCTGGAACCTTCCCTCATGTAGTTTAAACCCATTGTATCGAGTCCTATCCTCTGTTGCCCACAGGAACAGCTCCCTTCCCTCCCCTGACAGCCTTTTAAATACTTAATCATGTCTCCCCTCAACCTCTTCTTTTCCAAAGGGAACGTTCCCAGGCCCCTCCCTCTTTCCTCGTAGGGCTTGGTCTCCAGGCCCCTGATCTTTCTGGTTGCTCTCCTCTGCACCCGTTCTAATTTGTTCACATCCCTCTTAAAATTAGGCCTCCAGAATTGCACTCAGTACTCCAGTTGGGGCCTGAGCAATGCGGTATATAGTAGGACAATGAGTTCCTGTGGTTTTGATGTTATGCCTTTGTTGATACACCCCAAGGTTGTGTTTGCCTTTTTTCTTACTGCAAGGCACTGACTACCCATATTTAGCTTCCCATCTTCCCGTATGGAGAACCTGGCCCTTATCCGTGTTGAATTGTGTCTTATTCAATTCTGCCCACTTTTTAAATCTGTTCAGATCTTGTTGAATTCTATCCCTAGTAGTGTGTTTGCTACTCTTCCCAGTTTGGTGTCATCTGCACATTTATTGAGGAATCCCTTCACTCCCTCATCCAGATCATTCATAAAAATATTTCAAAGCTCTGGCCTCAGAACCGAGCCCTGTGGCACTCCACTGGACCCCTCCCTCCAATCAGACATGATGCCCTTGACAACTACGCTGTGGGCACACTTGTCCAGCCAGTTCCCTATCCATTTTAAAAGGTTTCTTTTTTTCTGTTTTCAGACTATGGTAACCTTTGAGGAGGTGTCTGTGCATTTCACTGAGGAGGAGTGGGCTTTGCTGGATCCGGGCCAAAGAAGCCTTCACAAGGAAGTCATGGAGGACAATTATCAAGCGGTGGCCTCTCTGGGTAAGGCTGCCCATTCCCTTAATTCTCAGTGGTCGAAGGCAGAAGCGGCTCCTTCTAGTAAGAACTCCCATAGGGCTCTTCAAATATAGACTCTCAGTAGGTGAGTTGGGCAGGTCCATGCACAGGCAGTAGTTGTGCTTCTGTGTATCTAGTGGACTCACCTAGTCTTACTTCGTACATTTAAATTTTGGTTTGTAAACTAAAAGGAACAGGTTATGGGATGTCACGGGGGTCTGCTCGTGGGCCTTTCAGAGCAGGCAAGGAAGCAAACATCTTCCTATATAAAAAGCAAGCCGTATGGGTGATACTGCACTTTTTATCCTGGTGCACCTGCACAGGAGCACCAGGATAAAACCTGTGTCATGGCCAATATGGCCTGCAGAGGGAGGGGGAGGGGAGCAATACCCAGCCCGGCCACCCTGCCCTCCCCTGAGATCGGGCGCAGGGGAGGTGGCAATGCTCAGCTCGGCCGCCCTGCCCTCTCCTCCACCCAGATCAGGTGTGGGGGAGGGGGAATTGCCCGTCCTGGCCCCCCTGCCCCCCTGGCAAATTAAGCAATGTGTCGCGTGATCACGCAACCCTCCCCTTGCCCAGATTGGGCACAGGGGAATGGGCAATTCTCGGCATGGCCGCCCTGCCCTCATCCTGCCCAGATTGAGTGCAGGGGTGGGGGAAATGCCCGGCTCAGCCCCACTGCCCTGCCCTCCTCCCAGTCATATCAGGGCACTGGGGAGGGGCCCGCCCGCTCTGCCATTTCTAGATCTCATTGTATTTATTCCCACAATGAGCTTTATTGCTTGTTTTAAATCATAAAAATACCACTATTTATATAGGGCTCCTGCTGTGCAGTTTACAAAGTTTGAAAAAACATTCCCTTTCTCGAAGGACCATATGGTCTCCTGTTGGGCATGAAGAGGATAACAATGGGCGGAGGGAACGAAAGTATAGATTGGGGTCATTGCACTTTGTTCATTATACTTACACCAGTGTGTACTTAGGCATAGTCAGCCTACACGGGGACAGGGCATGGCAGAGCCTGGAGGAACAAACTATGAAAAGCTGGATTTATGCAGGTTTAGCAAGTTTTTTATGTAGCACAGAGAGTCTTGCCTGCTGAATTCTTGTGTGCCAGCCTGCTCTTAACCTCAAAGGAGCAAAAACACCTTCTCTCGACCTACAAAAAGCACAGAGTCTCGTAAAATGTAGAGGAGCCATTAATGGCCCTTTGCTCAGGGCATATTCGATGGTGTCAGACTGGGATGTTGGATCCTTCTTGCCTTTGGAGGGGACTGAGTCACTGTATTTTGGTGGCTGTGTCTGGACTTGGGCTTCCCTTCCCTGTGCCGAAGTCCCCCGCTCCCTCCACTACTCTGGGCCACCACCGGGATCAGCAGACAGATTCGTATGTAACAGGATTTGTTCCCTCTTAAAGTGATTTCTGTTCCATCGTTATCCAACGACTTTTCCCTTGATTCTGCTTTTTCACCAATCTTTTCTCTTTTTCCAGAGGCTGATGGTCCACAGAAAAAGCCTGAGAAAGAATCACAGCTCCCATTGGAAAGGCAACAGCAAAGAAGAAAATGGCAGAGGAGGAATGAATCATCTGCTTCTCAGGGTGCTGAATCCCAGGAAATCCTGCCATACAGTGGAAAAATCACTTGCCCCGTGTGTACAAAAGCATTTCTTTATCAATCCTTGTTTGATCTGCATTGGAGAAAACACACAGGTGAGAAACCATTTAAATGTATGGACTGTGGAAAAACCTTTGCTCGAAGAACAGAGCTTACTGTCCATCAGCGTAGCCATACAGGTGATAAACCATTTAAATGTGTGGACTGTGGAAAGAGCTTCGCTCAGAGTGGACGGCTTGTTGTCCATCAACGTATACATACTGGAGATAAACCATATAAATGTGTGGACTGCGGAAAATGCTTTAATCAGAGTGCAACACTTACAGCCCATCGACGTATCCATTCAGGGGAGAAACCATTTAAATGTGTATACTGTGAAAAGAGCTTTGCTAGGAGTGGAGAGCTTACTGCCCATCAACGTATCCATACCGGGGAGAAACCATATAAGTGTGAAGACTGTGGAAAGAGTTTTGCTCAGAGTTCAGATTTTAACATCCATCGACGTATCCATTCAGGGGAGAAACCATATTTGTGTGAGGACTGCGGAAAGAGCTTTGTTCAGAGTACAGAACTTACTGTCCATCGACGTATCCATTCAGGGGAGAAACCATATAAATGTGTGGACTGTGGAAAGAGCTTTGCTCAGAGTGCAACCCTTACAGTCCATCGACGTATCCATACTGGGGAAAAACCATATAAATGTGATGACTGTGGAAAGAGCTTTTCTCACAGTACCCAGCTTACTGTCCATCGCCGAATCCATACCGGGGAGAAACCATATCAATGTGTGGATTGTGGAAAGTGCTTTGCTCAGAGTACAAAGCTTAGTGTCCATCGACGTATCCATACAGGTGAGAAACCATATAAATGTGTGGACTGTGAAAAGAGCTTTTCTCGGAGTGCAAACCTTACTGTCCATCGACATATCCATGCAGGGGAAAAACCATATACATGTGTGGACTGTGGAAAGAGTTTTGCTCAGAATACAGAGCTTACTGCCCATCAGCAAATACATACCAAGGGAAACGATATTAATGTGTAGACTGTGCAGAGAGTTTTGCTCAGACTTTGGGTCTTATTATCCATACACACGAGATACGTTGCTTCCTATCGAAATATTCACACAGGAGAGGAAATATAGTCTTTTGAGGTTATGTGAAGTACAGACTTCTTTTAAGTTGGGGTGTGTGTGAGGGACATGTTATATTTCTTTTAAGATGGAATTTTTAAAAATCATTTATAAGCCACTTTGGACTATGTGGAAAGGTGGGATATAAATGCTTTAATAAATTATTAAATAATAAATACGTTCTTCCATTGTGGAACCAGCTTCAGCCACAGCCCCTCTATTACCAGGGGTCATGAAATCCAGGCAGGGGAGCAATCTTGCATCCCATCAGAGGTGTCCGAAGAAAGGCAAGCTGTAGAAATGTTAGTGCCTGGTGTTACCATTTCATGGTAACCTTGAGACTTGGCTACTGTAATGCACTGTACATAGAGCTCCCTTCTAAGTTAACTTAGAGATTCCAGTTGATGCAGGTCAAACAGGCGCATGAATATTTTTCCCATTGTGCAATCACTCCATCAGCTATCACTTCCCAGGTCAAAATTTTTGACTAATCACATACAAAGCCCTTCTTGAACTTGGTCCATCATTTCTATTGGCATCGCCTCTCTCCCCGTGTTCCACCATGGCAACTTTGCCCATCTGAACAGGGCCTTCTGCAGGTGTCCCTGCCCATGGGCAAAATCAATAGTTGCCTGTACCCTTGTTTTCTCTGTGGTGGCCCCCATTTCTTGGAAAAGCCTACCTGAACAGATTAGAGAAACTCCTACTCTCTTGGTTTCCCACAAACAGTTCAAAGCTGAATTATTCAAAAGAGGTTTTTTTCAGATAGAAGAGATGTAATATAAGGAAGCATTGTCAAAGCAATCCATCTGTAAAAGGTATAGAGGGTCACTATAGACTTTACTACTGTTGGAGTAAGTATGATCCTACCAGGTTGTTCCTGTGCTGTTTAATAAGTCTTAGAATAGCTTATGATCTATTTTAGCATTTTTTTGACTCTGTATAATATTCCTGCTCTTTTAAATGTTTGCAAATTTGTATGTAAAGCCCCTATAACATTGTTTATTGAAATGTATTTGATTGTAGTGACTCACACTGTGAGTTATCTGCATAACTAACTAACTAACTAAATAGTTATTTTGAAAGCATTTGACTGGTCCAAGGTTAGCCAGCAACTTTTCTTACCCAAATGGGTGTATAGGGGGATTTGAACCTGGTTCTCTTATATCCCCAAATCACTGTGATCCATTTTGTCTCTAATAGATGCTGCTAAGAAAAGTTATTCCAGTCTAAGCCTATTAAAGTCAGTGGGCTTAGACTGGGTTAACTCCTTTTAGGATTGCACTGGAAGTGATCCATCAAGTCACAGTTGGGTTCTTAACAGCACAGCAACAAGGCATGAGGCTGGCCAGCCAGGCTATCTTCCTTAACAGCAAACTGCCTGCATGCAGCCAATCAGGGGAGAGACTGAGTCCTGGTGTGGTGTGGTGTGGTGTGGTGTCTTCATTGGTGGGAAGCGGAATGTGCGTGTTACACTCAAGCGAATGCACTTTGTCTTCGGTGCCTCCCGGGCAATGGCACTGAGTGAGTGCCTGGCTTGCCCTTGTAGGGGGGTAGGATCAATTCTCAAAAGGCTTGCTTTGTACTGAGGAGGGGAGTGGCAAACGGCACGCCACCATCAACGTCGCCTCACTATTATCTCCTCATCAATCCCTTTCTCGGTCCTTTAACACTGAGTCTAAGGAAAGGCCAAGAAGCAACATGCAACGTCCATGCAGGCGTGCACATGCGCGTTTCAGGAGGGAGGGTCTCTGCTCCATCCTCTGAGTCCAGGGCTGCCACAAAGGCTCATGTTAAGCAGACTAGGATTAAAATGGCAAAGAATAGACTATTATTAAAGAAGAGAGCAGCTCCTCGGAGGCCTCAGGCATGTGTAGACCAGGTTGCCCATTCAGTGGCCTTTCACCGCTGCTGTCTTTCACTAGTCACCACTGTGACTAAAAAACTCCTGTAAAGGTAGCGAGTCACAGAACAGCAGGAGAAACTTTATTCTGCACTGAAAGATGTTTGTTCTTTTGGGGCTCTTCTGATTAAAACTGTCAACCTTGGGTTAAATCCCACGGAGAATAGTGGTGCGGTGCACACATGCAAGCCCTTATTTGTTGGTTCCTTACTTAGTGGTTTGGCAGAAACTGTTTGTTGCCTTCTGTGCCCTTCCACTCAGGGTTAAACGTTTTAGTTGGAAAGGAAGAGTGGGCGACCTGCTTGGTCTCTCTTTTGCTTGCAGAAAACAGAGAAAAGAGAAAGCTATTCCTCTACTTCCCGTCCTGTGAAGGAAACCAAAGATCCCTTTCTCCCTCTCTGTGTGCTTTTAGGCACAAGGCAAGGAAACTCCAGTGGCCGGTACGGGGGAGGAGGGGAGATTTAAAGATGGAGGGGGGCTGAAGTTCCAGGCTGCTTCAAAGGCTCATGTCATGCAGATGAGGGTGAAAACTGGAAATAATAAAGAATTATTAAGGGAGAGCCATGTTTGAGAGTTAAGAGCCTAAGAGAAAGGGTCAGGGAGCACCAGGAGACCCCCCTCAACTTCTCCAGAAAAGTCTTTTTTTCTTTTCTGGGCTTTGATTAAAACTGTTAACCCAGAACTAAATGACATAGAGGTTGCACAGAGGGGCGGTGCCCAGATCCACTGAAGTCTTTCAAGATCAGCACGCCACACGTATCACTGGTCTGCTAAGACTACACTGCTGTGGTTTCCGTTGACCTTATCTTTCATGATTCAACTCAGGAATAATTGAATCTCTGCTGGTTTCACATCTTTGCAAATTTGCATTTATAGCCCCCCTTCCATTGGTTATTGAAATTGACGACACTGACTCATAATGTGTTATCTGCCTGGAGCATCAACAAGAAAGGCGGACTATAAATAACGTAAATAAACAAGCAGACCTGAAGAAGCCAGCAGGGACACACCAAAGTTCTTATTGGAATAAAGGCTGTTAGTCCACTGTGGACTCCTGTTTTGGTTTTCGTGCTCCTTAGCCAGAATGCTGGAAGGTGGGAGCAGGTCTATTCATTTGTGGAAGGGCCTGGAGTATTGGGGGGTGGGATAATCAGGTCTCAGATCTAAATTCCCTCACCCCAAGACTTGGATGGACAGACAGACCACGTATTCTGCTTTCAGAGGATCAGAGCTATCGAAGGAGGCATATTCAGCCATGAGTGTCAGAGTGTCAGTTTGCTGTTCAGCTCTCGAGCCATAGCTACGCCATGTTCTCATGTTATAATCTGTAGCTGTTTAGTTCTCTCCCTCCAGGCCCAGGTGCGGTCCAGGCCGCCTATATCCATAGGAGCGAAGAATTCTCTTTATCATTCAGTTCTGGCCGACCTTGACGTTCTCGCCTTCCCAGGCTCTCTAGACAGGACTAAGGGGGGAGGCTGGGAATGGGTGTCTGAAGAGTTGTTACTTTCATTTTATGTGCCATTCTCAACAAAGCTTTGGTTCAGCCAAGGGCCTCAAGTCATTGGATCGTGGACCCCTGTATCCTGAGCATAATCTTCCAATAAACCTTTTGAAACCAAGAGAACTTGTGCTTCTTGCAGAAGGGGGGAGACGAACTCTAGATAACTGGGATTCCACTGTCTAACAATGAGAAGTGTTTGCTGTGAAATTCATGGCATCTCTACTCTGTAGCAAGGTTGCCAATGCTCCTGGATCAGCTGAGAATCTCTTTTGGGGGGGGGGGTAATAATGTTCATTTTATTGATAAATTTAAAATCTTAGAAAAAACAAAAATACAGAAGGAGAAAGAGAAAAGAAACTTAAGAAAAATGATACATATATGAGAAATCATTGTCAATTTTCTCTACACCTATAATATCCTTACAAACATTATACTTGTATTCTTAATACCTGAAGAATTTGCCTTTTTTCTACCCCCCCCTGCCAATGATCAGCTGGGAATCTCCTGGGATTGGTATCACTCATCTGGCATGTATTGAAATCAATCTAGGAGGACACTGTAGAGTTCTGTCCTGAAGCACATCAACTGCAGCACAGCTGGATTGCCCAAATGTAAACATGAGGCAGTGGTTATTATGGTGCCCCATTGTGTCACTGAGAGATCCCTGTCTTTTGGTGCTACACCTCTGAAGATGCCAGCCACAGCTGCTGGCGAAACGTCAGGAACTACAATGCCAAGACCACGGCAATACAGCCCGGAAAACCCACAACAACCAGCGTTCTCCGGCCGTGAAAGCCTTCGACAATACAAATCAGCCATGGTCAGAAGAAAGAGTGAGGGGGGTGCCCATATTCCTTGTCCCTCCCACTACCATTTCCACCCCAGATGACGGGAGGGGTCTCTTCCAGGGCTGCAGTTTGGGGCTTTTCTTTTGCCTGGGCAGGGGACTTAACAAAATGATTAGAGCTGTTAAGGGACCCGTCTTCGACCTCTTCTTCTGAACCCACCATCTGCATTCTGTTCAGTCCCCATGAAACACCAGGGAAACTTTCAGGCTTCATTCAAAGAACGTAGGAGTTGATTGAACAATAATCTAGTACACTCACTAGCATGTTACACTGGGCCTTTTCTTTCAATTTGCGAGCAGGCGGGGGGGGGGGGCTGTAACTTGACACTAAGCAAATGTTTTGGTCAAAGGGAGAGGAGGACTCTAACATTAAGATTTGGTGGGCCGGAAGGAAGGGGGGGTCCAGGGCAATTGTCCCCTTGTGCCCTTTGCTTCCTTTGAAAGTGTCCTTCACAAATGCCCCAGATCTCACAAATTGTGACTTCTTGGATCCCATGTGCAAGCACTTCCCTCTGTCCTTTGGCAGGGTACTATATTTTCACTGATTCTCCCCTTCCCAAAATCTAACACCTCCCTCATCCCATCCTATGCCATCCTGGGAAATGCCCTGAACATGGAAGAAAAGGAGGTGCATGCCAGCTAAAATCCCCCCTCCCACGTTGCTGCTTGTGAGATATACGGAGGGTTGGTATATTTGCCTGGAAATTTTCACACACGCGCCCTGCGGACCTCCTGCTGCCTCCCATCCAATGAGGGATCTGTATAGGAACTAGGGTTGCCAGCCTCCAGGTATTGGCTGGAGATCTCCAAGAATTACAACTGGTCTCCAGGCCACAGAGATCAGTTCACCTGGAGAAAATGGGGTGGAGTGGGGGGTGGACTCTATTGCATTATGCTATGCCAAGGTCCTTTCCCTCCCCAACCCCACTTTCTCCAGGTTTCACCCTCCAGATCTTCAGGAATTTCCCAACTTGGAGCTGGCAACCCTAACAGGGACGAGGAAGTTTATTCTCCTGGTCGCCTGCCAAAAAGGCCCGGGGAAGGTCTGACCTGGTTTGAACCCGGGCCGCCTTTGGTGCTTCGCTTCCTGTACAGAACCAAGTAGCCAAATCTCCCGGACTCAAATCTTATTAACTCCTGAAGTTGCCAGCTACATAGCGGACACAAGAAGCATTCTTATCCATTGTTATGGGAAGCCAGGACGGGTCTATTTTGTTTTCTGGAGAGCGCACCAAAGGGTTAAATGGAAGGAGTCTCCATTCCTAGAGAGGCCAGAAGAGGAGAGGCCCCCTGACTTGCCACAGTCACTTCCTCTCCCAGTGTCCCAGTTGCGTGTTATTGGGCAAACGGGAGAGGAAGCAGAGCCTGGGGACTTTTTGCAAAATAGGTAAGTAATGCAAAAATATCTGCTTTGCAAAAGGCTTTTGGGATGACTAACCAGAGGGCTCCATTCATCCAAAGGGCTGTTCCGCTTGCTCTCTGGAAGCTCCTCTTCTGTGGAGGTGGAGCTGAGTTCTTCCTGGAATAAGGCACGCACTCCTTCTGCTGTATTTTCTCTGCCTTCTCTTGCTGTCTGCAAGCTGTAGCAAAATGGCATCTGTTTCTTTCATGTTTATTTTATTTATAATCCCCCTTTCTCACTGAGACTCCAGGTGGATTACACAGTGTGAGCCAATACGATCAATGGCTGGGACACAATACGATAGGAGGGTCTGGATTGCAGACTTTTGAAAGAAAGCATAAATCCAAATGTAAAGCTGAAACAAAACCTCAGTAATTTAACATGATTATGTTAATTGACACCGAAGTTGCACATCAACACCAATACACAGAACCCAGTAGAATAGTCTACAGTCCGAGTCCCTTTTTGAGAGCATCTCTCTGAGCCATTTCTTACAACAGAGGCTAACTGCCTGCGGAGAAAGCAATACAGTTTTGCATCGTTTGAGGGAAGCCCGGAGACTGGGGGCTTTCCTTACCTCCTCAGGCAAGCCATTCCATAAGGTGGAGGCCACCCCAGAGAATTCACGTGTATGGGCAGCTGTTGATTTTGCCCATTGGGCATGACAGAAAGCCCTGTTCAGATGAGCGAAGATGCCATAGTGGAACACAGGGAAAGAAGCAGTCCCGTAATTCTTTTCATAAGCGAGGCATTGCTGTAGTTCAGACTTGGATTTTTGGAGGGTTCCCTTCTTCCCTCTGCTATGGCTTACTGAAGGTACAATTCTGAACACAGACTCTGCATACCTTTTCCTTTCATCAGACCTTCAGTCTACTTCGGCCTCTTGGTGCACTTCAGTTGTTTCTGCTAATGTAAGATCTTGTGATTCTAAAAATCCACCCCTCCTCTTGAATTCGTGGTTACTTGGGGGAAGCCTGGCCCCTTCAGAATGCGTGTTGGATTTCTCAAATCAGCCACAGGACTCATAAATATCCCTGCCTGGCTTTGTTTTTCTGTATGACAAAGATATTTGTTTCTTTAGACAATTTTTATGCTGCCCCTCCACACAACCTGACAGAGGTCACCTAAAAAGCACATTGAAATGAAAATATAGAAGACTGGCAACAAAACCCGTTGTGGGGAAAAATATAACGTGCTCTAGAAAGGGGAGGGTGGATAAGAAGGGCTGGCCAATACGGGGCAAGGGGGGTCTGGGGAGGGTTGGCAGGTAGGGGGCAAGGGGGGTCTCAGGAGAGCTGAGAGTCGGGAGGGGTCTGGGGAGGGTTGGCAGGTAGGGGGCAAGGGAGGGTCGGGAGAGATGAGAGGTAGGAGGGGTCTTGGAGAGATGGCAGGTAGGCAGCAAGGGGGTCTGGGGAGGGCTGAGAGGCATGAGGGGTCTGGGGAGGGTTGGCAGGTAGGGGCAAGGGAGGGTCGGGAGTGGTGAGAGGTAGGAGGGGTCTTGGAGAGATGGCAGGTAGGGAGCAAGGGGGGTCTGGGGAGGGCTGAGAGGCAGGAGGGGTCTGGGGAGGGTTGGCAGGTAGGGGGCAAGGGAGGGTCGGGAGAGATGAGAGGCAGGAGGGGTCTCGGAGGGATGGCAGGTAGGGAGCAAGGGGGGTCTGGGGAGGGCTGAGACGCAGGGGGTGATGCACCCCCTGTCCTGTGAGCCCAGGCTGCACCTGTGATCCCCGCTGGAAGGGCACACCCTGGCTCCTCCCGCTGGGTGGAGCTGGGCAACAGGGCGGGGGGACGAAGTGCCCGCCCTCCTATGATCCTCGCTGGAAGGGCATGCCCCGGCTCCAACGGAGCTCAGAGGGCAGCGGGCGCTTCACCCCAGCCCTGGCTCCACTGGCACTTGCAGGCGCATTGCTCTCCTCCTCAGTTTTTATCCTGGTGCTTCTTCGCAGGCGTACCAGAATAAAAAGCGGGACCTAGGCAACACGGCTTGCCTTTTATATAATAGGATGCTGGTGAGATCTGAACTGGTGGCAATGGATCAGGATAGAAATCTTGGAGTCATGATGGATAATTTTATGAAAATGTCAAGGTTGTGTGTAGCAGTGGTAAAAGTACAACTGCTATGTTCGCAGTTATCAGCAAAGGGATTGGGAAAAAAAGAGGCAGGTGTTGTAATGTTCTATAGCATTATGGTACAGCCACATTTGGAATACTGTGTACAATTCTAGTTGCTGTATCTCAGAAAAGTCGTGCTGGAAAGGGTGCCAAAAGTAATCCAAAATTATCAAGAGTTTGGAGCACTTCTCTGAAGAGGAAAGGGTAAGGAGATTAGTAGTGCAATACTAAACAGTTACACCCTTCTAAGTCCACTGATGTCTATGGGCCTAGAAAGGTGTGACTCCCTTTAGGATGGTACTATAGTTTTGCTAGGCTGAATATGCCCACTACACCAATTGATCAGCTGCTCCATTCATATTCAGGTTCAATTCAAGTTCTTTATAGGTAAGAAGAAGTCCTTCATAGTCTAGGACTCATACTTACTTTTTTGGCACAGCCAAAAAACGGGTGCGTCAGACTGTCGCTAAGAATTTGTTACAGAGATACATGGTGAGGAGATCTGTTGGCCCCTGATGCAGTCTGGAAACAAGCATTGTTCATGACCGGTTCCTTGTTGGGTCTTCGGTCCTGCAGAGCGTTCCATCTCCTTGTTCCACCTGTTGAAAGAAAGCAAGAAGAGTACATCTATTTAAGATATTTGTTTTGAACAGGAACAAGGGTTCCTCATGGTTTCTCTGGTCCATTTGTCATCTCTGTCATGAACTCTTTTGCACCACTGCCGAAATAAGTATTTTTCCACATCGGCCGTCTTTGAGCCGTTAGATTGTATTGTTCTCGAATTTCACTTGACTTGATTGTATTTATGTATATTTATATTTAAAATTGCTGTTAGTATATGCACTGCGCCACTTTATTGCACTAAAAACTTTTCATAAGATTTTTGACTATCTTTGTTTGGTTGTGGTTTTCCACTCTGGTTTTTCTATCTAAATTCCGAAAGCTGTTGTCTGTGAGCAGGAAGCCACAGGCAGGTTGCAAGCCCCTTTAGAGTACTGAGCTTACACACAGACATAAAGACTACGGTGTGCAGTGGGGCCTACTCCTAAGCACATTCCCACAGGCACACACGAGACCCCAGGGAACTTGAGAATCTAGCTGAGCTCTGAAAACCAATAGCAGTGACTGCACCACTTCAATCCCCAGTGGGCGCGCAGAGAAGCATAAGAGGAGGGGACAGGAAAGCAAAACGTACCACTTTCTCCCATGAAGAAGGGAGGGGAGAGGAAATGGGGGGGGGCACAAAATGCAACAGCAGCAAAGTGTGAAAATGAAATTCCAACAGATTATGCCGCGATAGCCGAGACCTAAAGAAAACCACACTTAGCACAGAGGCCCATTTGGGGAAAACATGCAGGCAGAGAGTCAAGGATGAGGCGCCGTAAGATGCTTCTTGCTGCCCAAGCACCTTTACCTCAGTGAGTGGGAAATGTATTCTCGTTTTCCTTCCAGTCAGCGCATGGAGCTCTTAAAGGGGAGGACGAAGATTAAAGGAAATGGAAAGGGAAAAGTTTCCAAGTTTGAGCAATACAGGGATGTGGGAGGGGAGGGAGGAGGCGCTTCTGCTTTTGGGGGTCTGAAAGCGGCACGGCAGGTGAGGCTCCCTAGGAAGACTCTTCTCTTTGCCTGGGTGGGTGTCTGTGGGGCTGTAATTTCTTCCCAAGTGAGCTCCAGATTTGTTCAGCTGAAGCCACTTCCACGATGCCTGCACAACCATTCTTTCATCTGGACTAACAGGAAGTCCAGTGCCACTTTAAAAATGGGTTGTGGACCCATGCCACGGCGTGCCCCTCCCAAGGCCCCGCAGTGACAGAGAAGACCGCTGTGCTGGCACAGCCCTACGCAGGCCTCCTTGGAAGGGCTGCTTCTCCGAGCTTATCCTGGTGCAGGCGCAGTGTTGCCAATGACTCACTGCCCCTGTGCCAGGATAAAAAGCAAGTTATTGGAAATACGGGCTGCCTTTTATATATTAGGATGAATGATAACGAATAACACTTTCTCAACTGAGGGCACCCTATCAACATAGTCTTCAATTCTTTATCTAAAGATACCTTCAGAAATCTCCTTTTTACTTGGCATATGAAGCTCTTCCAACTGATCGTACTTAGAGTTCTCCTCTGGCACAGGTAGTAGAAACACATGAGACAAATCAGTGGGCCAGGGCCCTGCGAAGTTCAAACTGAGGGTCCCCTTCCTCTTCTCTGGCTCCTCCATAGCTCTGCTGGCTTCCATGAACTGCTGTTGAAATCTTCTCCAGTTGTCTGCAGCATGATGAGAGAGGTCCAGCATGCTCCGTTCTGCTTCTGGTCCACTTTTTCTAACTTAGCAACAGCCACTTTCTAAATATGTACCTCATTCCTGGTGCATGTAATCTTCTCTGGCTTCTGAACACTGCAGGAATCCTTAGTCTACTGTTAAGAAATGCTTTTATTAAGCAGAGCAGAAGGTTTCTGCTTGCTGTGTGGAAGCTCCTCTTCGCTTGCTCCACCCAACTTCTTCTTCACGAACATCCTTGATCCTGGAGTGTGCCATCAGCTTTCATAGCTCATGAGTCACCTCATTAGTTGTAGGTATCCATATATACAGGTCCGACCACTCAGTCTTCTCTTGGCTGGCCCTCATAGATCTGACACTTCTCTTTACAGAAGAATCCGGCACAGGAGGAAGGTGATCCACTGGTCCAGGTAGCGTCTGTTTGGAGAGGAAGGAAGGATGAGGGGAGAGCCAGAATCAGTTGGTCCGGAAGCAAGAAGAGGCCCTGATGCCACCGAGGGTGGGAGCGGAAAGGAAGCATGGGAAGGAACCATGCAGAAGAGCCTGGGAGAGGATGTGCAGTGTCAGCAATTCAGGCACTTCCGCTACCAGGAGGCCGAAGGGCCCCGAGAGGCTTGCAGCCGACTGCACCATCTTTGCCACCAGTGGTTGAAGCCAGAAAGGCACAGCAAGAAGGAGATCCTGGACCTGGTGGTTTTGGAGCAATTCCTGGCCATCCTGCCCCCGGAGATGGAGAGCTGGATCAGGGAATGTGGGCCGGAGACCAGTTCCCAGGCGGTGGCCCTGGCAGAAGGGTTCCTCCTGAGCCAGGCAGATGCCAAGACTCAGGAGCAGCAGGTGAGAGGGACACACGTGGGTGGTATGTGGGGCACAAGATACAATCAACGATACCCTCGAAATCCATATGGATTGCTCCAGTCCTTTTTTAACCCCTCACACAGACCTTTCCCCCGTTCCTTTTCTCAACAGTGTCCCCTTTCTGGGATCCCCACTTCTGTTTCAGGTGCAGGAAAAGATTGTGCAGGAGCGTTACCGTGGAGCGGATTTTCCTGGTAAGATCAAAAGGGCTGTTGTACCCACTGGATGTCTTCCTCGAGTGTAAGTGGGCTGCACTGATGCTTCCCCACCCCTGCCCCCGGTCCAGTGTGGAAAAGATGCTCCATTCCAGCTTCCTACTTTAGAAATACCCTTTAAGTGGGGAGGGGGGAAGAGAGTCAGTTTATAATTTTTGCTAAATAATTGGTACAATAATGGTTTAGGGTGGCTATACTGTATCTCCAATTATATTATACGCGTGCGAAGGTAACATGATTAACCAGTTGGGTAATTACTTTCGAAAAACGCCAGTAGGTTTGTGGTCGAGGTGAAAGGAAAATGATACGGATTTAAATTTAACCATGATCATGATGCAAGTGAGAATCTCCTAAATGTATGGGAGAAAATATGATGAAAACGTTTCCAGCCCATATCACCTCTGGTGTCAGCAAAAACAATGTTGCCTCCTAAATCAAAAAATGGTGATAAATATAAATTACTTTTAAAAATTGGGCAGATAGTACATTAGGCCAAAATGAAGAGGCGCAAAATCATAATCCTCAAGGAGATCTAATGGCATATTTACGTAGTTCATGCATGACAACCAAGTAGTAACAGGCCCCACTCTCAGCACAGGGCTGCAACTCTTTTACTCATCACTTCTTAGATAAAATGACTTCCCTGCATTCTGACTTGGACCCTGGGTGAGCAGTGACGGGGCCAGATGGTGGCAGGGTGTCAACTTGTCTGGTTGTTTGTCATTCTTCTTATTTTAATCATTTTTAGGATGTGGACAGGGTCCTTGGAGGTTTGAGCCCAGGAGATCTCACTCCACCAGTTTTAAATTTTCCATTCTTGAAGAAAGTGATTGAAAGGATGGTGTCAGGACAGCGTTAGGCTCTCCGGGACCAGGCACATTTTTAGATCCTTTTAAATCTTCTTTTAGACCTGCTTATGGGAGTGAAACAGCCTTCGTCGCCCTGATGGATGACCTTCAGCGGGAGATGGACAGAATGAATGCCTCTGTGCAAAGTGTGCAGGGGTAATTCACCAACAGTGAGGCTGCCTTTTTCTGTGTGTGCTGATCTTGCCGCCTGCCAAGAGATTCTGTGGTTTGGCAGCTGCGATTCTGTGAGGGTTAGGACTGCCTGTTTCTTGCGTTTCAGAGGCTGTGAATTCTGTTGCACTAGAGAAGCAAGCAATAATTTTGTCTCTTACCCTTAGCAAGAATAGATTTTGCAAACATTTGGAATCAAAAAGTTATCCTAAATAAGGATGCAACTGAAGCTGTAACTATGGGCCAAGAGAGGGAGAAACTTCTTCCCCTGTGCAAGAAACTGAGATGCTAGATACTTGGAAAGTGTTGAATGTTTTCCAATTCCCTTTGATCCCTCCAGGCGAGGCCTTGAAAGCAACAGTCTATTCTTTGCCATCTCCTTGCGCCAGAGAGAAAGCAGCTCCTGTACGGTCAAATGGGGTAAGTGTGGAACTGCAAATATTGACCCTGGCTGCCTCCCTGAACATTTTTCTTTCCTTCCCCTGTCTCCTGTTTGTGGTGTTCACTGGATGGAAAATGAAAAGTTCTGATGGAAGTTTGAAACCTGCGTGCAAGTGTCTAATTGGATTGTGCTTAAAAGGGGAAGAATTGGACTTCCTGTTTGGGATCCATGGAGGTCTAACGCAGCTCCACTTGCGGAGCTGACCGGACTGCCGTTTTAACCGGCCGGCGGGGTGAAAATAGCCCGCGGCCGACTGTTCTCAGGCGGGGAGCAGGCAAAGAACGCTCAAGACCCTAGGGTGAGCTAGATCTCGGACGAGGGGGGGCTCTACACGAGTCTCCCCCCGATCCTTGAGGTCCCACCTTGCGACGGGTCGGCTATAATCTCTGCGGCAGTTT
Organism: Eublepharis macularius; assembly: GCF_028583425.1. Lineage (NCBI taxonomy): Eukaryota > Metazoa > Chordata > Lepidosauria > Squamata > Eublepharidae > Eublepharis > Eublepharis macularius. The sequence goes on from NC_072793.1 coordinate 185,549,871, forward strand.
TGGGGCCAATTCGGCTGGCATAAGACCTACATACCCAAGCATCGATTGGGGGAAGAAGCTGAGAGGAGAACTTAAAATCGAAACAGCGATTACAACCCGAGAAAAGTGAAGAGAAGGTAAAGATCATTATCTTCTGAGACGGGACAGATTGATAAAAACAGAGAGGAAAAAAAGTAGATTTTTAAACTGCAACAGACTAGTGAAAAGGAGGGGAAGACTCGGCAGGAATCGAATTTAAAAAGAGACTAAGTTTAAAGAAGTTATTAAAGAAATGGGACTATTGTTTTGAATACCTGTGGCTTTGGAGCTGTGAGAAAAAGACACCATCGCGAGATCTGCTGTGGGAAGACGGGAGACAGGAAGTGCGTAATAACAATAGAGTGGCTGGAGAGAAGCGGCCCTTGCTGGAGGGCAGGAAGTAGGGAATCGCCATTTTTGAAAGGGGAAGGGTCGCGGCTTCAGCGGAAAAGGAAGTAGGCCATCTTGGATTACAAAATCATAGAGAAACCATAGAGAAAAGACGCCCGACATTTTGGACTCTTTAAAATTTAATTTCTATAAGAAGACCGGGACATTTAAAATAGAAAAACGTTAAATTTTACGCCACGGAGTTAAGGAAGAGAGCGGATTCGTGGGAGCGAGCTAAAGCAAGCCCCACGATGTCAAAAAAAGAGTGGCAATCGGCAATAGAAAACCTGGATAAAAACCTGGACAAAAAACTTTTAGATATGATTAAAGAACTTAAGGACACGAAATTGGAGCTGATAAAAGAGGTTAAAGAGGTTACACAGACAGTAAAATCGGAGCTGTCAGAAGTGAAAAAAGGTATGGAAACAATACGAAGTGAATTACAAGGAACGCAGCAGAGAGTTAAAACAGTAGAAGACGCGATGGAGAATTTAGCAGACACGCAACAAACAGAGATGAGATTGGTGAAGGGGAGAATGTCAGTTGCAGAAACTAAACATATGGAGAAGCAGCTACGTTTTCGTGGCTTGCCAGAAGTGGAAGGAAAGTCAGCGCAAGAACAGATGACTGAGGTGTTGGCTGAGTACCTGGGGAAGGAGGAGGAGGAAGTTGTGGCTATCCTAGATGTGGCATACCGTGTGAATTCGAGAATAGCAACCCAGAGGAAACTACCAAGAGATGTGATTGTGCAGTTTACAACACGAAATATGAAAGAGAGGATTGTGACAAAACAGTTTCAAGATCCATTGGAGATTGATGGCAAGACGATTATTAAAATGAAGGAACTGCCCAGATCAGTGTTACTGGACCGGAAAAAATATAAAGTGCTAATTCAGATTTTGAAGGACATGAAAATCAGGTACAGATGGGAGTTACCGGAAGGAGTGTCCTTTGAGTTTGGAGGGGCCAAAAAACGCATCAGATCTGAGCGAGAGATGGAGCGATTTATTAAGGACAATGAAAAAGACTTACCAACAAGATCATGAGTATGGAGTGTAAAGTATTATCTTGGAATGTAAATGGACTAAACTCACCGAATAAGAGGAAAAATACTTTTCACTGGCTACTAAAACAAAAATGTGACATTGTTTGTTTGCAAGAGACCCATATCAGAAAGCAGGATGTAAAATATTTAAAATCTGGAAAATTGGGCAAAGAATATGTAGCGGCCTCCAACAAGAAAAAAAGAGGAGTGGTGTTGTACATAAAAGAGGAGCTACAGCCAAAATTTGTTATGAGAGATGTGGAAGCTAGATTTGTAGCAGTGGAATGTATTTGGAATTTAAAGAGAGTGTTGGTAGTCGGACTTTATGCACCTAACGGTGCAAAAGAAAGCTTCTTTGAGGATTTAAGGAAGCATTTAGACGATCTTGCATACGATCAGATAATTCTTGCTGGAGACTTCAATGGAGTGACAGACTTGGAACTAGACAAAAAGACTACAACGGCACAAAAGAAAAGAGGACTATTACCAAAGCTTTTTTTTGAGTTGATTCAACAAGAGACTCTTGAAGATGTATGGAGGAGAGAATATCCTAAAAGCAGACAGTTTACTTTTTATTCTGCAAGGCATTCTACATTATCAAGAATTGATATGATCTGGGCCTCAAAAGACTTAGCATTATGGACTAAGGAGGTAGAAATAATGCCTATGGTAGGCTCAGATCACAACCCAATTATGTGGAAATTTGGAAAAAAGAGAAAAAGGAAAGCATGGAGAATAAATGAGGACTTGTTACAGGAAAGAGAGAATATGGAAATACTGAGAAGAGAGACAAAGTTTTTTATACAATACAACGTGAATAAAGAAGTACCAACCAATAAAGTTTGGGATGCTTACAAGGCGGTTGTAAGGGGCATACTAATGGACTTAAATGGTAGAGCAAGAAAGAAGAAAGAGGAGAAAAGACAAGAGATTGAGGAGAAAATAAAAGCCAAAGAAATACAGCTAAAAAAGAGACCAGGGAAAAAGAAGGTATACCAGGAAATTAAAATACTTCAAGAACAGCTAACAGCAATGAGCAATAAAGAATTGGAGTGGAATCTCAAAAGACTGAATCAAAAAGCGTTTGAGGGTGCTAATAAACCTGGGAAGTACCTGGCATGGCAATTGAAGAAGAAAAGGGAAAAGAAGATAATAAATAAAATTTGCGAAGATAACAAAACGTATTTGGAGCAGGCTACCATTAGTAGAGCCTTTTATAAATTTTACGCTAAGCTGTATAATAAAAAAGAAGTAAACAAAGAATCAATAGCGTCATATTTGGAGAAAACCAAACTTCCAGAAATCTCGGAAGCTTGGAGAAATAAGTTGAATAGTGAAGTAACTGACGAGGAAATAAGTAAGGCAATACAATCTGCAAATCTAGGAAAGGCGCCAGGGCCAGATGGACTTACGGCTAAATTCTATAAGACAATGGCTAATGAACTGGCACCATTCCTAAAAGAGGTGATGAATGGGGTTTTAAGGGATCAAAGGATTCCAGAAACTTGGAGTGAAGCGAATATATCATTGATCCCAAAAGAGGGCCAAGACCTGACTAACGTGAAAAATTATAGACCTATATCGCTACTCAACAATGACTATAAAATTTTTGCGAAGATATTGGCGGAGAGATTGAAGGGGTGGCTCTCGGAAGTCATAGAGGAGGAACAAGCAGGCTTTTTGCCAGACAGACAAATAAGAGACAACTTAAGGACAGTGATCAATGCTATTGAATATTATGACAAGCGTTGTGACAAAGAGGTTGGTTTCTTCTTTGTTGACGCTGAAAAAGCGTTTGACAATTTAAACTGGGACTTTATGTTTGCCACTATGGAAAAGCTACAATTGGGAGAAAGATTCATCAGAGCAATTAAGGAAATTTATAGAGACCAGACTGCAGCAATTGTGGTGAATGATGAATTGACCAAGAAATTGACGATAAGTAAAGGAACAAGACAAGGTTGCCCGTTATCTCCATTGTTGTTCATTTTAGTATTGGAGATTCTGATGATACAAATACGTCAAGATGATGAAATTCGTGGAATAAAAATAAAGGACTATTCATACAAGGTCAGAGCATTTGCGGATGACATAATGTTAATTGTAGAGGACCCATTGGAGAACATGCCAAGAGTGATAGATAAGATCAAGGAGTTTGGAGACTTGGCAGGTTTCTTCATTAACAAAAAGAAGTCAAAGATATTATGCAAAAATATGACTAAGCAGAAACAACAATTGTTAATGGAAACAACGGATTGTGAAGTAACAAGTAAAGTGAAATATTTGGGAGTCGAATTAACTGCAAAGAACATAGATCTATTCAAAAACAATTATGAAAAACTATGGACTCAGATAGAGAGAGACTTGATTAAATGGAATAGATTGAATTTGTCATGGTTGGGCAGGATTGCAGCAGTTAAGATGAATGTGTTACCAAGAGTAATGTTTTTGCTACAGACAATACCAATCATCAGAGACTCCAAACAATTTGAAAAATGGCAGAGGAAAATATCAGATTTTGTTTGGGCAGGCAAGAAGCCTCGAGTGAAAGTGAAAGTTTTACAAGATGCAAAGGAAAGAGGCGGAATGCAACTGCCCAATCTGAGACTTTATCATGATGCAATCTGCCTAGTTTGGTTGAAAGAATGGATGACATTAAAGAACAAGAAACTATTAGCCCTAGAGGGATATAAAAAAATATTTGGATGGCACGCATATTTATGGCATGACAAAGTAAAGGTCAACTCGATGTTCCTGCATCACTTTGTTCGGAGAAGTCTATACATAATCTGGAAGAAGTACAGAATTTATCTACAAGAAGGAACCCCTTTGTGGGTGGTTCCATATGAGGTGATAGACCCGAGAGCTGTTGATAATGAACAACAATGTTTAACGTATAAAGAAATAACTAAAACTGAAGCATCCAAACTTAGAATAAAGACACAAGAGGAACTATCACCTAACTACGATTGGTTCCAGTATAGACAGATCAGAGACTTATATAATTCGGACTCTGTAAAGGGAGGTATACGAATAGAGAATTCGGAACTAGAGCAGACCCTTCTTAAAGAAGATAAGAAAAGAATATCCAAGGTATACCAAGTACTGTTGAAGTGGTATACCGAGGATGAGATAGTTAAAACACAAATGGTGAAATGGGCTATAAACTTTAATAAAGAAATAACAATGGAGGCATGGGAATACTTGTGGAAAACTACAATGAAGACAACGACATGTATTAATATCAAAGAGAACATTTATAAAATGATCTATCGTTGGTACATGACACCAAAGAAGATTGCGCTAGGGAATTTGAATACTTCTAATAAATGCTGGAAATGTAAGAAGCATGAGGGCTCCCTCTATCATATGTGGTGGTCGTGTGAGGTAGCCAGGCAGTACTGGGGGGAAATAATAAGAGAAATGAGTGAAATTTTACAATTTCAAATTAATAAGAACCCAGAACTCCTGCTACTGAACTTGGGAATGGAGGGAATTCCAGCCCAACACAGGACGTTGATATTTTATATGACAGCAGCAGCTAGACTTTTGTATGCGCAAAAATGGAAAGTACAAGAAGTGCCAACTATTGAAGATTGGACTTACAAATTGCTGTATATGGCTGAAATGGACAAGATGACAAGAAAATTGAGAGATCTGGACTCAGGGCAGTTCAACACAGACTGGGAGAAGCTGAAACAATACCTGGAGAAGAAATGGGAGGTGGGAGGAAAACTGTGGCAGTTTGAGAACTACTGAAGTATTGAAGTAGAGGGGGGAGACTTTACCGGGGGGAGAAGAGATAAATGTGAATTAATAAGCAGTCAGATTAATAGATTGACATATATACAGGTATATATAGGTTAACAAACAGAACATAGAGAAAATAATTAATTATAAGGATTAAATATAAGGAGCGATTAACTAACAATATTTTCTTTTTTTTCTGACAAGTTTTGTACCAAACTGAATGTCTGAAGATATAGATGGGTCAAATTGATTGACTACGTGAGGAGAGATATATAGAACTATTATAAAAAGATAGAATGAGTAATATATAGAGAGAATAAGTCAAATTGTTTGATATAAACGAATGTATGATCTATATGGTTTATGATATATAGAAATACCTGAAATTGAAAAATTGGGATAAATTGTTTATCTAAGATGGAAACAAAGGCTTACAGTTTGGGCATATAATGTTAAAAATAGTTAAGGATGTACTGCTTAGAATAATGGAGAATATATATTTGTTTTAGATAGAGGAAGCTAATAAAAGTAAGGGAAAGGGGACAAAGGGTTGGAAAGCTGTTGGAAGTCAACAAAAAGGGGGGGGAAAGGGAGGGGGTTAGAGATGAAAAAATTGGGGAAAATTGAATGTAAATGTGGAAATAATGGAGTCTAACCCAATAAAAATTTTTCAAAAAAAAAAAAAAAGGGGAAGAATTGTTACATTATCTGAGAGGAGGCAGGGAATCATAGAATCATATCATAGAAGTAGAGTTGGAAAAGGTCTTACACTCCATCTACACTCCAACCCCCTGCCCAATGCAGGAACAGCCTAAACCATCCCCAACAAGGATTCGTCCAGCCACTCCTTGACGGCCAATGAAGGGGAACCCACCACTTCTCCAGGCAGCCAATTCTACTGCTGGATTACTCTTAACGTGAAGAAGTTTTTCTTCATGTCTGGCCAGTAGTGTCCCTCCTGTGGCTTCAACACTTGTTCCTATCCTTTCTTGCCAATAAGAACAGCTCCCTTCCCTCCCCTAAGTGACAGCCTTTTAAATACTGAAAGAGAGCAATCACGTCTCCCCTCAACCTCCTCTAAACTTTCTGGGTCCATCAAGTTTTATTTGTAGGGTTTGGTTTCCAGGACCCTAATTCAGGTTGCTCTCCTCTGCACCTGTTCCAATTTCTCTATATCTTTTTTGATGTGAATGAATGTAATGGAACAGGATATTTTAAGTGCCTCCATTAACACTATGCAATTTTATGAGTGCAACAGTTTTGAAATGAGGCCTCCAGAACTGCACACAATACTCCACTTGGGACCTGAGCAATGTGGTATATAGTGGGACAATGACTTCCTGCGGTTTCGATGTTATGCCTTTGTTGATACAGCCCAAGATTGTGTTTGCCTTTTCTGTTGCTGCATCTCACTGACTCCACATATTTAGCTTCCCATCCACCCATATGGAGAATCTGGCTCTTATCCGTGTTGAATTGCATCTTATTCAAATCCGCCCACTTTCCCAGTCTGTTCAGATCTTGTTGAATTCTCTACCTATCTTCAAATATGTTTGCTACTCTTCCCAGTTTTGCGTCCTCTACAAATTTATTTTGGAATCCCTTCACACCCTCATCCATATCATTTATAAAAATATATTGAAAAGGCCTGAGCCCTATGGCTCTCTACTGGACACCTCTCTCCAATCTGACGTGATGCCATTGACAACTAGTCTTTGGGGGAAGGTATCCAGCCAGTTCCCTATCCATCTAAACAGCTTTTTTTTTTTGTCTTTTCAGCCTCTGGTGACCTTTGAGGAGGTGTCTGTGCATTTCACTGCGGAGGAGTGGGCTCTGATGGATCTGGGCCAAAGAAGCCTTCACAAGGAAGTCATGGAGGACAATTGTCAGACTGTGGTGTCTCTGGGTAAGGCTGCCCTTTCTCTAATTCAGAGGCCAAAGGCAGACGTGGCTCCTTCTAGTAAGGACACCTGTAGGAGTCTTCATATATCGACTTTCAGTGGGCAAGTTGGGCAGGTCCATGCGCAGGCAGAGGTTGTGCTTCTGTATATCCAGTGGACTCACCTACACTTAGTGTGTAAATTACAATGTTGGTTTGTAAACGAAAAGAAACAGCTTATGGGATGTCAACGGGGCCTCCTCATGGGCCTTTCAGAGCAGCTAAGAAAGCAAACGTTTTGAATAGCAATAATAATGCCTCTATTTACATGTTGAAAACCCTTGTCTAACTCAGGCTTGGTCTGACCTCCCTCTACCCTGAGGTAAAATTTCTCCTCACCAAGCGTATGAAGCTGAATACGGGGCTGGGAAGCCTTTAGTAGTGTGGTTGAGGTTTAGCTTCAACTTTCCTTCTTGTCCCACCCTTAAGTGGCGCGGTTAGCCAGTCAAGTCTAAGTAGAGGAAAGATCAGGGGTTTGCGCTTCCCTTAGAAAGAAACTGGCACAGGAGGCTTATGGAGGTTCGAAATGAAACAGAAGTTTTACTTACAAGTAGGTAAAATAAGAAGGCGTGTAAGCAGGTCCTTAAAACTGAGTGAACAGAATACTTCACTGGTGTGAGGCACAAAACACTTGGTGTGGTTCTTAAGTTGCTGGCTTGTATGAGAGATGTTGGTGTTATCAGACTTAAAGATGTTACAGTAAACTCTTTCTGAGGCTGGCCCTCCTACAAGTTAGGTGCTCCAGTGGTAACACAGTCAAAACCCGTTTAAGATACTGGGCAGGAAATATAGTTATGCTCAAGCTATAACCCTGTTCCTTGTGCTGAAGCGGGGGGGACTGCTTTCTACCCACTTTCTTGGCCTACTATAATTCCCATATCTCTTGTGTCTAGTGCTGTGTTACTGACAGTTTCAGATGGTGACAGAGTGTCAACTTCTCTATTTATTTATAGGGCCCTTGGTGTGCATTTTACGAAGTACAAAAAAAATCCTTGCTCTAAGCCAGGGATCCCCAACCTTTTGGCACATGGGTGCCGCATTAGAGTGCCCAGTGCCTAAAGAGGGCCACAGCTTAACTCAAAATGCAACAAAATTGCAGGGTGATAGCAGCAAATAAGCAGGTTGGAGGGCCGCACAGAAAGAGCTTGGGGGCCGCATGTGGCCCGCGGGCCGCAGGTTGGGGACCCCTGCTGACCTTACAGTCTCCTGTTGGGCATGAGGAGCATAGCAGTTTGGGGAGGGAGATGAAGGGTTGCATTAGGGTCATTCCACTGGGTTCATTCTACTTACACCAGTGTAGGCTTAGGCATGGTTGACCCAAGCAGGAAATGGATGTGGCAGAGCATTGAAGAACAAACTGGGAAAACCTGGGTTTTGGCAGGTTTAGTACGTTTTGTCTGTATCACAGAGAGCCTTGATCTTCAGTCATCGGAGAGTAAATGTTTTCGCCTGGGATAGCAAGGCAAGATTTTAGAAAGGAGAGGCCACAAATGAAAATGCCCCATCTCTGGTGATCACCAACCTCTGAGGGGCTTGGGAGGCTGACTTTAACTGGGGGTCACAATATGACAGGAGGCGATTCGTTTTCGTTTTCCCAGCCATGTCGGACGCTCCTCTCCGCAGGTCTGGGAGGAAATGTCCGAGCAGCCTGATCGGGCTGTTGACCTGCGAGGGTTAACCCCCAGGACTCCCAGTGAGGGGGTCAGGGTCCGGAGCACGGCGGGAAGAACCCCCTGAAAGCAATGCAGGGGGTAAATTGCCCGTTTGCTCCAACGGAGGCTGGCAGACTTGCGCAGCACATCGCGTGCCACCGGGCCATGGAGAACGGCAATAAGCAGATTTAAGGTGAAAACCTGTAAGTAAGCGAATCCCTTCTGATTTCTTAGCGTATGCGAAGGATTGGTGGGAGTTGAAGCTAAGAAGGCGCGGATTTTTTCCCCTCCACGGAGTTTCGGAACTTAGCTGGCACCCCCCCCCCCCAAGACGGCGACGAAAAAGCAGAGCCCTGCGATGAGTAAATCGGTGATGGCAATGTTACAGGGGAAGGGGAAACCCTGGAAGAGATGGTCAGACGAGCAGTCTTTGAAGCTATGCAGCCCTTTGTAGCGGTTAAATGAAATGGGGCAAAAGGTTGATTCAGTGGAAAGCGAAGTGAAAAAAATTAAAGAAACAGCGTCTGGAGCAGAGCAGTCTGCATGCGAAAATGTAGTACTCATGAAAGCAACAAGTAAAGAAGTGAAGCTCTTGGAGAATCAAATAATAGGATTACGAGTGGCCCAAACGGTACTGCGTCTTCAGAATGTAAAAGAGGAGCAAAGTGAAAATTTAAAAGATTTGGTCTCGGAACTTTTGGCGTCATTCGCAAAGGCAACTAAAGAAGAGTTAAAAAGCGATATTCTGGAAGTCCGTCGGACATCTTCAAAATATGCAATGAAGCGTCAGCTGCCTCGCGAGATTATTATTGGCTTTTCATCTAAGAAGACTCGGGACACCATCTTATATAATTCGTATAATGTGGACTTGGACTATCTGGGCAATAAGGTTAAGATATTGAAGGATGTTCCATTTTTGGGTCGTAAAAGAAGATTTAAATATAAAAGACTTGCAGCTTTCCTGAGGAAATGTGAAGTAAAATACAAATGGTTGTTTCCGGAAGGCATCTGGTTCAGATACAAGGATCAAACCTACAAGTTAACATCGGAAGTACAGCTGAGGGACTTTTTGTTTAACCATCAGGAGTTTCAGCAAGAAGAAAGTCCAAAGTCTGAAGGGGAGAGTGGGGGGGGGGGGGGAACGAGCGCAGCTATTGTAGCTGCGCAGAGAGAACTGAGACCGAGACGCGGGGTGGGGGGGGAGAAGACCTGATCCTGAATGTATTCTGTATTTTATAAGATCTACCAATCTGATAGCATATTAGAAAGTTAACTTTAAAGAAAAATTGCTGTATGAAGGGAATACAAGACATGTAGATGTAGTGTGTGTTTTCTGTTTATATGTTGCTCTTCCCTTTTCCCCAGTCCCCTTTTTTCCTTTATATTTCTGTAGTTTTTTATGTTAGAAATTAAAAATAAAAATTATTTATTAAAAAAAAGGTTTCCTAAAACTTTAGGAGGGGAGGGACACCACTCCTAGCCTATAAGGGAGCTAAACAAAGCAAGGTCTACCCTGCAAGAGTATGGTTGGAGGTAGAGTTCACAGCAAAAGGTAGTTATAAGGTAAGTGGTTAATGAGAACTTGCTGAAAGGGGTTCGGCAAAAGTACTTAGACACAACAGGTACCCAGACACAAAAAGTAAAATAATTATTTATTAAGGTGCAAGGTCACAACAGAAATTGCACAAAACAGACTGTGAGGAATAAATCCTATAGCTTAATTAGCTCTAGCTAATACGTACCAATGTTATGGCAAGCAAGATCATTGAGAAGGCAAGAGGCAAAATCTCTGGTCAGAGAGGCAAAGGTAATCCGCCTTCACAGCGCAGCACAATGGATGGGCTCAGGAGTATCCATCTCCAGACATAGCCAGAGTCTGAGACACTGGGTGAGTTACAATGATGGACACTACAACCCACACAGGTCCCAAAGTCTCCATGCTAGATAATGTGTTTTTATGCCAATTTTGCCACCTGAGTGGGGGGGGGGGGAGCCCTCCTCCAATCAATTGGCGAAATCAGAAGGATGGTCAAAGGAGACTACGTGCAGAGAGGTGCTAGGCACAAAGGCTGCAGTCCATTACACCCAGGTCCTATCTTGCAGGTGCAATTAGTTTCATTAGGCAAAAATGTTAATTGGCACACTGACTAGCCAGGGAAGCTCCACCACTCCTAGTGTCTTATCTAATTGCCAAGGTCAGAGCATCCAAAAAGCAAGGACAGCAACAAAACCTAACAGGGTTTCTTGACCAAGGCCTTATGAAACTTGTCTTCTCCTGGAAAGCTTAATAAAAAAACATTTAAGCGTTTTTCTCCACAATCCTCATTTAGGGCCTTGGAGTTGGAACCAGGATCAGTGCAGCTGCTCCAATTGATCCACTTACATGAGAAATTTATCTCTGTATTTGCATTGGTCTTCAGAGAGAGGGGATTTGAACCTGAGGTGTGATGAGCCCAGGGTGGGTATTTTTGTTGGGGGGAGCAGCAGGCCCACCCCTTTATTTGTTGTTTACTGAGAGACTTGCCCTGGCGGTAGTACATGTGAAAAAGATCTCGGGGTCTTTAGCTACACTGCTGTAGCTAAAAAGGCAAATGCGATTTTGGGCTGTATCAACAGAAATATACTGTCCAGGTCACATGAGGTGATGGTACCGCTTTACTGTGCTCTGGTTAGACCCCACTCGGAGTCCTCTGTTCAGTTTTGGGCACCACAGTTTCAGAAGGATGTTGAAAAGCTGGAACAGCAGCTACTGATGCCCATATCTAGCCCTTGGAAGCAGCACCCACGAACTCCAGTAGATCCATCTCAGCCATCTCAGCCAGGCCCACAGGAGGTGGACTGGGTAAGGGAGCCACTGGACAAGCTTCAGCAGCAGAGGTTAGCCGGGCAGAGGAAATGCCCTGCCCTTGGGAGAGATGAAGTGGGAGGGACCGGGAGATGTGAGATTGATTGATTACATTGATAGCCTGCCTTCCCCGCAAGCATGAGTCGACCCAGCCCTTCCACCGGATAGGCTGGAAGAAGGGCCACTCAGGGAGGCTGGCTGAGGATTAGGAGGAAACCCAGAAGCAAGTTCCTGGGGGGGGGGGGGGGGAATTACAGCAATATGCAGCTGGGGGTGTGCTGTCCCATCCTGGGCTAGAGAAGGAACAGGGTGGTGCAACCCCCTTCCCTGCCCATCTGAGGACTGCCCCTTCAACCTGCTGGCACTGATCAGGCTGCAATAATCCAGCCTACAGGTGACCATTGCCTGGATCACTGTCATTAAGTCGTGGGTCGAAAGGTAAGGTACAAGCTGCCTGGCCTGTTGAAGGTGAAAAAAAGAGGACCTGGCAACCTCTGCAACCTGTGCCTCCATTTTCAAGGAGGCATCCAGGATCACCCCCAAGCTCCTAACCATCAGAACTGGCGCAAGTGGTGCTCCATCGAAGGTCGGGAGCTGGAGTCTAGTACTTAAGCACCCACAACTCAAGTGCAGGACCTCCATCTTTGTTGGATTTAATTTCAGTCAACTCTGTTTCAGCCAACCAGTCACAGCTTCAAAAGCACACTCCAGGACATCTGGGGCCGAGTCAGGCCAGCCCTCCTTCATCAGATACAGCTGGGTGTCATCCGCATATTGATGACACTCAAGTCCAAAACTTCACAGCAACTGGGCAAAGGAGTGCATACAGATGTTGAACAATAATGGGGAGAGTATCGCCCTTTGCGGAACACTGCACACAAAAGGGTGACGGGGTGACAATTTCTCCCCAAGCGCCACCCTCTGTCCCTGACGGTGGAGAAAAGAGACAAGCCACTGCAAGGCAGTCTCTTGTAATCCCACATCAGTGAGGCGGTGGATCAACAGATCGTAATCAACCATATTGAATGTCGCTGAGAGATCCAATAGAATCAGCAACGCCGATCTGCCTCGATCCAGGTGCCTGCAAAGATCGTCTGTGAGGGCGACCAGCAATGTCTCTGTCCCATGCCCTGGGCAGAAACTGGATTGGAAGGGATCTAGGGCTGAGGTATCCCTCAGGAACCCCTGCAGCTTTTCCACCACTGCCCGCTCAATCACCTTACCCAGGAGCAGGAGATTTGACACTGGGTGGTAATTGGTCGGGTTAGTGGTGTTCAAAGATGGTTTCTTTAAGAGTGGCCTCACCACCGTCTCCTTTAATACCTCAGGGAAAACCCCAGAACCCAGAGACAAGTTGACAATGGCCTTCAAAGGACCCTATATCACATTGACACTGGCCGTCACCAACCATGATGGGCATGGGTCCAGGAGGCACGTGGTGGGCTTCACTGTTCGCATGGTCCTGTCAATCTCATCCCCACAGAGTGGACTAAAGTGATTGAATATCGAGCCAGAAGACAACCAAGGGGTCTCTAGTTCACATACTGTATCAATCGTGGCTAGAAGACTGCATTGGAGAGACAAGATCTTGTCAGCAAAAAAAGCTCCCCAAAGCCTCACAGCTTATATCTGAATTCGAAATTTGCCGGTCTCCATCTGATAAGGAGACCAATACACAAACCACATTAAACAGTTTTGCTGGGTGTGAGGCTGCTGACACAATGGAAGCTGCATAGAATTCCTTCTTCACAACCTTCACCGCCATCTCATAGACTTTCATAAACGTCCTATAAGAGGCTCTTGCCTGTTCATCACAAGAGCGCCTCCACACTCGCTCAAGCTTTTTTAGCTCTTGTTTGTTCCATCGCAGCTCCTCTGTATACCAAGGAGCTCACAGGGTACGGAGGCGAAAGGGGCGATGGAGCGATTTCACCAGTGGCTTCAGAGAGCCGGACTTGCCAGTCCTCCACCAGCTCATCCAATGAACCGCAGTGGAGCTTTGGATCCTGCAGAGCATTCTGAAAACCAATTGGATCCATGAGTCTCTGTGGGCGAGGATACATTTGCTCACCACCCTTGCAGAGGGGGCGGTGGCATATCCAACCAAGCCTTCAAAACTGAGTGGGCAGACCATGGCGCCAGTTCTACTGCTTCCAGAACCACATTTATCCCCATCCCCAAAATCAAATCTAGCATATGGCCTGCTTTATGTGTAGAGGCTGACACAAATTGAGAGAGTCCCAGTGCTGCAATGGAAGATGCTAGGACCGCAGCCTGTACAGAGGTGGCATAATCAGTGTGGACATTGAAATCCCCCAGCACCACCAACCTGGGGTACTCCAAGGCCCGCTCTGCCAACAAATCCAGCAGGCACGGCAGTCGGTATACCAGACAGCCAAACTCTCCTTGGCACCCCACACCAGGCCCACACAAACACTGCCAGAAATGTCAGGGATGGGGAGAGTCCAGAAGGAGAAAGACTCTCGAGTAAGGATCACCCCCCCACACCCCTCTGGCCTCCAGTTCAGGACTGATGGAGGACTGAGTATCCTGGGGGAGGGGGTCAGTTCTTCTGAGGTGACTGATTCGGCTTCTCTAACCCAGGTCTTGGTCACGCTTACCAGGTCCACTTCATTCCCTTCAAAAAAGTCTTGCAGTGTTGCTGTTTTATTGTTTATGGAGCTGGTGTTGTACAATATCAGTGTCAAAGGGGAGGGGGCTTATCTTTCTAGCTCCCTCCCCAGTGTATCTCAGGATGGGGGACAGGTTAGAAGGGCATTGAGCCATACCGTTGGACTAGATGACCATGGGAATCCATTTCAGCTTTATGTTTTTACTAGCAACAAAGCCCGTTGTGGGAAAAAATACAACAGTTCATGATCAGCCACGGCCAATGAACCAGCGGTCAGGAGAGGCTCGGTCCGTTGCATTCGGGTGCAGTTCGGGAAGCCAGACACTCAGGCTCCAGCAATCTATTCCCCTGGCAATGGAGCCAGGGGAATGCCTGAGCTCTTTCTGCCCTCCTTCTGTCGCCCTGGAAACCCGAATGGAAGCCCAGCTTTCCTTGATCAGCAGGGCTTCCTTCCAACCACGGAGCTGCAAAGCAGTTACAAGTTGGGAGAGGACACCCAGGGGAGGGAGGGGGAAGGGGGTGTTCTGTAGCCATGGGCACTCATATCTCATCCCTGCAAACCCTGATAGGCAGCTCTGACAGCGAAACACAGACCTCCTGTGTTGCTGAATGGGACCCCTACTTATAAATAGCCATGGTCTCCCAGGCTGGGTCTCACTTTCTGCAAGCGGTGGAGTGGGACAGAGCTCTTGCTTGCCACTTGCTAGCCTTTGGGGAGAGAGACTGAGAGTACAATTGAGCTTGGCTTTGGGGGATAGGGATCTATCTACTCTGGTTCCAGGGCTGCTGCCTGGCTCTGGGGCCAAGGTCAGTGGGCATCTTGGCTGAGGGCTCACATTATTATTAATCAGTGCCTGATCTGTTCAGGTCTGTGGGAGTGGTGGGCTAGGGCTCTAGTGCCTCCCTCCCTCTGGTGCCAGGCCTGCTGCCAGACCCTGGGGTCAAGCTCAGTGGGTACCTCGGCTGAGGGCTCACATTATTATTAATCAGTGCCTGATCTGGTCAGGTCTGAGGGAGCGGTGGGCTAGGGCTCTAGTCCCTCCCTCCCTCTGGTGCCAGGGCTGCTGCCAGGCCCTGGGGTCAAGCTCAGTGGGTACCTCGGCTGAGGGCTCACATTATTATTAATCAGTGCCTGATCTGTTCAGGTCTGTGGGAATGGTGGGCTAGGGCTCTAGTCCCTCCCTCCTTCTGGTTCCAGGGCTGCTGCCAGGCCCTGGGGCCTAGCTAGGTGGGCACCTGGGCTGAGGGCTCACCAAATGATTTGTATTATTATCACAATCCTAATCATTTTAATTATGATTCTTATTATTACTATTATTATTCTTAGTCACTGTCCCTGTTCTGCCCAGGCATCTTTGTGTGCTGGGCTATGGCTGTAGCCCCAGCCTCTGGTTCCAGTGCTGCTGCCAGGCCCTGGGGCCAAGCTCAGTGGGCGCCTCAACTGAGGGCTCACACAGTGGTATTAGTGCCTGTTCTGTTTAGATCTGTGGGCGTGGTGGGCTAGGGCTGTAGTCCTTCCCTCCCTCTGGTGCCAGGGCTGCTGTCAGGGCTGCTGCCAGGCCCTGGGGTCGAGCTCGGTGGGACCAGACCTGACCAGATCAGCTGAGGGCTCACATTGATTATTATAAAAAAGTGCCTGATCGGGTCAGGTCTGTGGGCATGGTGGGCTAGGGCTCTAGTCCCTCCCTCCCTCCCTCCCTCTGGTGCCAGGGCTGCTGCCAAGCTCAGTGGGCGCCTCAACTGAGGGCTCACACAGTGGTATTAGTGCCTGTTCTGTTTAGATCTGTGGGCGTGGTGGGCTAGGGCTCTAGTCCCTCCCTCTCTCTGGTGCCAGGGCTGCTGCCAGGCCCTGGGGCCAAGCTTGGTGGGACCCTCAGCTGAGGGCTCACATTGATTATTATAAAAAAGTGCCTGATTGGGTCAGGTCTGTGGGCATAGTGGGCTAGGGCTCTAGTCCCTCCCTCTGGTGCCAGGGCTGCTGCCAGGCCATGGGGCCGAGCTCAGTGGGCACCTCGGCTGAGGGCTCAACATTGATTATTGATCAGGGCCTGATCGGGTCAGGCCTGTGGGAGTGGTGGGCTAGGGCTCTAGTCCCTCCCTCCCTCTGGTGCCAGGGCTGCTGCCAGGCCCTGGGGCCAAGCTCAGTGGACACCGCGGTGGAGGGCACACAGAGTCATCTCCTTTCCTTTCCTCCTTAATTCTAGTTTGGTGGCACAATGAGTCTTCCTCTTGTGTTGGCTGCCAAGGGTGGTTGTGGGGTGAAGTGCGATGGCAGTCCTCCTGGTCCAGTTGTGGAAAGCAGTTTTGGGTGTGGCTTGGGGGGCACAGGGAGTCCTCCTGCTCCCCCCAATTCACCTATGTGGGCTGTGGAGGCCCAAGAGGTCTTTGCACAGGGGGGAGAGAATCTCTCAACATTTTGAGGAGGGGCGGGCGGGTGATGGATCCCTGGAGGAATGGTATGTGTGTTATGAAAGATCCTTCCCGTCCCCATCCCAAACTCTCGGTGGTGTCCCCTCCCGCAGTCCACCCCTCACCCTGTCATCCGTGTCCAGCCCCTCAGCGCAGCCTGTAACAGTTCGTCCTCCTTCCCCTGGGACAGTTAGCGGTCGACGTTACAACGCCTCCATATGGAGGCACTTTCGGGCCCTTCCTGATGACCCCCATGTGGTGTGGTGCCGTGCCTGTGATGTCCTGGTGCGCAGGGGCAAAAACCCAAAGCACCTGTCTTCGACGGCCCTGACTTGGCACCTGAAGAGGCACCACCCGAGCCTGTCTCCCTCCTCACCCAGTGAAACATCCATTGGGGGGAGAAAGGGGGCCACCCGCTCTTCTGAGCGGGGGTCATTGGGAGGATCACTTTGCCCTGAGGGTGATGCTGGTGAGAGCTGAGCGCTCCGGCAGGCTGCGCTGGCGGAGGTTGTCCCCTCGGGGTCTGGGACAGCGCCGCTTACAACCTCGAGGCTGATGGCTCAGGAGGCAGCTGCCACCGCACTGTTCCTCAGTGGGACCCTCGGGTGAGGACCCGCGGTGGCTGGGGGATCAGGCCCCTGGTCCGAATGACACGTCCTCTCCCTCCCACGCCGAGAATACCAGTGCACTCCTCTTTGGCCTGGCGGTTGCGGGGGGATCTTCCCACTTACCCTTCACATGACAGATCCTCTCCCTCCCATCCTTTCCAGCAAGGCAGGAAGGTGGCCGATGTCAGCTGCTGCTGCTGCTGTCACATTTCCATCTCCCCCTCTCAGGAACCACTCTGACCCGTCCAAACAATGCCTCCTGTCCTGCCCATCTCCTACTTTCCGCAAAGGCAGGGCGGCGGATCAGGTCAGCCCCTGCTTCACGAGGGACTATCCTGTTATTGTTTGTTGTGGATTTTCCGGGCTGTATTGCCGTGGTCTTGGCATTGTAGTTCCTGACGTTTTGCCAGCAGCTGTGACTGGCATCTTCAGAGGTGTAGCACTGAAAGACAGGGATCTCTCAGTGTCAAAACATCAGGAGCTACAATGCCAAGACCACGGCAATACAGCCAGGAAAATCCACAACAACCATCATTCTCTGGCCGTGAAAGCCTTCGACAATATATCCTGTTACTGCTCCCTCCTTGGTTACACAGCTCGGTTGCGCTCGCACAGCCGATTGTATTGTGTATGGATACAGTCGATTGACAGTGTGGCAGCACCCCTGTCAACGGGACTGACGGGACCTCTTTCAGCTGGGTGAAAGGGGTGAAATCAGATGGATTTCTCTCTGCTACACCAGCGGATTTCTGTCTGCAACACGGAGAATCATCGTTAAAGACTCTGGGGGGCTTACAAAGTGCACCCCTCAGGACACTGGGACATTGAATATCCCCTTAAAGGGTGTATTATGATAAGTCTTTTGAAAATATTGTATGAGAGTTGATCATTATTTTTGTATCAAGTATAGCAATTGAGAAATATTTGCATTAAGTGCATTTAAGAAACATTATTCACTTAATCTTTCCCGGCTGGGTTAAGGTGGGGGTGGGCATTGTCACCTGCTCTGCTTATTGATTGCTCTTGTTCTTTCACCAGTTGGCATATGTATATTGTCATTTATTTATCTCTATGAATGATTTGGTTCTTGATTGATAGTTGTTATACTTGTATTACTTGGATATAGAGAATTGCATGACTTATATTTTGCACTTTGCACTTTAAAAAATTGAAAAAGATTTTGGATGAATAACTAAATTGTGTATACATTTTTGGTTTTACCTCCTTGATTTTGTAGTTGCTTCAGCTTGTTGTTTAAGGAGGTGCCCTGGTGTTTCAGGCCCTGCTCCTATTATTAGCTGGCTTAAGGTGTGGGGGGGGGGGTGAGAATTGCCGGGGGTGGGCATTAACACCTGCTCTGCTTCTAATATGAGCTGGGTAAGGTGGGGGGTGGGGCAGGCATTGCTGCGTATTCCTTTCCTGATCCAAGCTGGCTAAAGGGGGGTGGGCATTGCCAACTGCTCTGCTCATTATACCAGCTGGGTTAAGATGTTGGGTGGGTATTGCCACCTGCTCCACTCCTAATACAAGTTGGGTGAAGACGGTGGGTGGGCATTGCCACCTGTTCCACTCCTGATCCCAGATGACTGATGGAGGGTGGGTATTGCTACCTGCCCCACTCCTAATACCACCTGGGTTAAGGTGGGGGTGGGCATTACAACCTGCTCTGCTCCTAATACCAGCTGGGTTAAGGCATTGGATGGGTATTGTCACCTTCTCTGCTCCTAATAGCAGCTGAGTTAAGGTGGGGGTGGACATTGCCACCTGATCTGCTCCTAATATTAGCTGGGTTAAGGTGGGAGTAGGTATTGCCACCTGTTCCACTCCTAATACCAGCTGGGTGAAAGCAAGGGGCTGGTACTGCCACCTTTTCCCCTCCCAATACTGGCCTGACCTTCCAGCCATGGCACGTTTTCTGGAGCGACATGGTGCCTTGCCTGGGCTTCCCTCTGCGGTAGCGCCCTCTGGTGGTGCACCAGGGTATAAAGTGAGTTGTCTGAAACATGCTTACTCAATTATATAGTAGGATGTTTATTGTAACTGAAAACTCAACAACTGGTTAATATATAGCAGTATTTGTTTGCACTTAAATTGATTTCTGTTCCCTCATTAACAATGACTTTTCCCCTTGATTTCGCTTTTGCTTTAAGGTTTCACCACTATCTTCTTTTTTTTCAGAGGCTGTTTGTCTGCAGAAAAGACCTAAGAAAGAACCACAACCACTCCAATTGGAACAGGAACAGCAAATAAGGAAGCCTAGAACAAGATGGAAGAGGAGGAATGACTCCTCTGCTTCTCAGGGTAATGAATCCCAGGACAGCCTGCCATACCGTGGAAGAATCACTTGCCCCGTGTGTAGAAAAGAATTCCTTTACCAATCACTGTTTGATACACATTGGAGAAAACACACAGGGGAGAAACCGTATCAGTGTGCAGACTGTGGAAAGAACTTTGCCCAGTACACAAATCTTACTGTCCATCGACGTATCCATACAGGTGAGAAACCATTTAAATGCGTGAACTGTGGAAAGACCTTTGCTCGAAGTGCAGACCTTACTGTCCATCGACGTATCCATACAGGTGAGAAACCATTTAAATGTGTGGACTGTGGAAAGAGCTATGCTTGCAGTGCGCAGCTTACTATCCATCGACGTATCCATACTGGAGAGAAACCATATAAGTGTGAGGACTGTGGAAAGAGTTTTGTTAAGAGTGCAAACCTTACTGTCCATCGGCGTATCCATTCAGGGGAGAAACCTTTTAAATGTGTGGACTGTGGAAAGAGCTTTGCTCGGAGAACAGATTTTAATGCCCATCGACGTATCCATACAGGGGAGAAACCATATAAATGTGTGGATTGTGGAAAGAGCTTTGCTCGGAGAACAGATTTTAATGCCCATCGACGTATCCATACAGGGGAGAAACCATATAAATGTGTGGATTGTGGAAAGAGCTTTGCTTGGAGAACAGATTTTAGTGCCCATCGACGTATCCATACAGGGGAGAAACCATATAAATGTGTGGATTGTGGAAAGAGCTTTGCTCGGAGTACGCGGCTTACTGTCCATCGACGTATCCACACAGGGGAGAAAGCATTTAAATGTGTGGACTGTGGAAAGAGCTTTGCTCAGAGTGCAAACCTTACTGTCCATCGACGTATCCATACAGGAGAGAAACCATATAAGTGTGAGGACTGTGGAAGGAGCTTTTCTCGGAGTCCAGACCTTACTGTCCATCGACATATCCATTCAGGGGAAAAACCATATCAGTGTATGGACTGTGGAAAGAGCTTTACTTGGAGTGCGCAGCTTATTCTTCATTGACATATCCATACAGGAGAGAAACCATTTAAATGTGTGGACTGTGGAAAGAGCTATGCTTGCAGTGCGCAGCTTACTATCCATCGACGTATCCATACTGGAGAGAAACCATATAAGTGTGAGGACTGTGGAAAGAGTTTTCTTAAGAGTGCAAACCTTACTGTCCATTGGCATATCCATTCAGGGGAGAAACCTTTTAAATGTGTGGACTGTGGAAAGAGCTTTGCTCGGAGAACAGATTTTAATGCCCATCGACGTATCCATACAGGGGAGAAACCATATAAATGTGTGGATTGTCGAAAGAGCTTTGCTTGGAGAACAGATTTTAGTGCCCATCGACATATCCATATAGGGGAGAAACAATGTAAATGTGTGGATTGTGGAAAGAGCTTTGCTCGGAGTACGCGGCTTACTGTCCATCGACGTATCCACACAGGGGAGAAAGCATTTAAATGTGTGGACTGTGGAAAGAGCTTTGCTCAGAGTGCAAACCTCACTGTCCATCGACGTATCCATACGGGGGAGAAACCATATAAATGTGTGGATTGTGCAAAGAGCTTTATTCATAAAGCACAGCTTACTGCCCATCAACGTATACATTCAGGGGAGAAACCGTTTGAATGTGTCAAGTGTGGAAAGAGCTTTACTTGGAGTTCAAGTCTTATTGTCCATCGACGTATCCATACAGGGGAGAAACCATATAAGTGTGAGGACTGTGGAAAGAGCTTTGGTAAGAGTGCAGATCTTAATGCCCATCGACGTATCCATTCAGGGGAGAAACCATTTAAATGTGTGGACTGTGGAAAGTGCTTTACTTGGCGTGCGCAGCTAACTGTCCATCGACATATCCATACAGAGTAGAAACGATGTAAATATGAGGGCTGTGGAAAGAGCTTTGCTTAGAGTACAGCATGTTACATCCATCAATATATCAATTCAGGGGAAAAGCCATATAATTGTGAGGACTGTGGAAAGCGCTTTGTTCGGAGTACAGATTTTAACGTCCGTCAACGTATCCATTCAGAGAAGGAACCATATAAATCTGTGGACTGTGGAAAGAGCTTGTTCAGAGTGCATACCTCGCTGTCCATCAATATATCCATATAGGGAGATACCATATACCGTATACCCTGCAGCTGTGGACAAGTTTACGTCGGGACCACAAAGTGTAGCATCCAGACAAGAATAAAAGAACATGGAAGACACTGCAGACTTGGACAACCTGAAAAATCAGCAGTGGCTGAACATAGCCTAACTCAAACAGGACACAGTATCTTATTCCAGGACACCAAAATACTGGACAACACTTCCAGGGGAATACGTTCCTGGAAAGCTACTGGAATAGGACTTCGCTATCCTAGTCTGCCTTAGACAGATATATAAGCTATGAACCTCGTAGAGGGCTTAGTAACAAGAGAATATACTGCATCTGTTGCATTTGTTATATTGTAATTTTGTATCACTGTATGTTTGCATATATATATATATATATATATATATATATATATATATATATATATATATATTTGCATGTTTGTATAATTACAAAGCACAATTGTTGCAGTGAAGGTAAGTCTTTCAGTATCCATCCCGGGTGGGTTCCCCACTTTCTCCTTGTTGCCTTGTTCCAGGGTGAGCCTTGTTCTAGTGTTACCACCTCGAGGTTGGCAAGTAGGGTTGTCAGCTTCAGGGGCTGAAATGCGTGGCTGCTGGGTGCACAAGCTCACCAGGGTGCCTGGCACCACCCCCCAGCACTCCCCCCTGCAGTTGCCCATCCTGCCCTACCATGGGCTGGGGAGGGAGCAATACTATGCCCGGCCACCCTGCCTCCCCCTTTCTGATTGCGGCACTGGGGAGGGGGCAACGCCAGCCCTGGCTGCCCTGCCCTCCCCCTGACCAGATCGAGGCATGGCAGAGGCAGCAATGCCTGGCCCACCTGCCCTGCCCTTTCTAGAGCCCGTTGTATCTTTCCCCATAACGGGCTTCGCTACTAGTATAATATTAATAACAACATTTGATTTATATAATGCCTTTCAAGACAACTTAATGCCCACTCAGATCGGTTTACAAAGTATGTTATTACTATCACGACAACAAACACCCTGTGGTGTGGGTGGGGCTGAGAGAGCTTCAGAGAACTATGACTAGCCCAAGATCACCCAGCTGGCTTCAAGCGGAGGAGTGGGGAATCAAACCCAGCTCTCCAGATTAGAGTCCTGCACTCTTAACCATACACCAGACTGTCAATAGGGTGACTATAGACTTTGCTACATTGTAAGTATGATCCTACCAGGTTGTTCTTGTGTTGCTTAATATGTCTTTCTTAGAATTGCATATGATCTATTTCAGCATTTCTTCAACTCTGTATTGTATTCCTGTTTTAAATCTTTGCAAATTTGCATGTATAACCCCTATAACATTGTTTATTGAAGTGTCTTTGAAATTGACTGTAGTGACTCACACTGTGTAATCTATTTTGCTTCTCAATGTACTCCCCACTTTCGATGGATTTCGTTTGACCCTTGCAGACTTGGATCCAGTGCTACTACTAGAAGAACAAGTTAAGGCAGCCACCTGCAGGTGCCACCCTGCACATGGGTGAAATCAACAGCAGCCCGTACACGGGCTTTCTCTGTGATGGTCCCTACCCTGTGGAACTGCCTGCCGAGGAGGTCAAGAGAACCCGCACTCTCTTGGCTTTCCGCAAACTATGCAAAACTGAATTAATGAAAAAGGCTTTTTACTCAGATAGGAAGGCCGTATTGTAGGGATGAAGTCTCAGATGCTTCACTAATGAGTTAGGGACCTTAGACTTCACCACTATGTTGCCTTACATATTATTTGTTGCTTAAATATGTACTCCATGCACTACCTGTGCTTCATGGGGTCTAATGTCAGTCCTAGAACTGATTAGGTTTTGTTTCAGCCTTTCTTCAGCTCTGTATTGGATCCTTGCTAATGTTTTTTCTTTCTAATTATTTACCCTATGTCATTGTTTATGGAAATGTCCTTGACAGTATATGGAAATTTCCTTGATACTGTATAGATATGTCCTTGATACTGATTGTACTAGTCTCACACTATGTAATCTGCCTTGAGTCTCAGTGAGAAAGGCGGACTATAAATAAATAAATAAATAAATAAATAAATAAATAAATAAATAAATAAATAAATAAATAAATAAATAAATGGTTCTGTGGAAAGCATGAGAGTGGCCCAAAGTTAACCAGCAACCTTGTTACCTGTCAGTTTATGGAATTCCAGTTACTCTGATTTCATCTCCCACACCTTGCTGCAAGAAATCCAAGGTCTCTTGAGTCAAAAGGTTCTTTATTGAAAGATTATATTCAAAGTACAGGTGTCCATAATTAATCCAAATGCATGAAAGCTTCCGGCTGACCATTAAGCTTTCTTGAGCATGACGTGTTAGTTACATGTTGCAATATATCAAAACCTCATTCTATCCCCTCCCCCCCCCCATTGCCCAGCTACAGTAGAAGCCTGGGAAGGCAAGAGAAACTCTTCCAAGGTCGATGACTAGTCCTGGTAGATAAGGTCTTCCTGGGAGCACAGCTGTCTGTCTGTGAACCTGTAGACAAACAACACTGGAAAACTACAGAATGAGGAAGCATCAAAAACAATATGGCGTTACTGTGGATAGCAAGCCTGACATTACCCAAATGGCTGCATGTGGGAATTTGAACCTGGTTCTCAGAACCAAATATCACTGTTACCCAGTTTCTCTAACACTGAAATCCTAAGAAAAGTTATTCCAATCTAAACCCATTGATGTCAGTGGGCTTGGACTGGGTTAACTCCTTTTAGGATTGCACAGGAAGTGACCCATCAAGCCACATGATATATGTATGCAATGAAGCAACATAACAGCCCTTAGTTGGAGTGTGCATAACAGAACAAATGAGTTAAACACACACAGAAATGGCTGGTTTCGTCTGTTAAATGGGATTCTGGAACAGAGTCCCAAGCCACCCACCCACCCAATAGTTCTTGTGTTTTGTTTTGGTTCTTAACAACATAACAGCAGTGCTTGAGGCTGGCCAGCCATGCAGTGTTGGCTCGTAGGCAACATCTTATTTTCCTTAATAGCAAACTGCCTGCATGCAACCAATCAGGGGAGAGATTGAGCCCTGGTGTGGCATGGTATCTGCATTGGTGGGAAGAGGAATGTGTGTATTACAATCAAGCAAATGCATTTTGTCTTTGGTTCCTCCCAGGCAATGGTGTTGGCATTGAGTGAATGGCTGGCTTGTCCTTGTAGGGAGTGGGATCAGTTCTCAAAAGACTTGCTTTGTACTGAGGTGGGGGGGAGCGGCAGACGGCATGCCGTCATCAGCATCACCTTGCTATTGTCTCCTCACCAATCCCTTTCTCTGTCCTTTTACACTCCGTACAAGGAAAGGCAAAGAAGCAACATGCAATGTCATGCAAGTGTATCAAGGTTTAGCCGGGGCTCCGCTGCTCTTCCCAAGGCTGGAGGGTAGAGATGCACAGACACCCACGGCTTCCCTTTTTAGACCAAACTTAACAAACTTGCCAATGAGAGACTGCTCTCACATTAGCGTGGTACACTGCCACCACTCCCTTAGACTATCCCCAGGGACTGAAGTAAATGGAGGAAAACTCTAAGCTTATAGGAGAACTAAAGCAGAAAGTCTACCCTGCAAGGTTGACTTACAAGCAGTTTCCAAAACAGAAATTCATCTTGGTAGGTGGTCCAAGGCCAGAGTATGGGGTTTGGTTAGGTCTTTTGAGGTATCAGAATCAAGAACCACACCAGATAAAAAATATAATTATTGTGGTGCAAAAGATAATTAAAATTAGACAAGACAGATTGTAGGAGAATGAAATAACAAAATCCTAAAGCATTTAAGCACTAACTATACATTCCATGGTATTCCAACAGAAGTTAGGCAGAAAACAGAGTCTCTTTCCAGAGGCACACAGAATTTCATTTGTTCAGCATAATAAGACACAAAGATGGTTGCAGCAGAGCTTCCATCCTATGGAATCAGAGCCAGAACTGAAGCCATTGCTGGGCCACAGCTTAAGTAGCTACAACCTGACTAAAGCCCATTGTCTCATGTTGGTTAGTTAATTTATGGGTCTTGGAGTCTTGAATGATCCAGGCCTGCTGACCAATCAAGAGTCCAAGAACTGATGTCACCGTTGCTCGGTGCGTACGTGAAGAATGAGGAGTAAGACCAAATCTGCAGCTTTTGGTGCCACCCCTTTCTCCCCCAGGTGCGAGATGGTGTGTTTAGGCAAGAATGTTAATTGGCAGGAAACTGTACCGTGGAAGCTCTCCCTTGCTAACGAGCTAGCACAATATCTTATCTACAAGGTCACTGTGTACCAACAGCTTTTATAAGCTCTGGAAGATTTATAATCAGGAAGATTTCTGGAAGGCCAGAGAGCCTGAACCAAAGTTTTAAGAACATGGCTACAGTTTGAATCAGAAATTTAAGCATTTTCTTCACATCTTCCCACTTCTGAACTGGAAATTACTGGGTTCTACTCAAATTTCATCTTAAAAAACTAAAGAAAATGCAAGCAAGTGAATAAATAAAATATACCTGTAATCCTAAAACACAATAAAAACACACAAGGAATGGGTAAAACAAGGCTAAAGCTGGGAGTGAGGTAATACAATTAATGAGCAGCCAGTGAGGTTACATCACAAGCAATTTCAGGTAAAGTCAGGCAACGAGTTTGGCAGTGAGAATACATTCAAGAGCATAATACAAAAGCAATTTCAGCAATGCTGCATTGGTTCAGTTACAGAAAGCAAAAATAGGTTAGCACAACTCAAACGGCAACTTCGGCAGTATTAGAATCATAGTAAATCTTGGACTATCTATCAGGAACAATATTTTCAGAAACTTTAATATGTTGAATGAAAAAATCATACTCCTGCAAAGCAAGACTCCATCTTAGCAATTTCTGGTTGGTGTTCTTAACTCTATCTAGCCGACACAGAGGAGAATGATCAGTTTGAAGAGTGAATCTTTGACCCCACAAATAAAATCTCAATTTAGTCAGGTCCCACACAATACTGAAACATTCTCTCTCAAGGGTACAAAGATTGCATTCCCTAGGAAGTAACTTTTTGCTCAAAAACACAATCTGGTGTAATTCTGCATTAGGTCCTTTTTGGCACAGGACCGCCCCAACCCCAGTTTGGCTAGCATCTGTTTGAACAAAAAAAGGTTGAGTTGGATCAAGAGCAATCAAGATGGGTGATGGCATCAGACTAGCTTTTAAGTTTTCAAAGGCAGATTGACGTCGGTCTGTCCAGACTACTTTAAGAGGTTGTTTTTTCTTGCACAAGTCAGTAAGAGGCACAGCAATAGTCGAAAAATGATTGATGCATCTTCTGTAGTATCCTGTAAGGACCAAAAAGGATTGAACTTCATGTTTAGTTTTAGGAACAGGCCAGTCTAGAATACTTTGCACTTTAGCATCAAGAGGCTTAACAGTACCTCCATCGACACGATGACCTAAATATTTGATGTCAGCAAGGCCAAATTGGTACAAATTGGTACAGTGATTCCAGCAGCTTTTATGCAACTCAAAACTTGACTCACATGGTCCATATGCTCAGACCAGGTTTCACTATAAATAGCCAGGCCATCTATATATGCACAGGAGAAAGATGACAAGCCCTGGAGCAGATTATTGACCAATCTCTAAAAGGTCATAGGTGCATTCCTAAGGCCAAAGGGCATAGTGACAAACTGGAACAGTCCAAGATGGGTTACAAAAGCAGATTTCAAAGAGGCATCCTCATCAAGGCCTACTTACCAGTAGCCTTTATTTAGGTCCAGCACAGTGATAAACTTTGTTCTGCCAAGCTTCTCAATCAGTTCATCAATGTGAGGCAAAGGAAATTGATCTGGCATAGTCACAGCATTCAGTCTTCTCTAATCAATGGAAAAATGGATTCCAACATCTTTCTTAGGCACAAGTACAACAGGTGCAACCCAAGGGGAAGTGGAAGGCTTGATAACATCCAATTATAACATTTCTTGGATATCATTAGCAATGCTGGCCACTAACCCTGTAGGGATAAGTATTTTTATTTATTTATTTCAAATTTCTATTCCATCCTCCCCAAGAGTGGGCTCAGGGCGGATAACAACGTATTAAAATACGAAATACAATAAAAACAACATAGTAAAATACAATAAAATCCATACACATTTAAAACAGGATGGTGGACAGCCTTCACAGGGAGGGTTAAGATTTTATACACCCCTTTTTTTTCAGGCCGGCGGAGGCCCAGCCTCAGCCATATGCCTAGTGGAACAACTCTGTCTTGCAGACCCAGCGGAAGGATAGTGGGTCCTGCTGGGCCCTGATTTCAGCAGACAGAGCGTTCCACCAGGTGGGAGCAAGGATCGAAAAGGCCCTGGCTTTAGTCTAGGCTAGGTGGGCCTCCTTGGGGCCCAGGACCACCAAAAGCTGTTTGTCCCCTGATCAGAGTGTCCTCTGGGGAATATATGGGGAGAGATGGTCTCATAGATACGCTGGTCCCAGTCCGCACAGGGCCTTATAGGTCAATACCAGAACCTTGAATCTAATCCGGTACTCCACTGGGAACCAATGCAGCTTGTGTAAGAACAGTGTTATATGTGCCTTGTTTGGCACTCTCATAATAACACGCGCCACTGCATTTTGTACCAGCTGTAATCTCCGGGTCAGGCTCAAGGGTTAGCCCTGCATAGAATGAGTTACAGTAATTAGCCTAGAGATGACCATTGCTTGGATCACTGTAGTTAAGTCATGGGTTGACAGGTAAGGGACAAATTGCCTGGTCTGCTGCAGATGGAAAAAAGAGGACCTGACAACTGCTGTGACCTGTGCCTCCATTTTCAGCGAGGCATCCAAGATCACCCCCAGGTTCTTAACCCTCAGAACTGGCACTAACGGTGCCCTATCAAGGACCGGGAGCCAGAGTCCTGAACCTAATCCCCTGTGGCTCAAGTACAGGACCTCCATCTTCATCAGGTTCAGTTTCATCTGAGACTGCTTCAACCAACCAGTCACATCTGCAAATGCATGTTCCAGGACATCTGGGGCTGAGCCAAGCTAGCCGTCCATCATCAGATACAAGTGGGTGTCATCTGCATATTGATGACACCCAAGTCCGAAACTTCATACGAGCTGTAGCAATTGGTACAGCATTCTAGGTGTTAATATGCGTCAGCAAATGGGTTTTTCCAGGATGACTAGTAAAAACATCTGCATACTTCTCCAAAACCGCATACAATTGTTCAGCTTGATCAGATTTTAAAGCAGGATCAAAAAGTAATGCTCTCAATGCCTCCTGATTGTTTACATTTAGCAAGCATGTCTAATGGATGCATTTCAAAGCAAACATGTCAGGAACATGATACTTTTTAAATGTGGTACAGTTTTGGCTGTGGATGCTCCTCAGGAAAAGAAATCAAACAGTGGACAACACTCCGTTTTGATAGCTGAGTGCAAATAATGCAGTGAAGTTACACTGTGCTGATGAAAGAGGCAAAAAGTTTTATTTGAGGAAGATACATACTTGATAGGAAAGAGGAGTGAGAGAGACCCTAGCTATCTGACTACATCTTGCAGAGAGAGATAAGAAGAGTGGCAGGAGAGAGAAGAAGCAGGATATTGCCCTGTTTAGCCCAATAGGAGACAAGACAAGGAAATGACCCCCAGGAAACAAGAGAGATGCTGCTCTCACTGTCCTAACTGAGAGCCAAACTACAAGCGACGTCTTACACAGATTGGACACTAGTCGGCTTCCCTCAAGTTTTGATGGGAAATGTAGGCATCCTGGTCTTGCAGCTGTAATGGAGAGCTAAGTTGTAAAACCAGGGCGCCTACATTTCCCATCAAAACTTGAGGGAAGCTGACACGTGTCCAACCTGTGTAAGGTGTCACTTCTAGCTTGGCTCTTAGTGATCCTTGCTGCCCCCTGCATAGAAGGCTCTTCTCCCTTCTTGCTGCTGTTGTACACCAGACATTGCTATTTCCAATACCCCTTCTCAATGTCTAGTGTACAAAGTCCACAAAGTTCAGTCTTTCACGTAGACTTTGAAATTTCTCTTTGGCAAGTGGCTTGGTGAGGATGTCTGCTATCATTTCTTCTGTGGGGCAGTACCGTAGCTCAACAAGCCCTTCTTCTTGCATATTTCTCACTATGTAACTCTTTATGTCAATGTGCTTGGTTCTTGATCCAATTCTTTCTGTATTTGCAAGTTTTATGCAAGATTGATTATCTTCAAAAAGTTGTATAGGTTTGGGTTCATCTATCCCAAAGTCTTCTAAAAGTTGTAGAATCCACTTGAGTTCTTGGCATGCTTCTGCTGCTGCCCAGTGGCGAGTAGAAGGCGAGCGGCCGCCCCTCTTGTAGTCTGCCGCCTGCTTAGTTCAAAGCCTTCGTTCAGGCTTCATTCAAAGAACGTTGGAGTTGATTGTATAACATTTAAGTGCACTTACTAGCATGTTACACTGAGCCTTTCAATTTGCTAGCAGGCGGGGCTGTATAATCCAAAGTGGTTTCTCCTGGTCTATAATCTTTTTGTACTTTAGCCAAGTCAACAATAAATTTCTTCTCAAACAGTGGTGCTGAAACATTGCGTCCATTTTATACTTATCGTACCACATATATGCATGCCATCCAAATAGTTTATTATAACCTTCCAACGTTAGTAGTTTATGACTGGTTAAAGACACCCATTCTTTTAGCCAGACTAAGCATATCGCTTCATGGTAAAGTCAAAAATCAGGTAACTGCATTCCACCTCTTTCCTTAGCATCACAAAGAACTTTCATCTTTACTTTTGGTTTCTTTCCTGCCCACACAAATTCAGATATCTTCTTCTGCCATTTTTCAATGGGTCTTCGTAGTGTCTCTCATCACCGCAATGAAGGCTTGTAAGTTTCTCAGTTCCAGGGCCCCCATATTGTAGAGAGTTACATACCACTCTGCCGCTATCCCTTCCAGGCGGGCCGCTAAGTAAACTACTCGGCTTTCCTCAGTAGGGAACAGGTGTCCCCACTGATTGAAGAACTGCAAGGCCTGTACGACGAGGAATCCCAGCTTACGCAGCTCCCCGTCGAACGTAGCCTCCAGCTTTATCAATCCCAGGGGTAGTTCCGTCCCCATCATTGCTAGTGCTTCAGGGGGGTTGGGCCGGTTGTCGAGGCGACATCTGCGGCGCTGGGCCCCACGCCCATAGCGGAGCAGGCTGGTATAGTTGGAAGGGCACGCCCGCTCTCGGTGTAGGTCTCTGCGGCACTCCCTGGGGCCCAGGTTGTGGTCGAGGCTGTGGTGGAGGTTGAGGCCTGAGCGGGGCCTGAGGCCGAGGACCCGGTAGCCCTCAGAGGGCTGGTACCAGCGGCCCTACCCCTCTGGGTGGGAACTGGGCCCTTGGCGGCTGCAAGCGAGGTGCAGGGAACCGAGGGGCTGGTTGCGCTGGAGCAGCCGGTGCGGAAGGGCCAGGTCTTGCTGGTGCAGCTGGTGCTATGGCTCCCACCGGGACTATTGGCCCACCGGGCGCTGGGACAGCTGGGCCTGCAGGCGGAATCGTGGGGCCTGCAGATCTGGCAGGAACTGCTGGCACGGGACCTCCAGGTGCAACAGGAGTGGCGAGGCCAGGTGGAGGTGGCAGCGGAATGGGTGCGCGTGGGGCTGGCAGTGGGATGGGTGCCGGCAGGGCGAGGAGTGGGCAGGGGGCCACTGGTGCCAGTCCTTCAGGTCAAGTCGCTGCCCTGGTGGGCGCCGGACCGGCCGCACTGGCAGGGCCTTGAGGGACTGTTACCCCTGCAGCATCTACCTGTGCAGCACTCGCGTCTCCTGTAGGCCCTTGGACCATCAATCCTATGAGATAGGTGGCCTGTGCCAGGTCTTCACGCATCGCTTCCACTTGCGCCTCCAACATCCGGTAGCGGGCTTCCTCCTGACCTCTTGGGTCTTCTTCAGCATCCCATCCTGCTTGCTGGAGCAAACTTTCCTCCCAAGCTTATTGTCCACACTCGGTCCGCTCCACCTCTTCTTCCGTAAAACCCAAGCAGGTGCCCGCAACCTGCGGGCCCATTGCAGCGAGAATCCCAGAAGCAGCGGGCGGGCCAGGCACCTCTGAAGCGCTGGCGACCCAACCCTTGACAACTCCCGTCACCGCGAGCAACTCGTATTGCAGCACTTGGGCCTGATCTTGGAGGGCACTCCACCGCTCCTCACCCACCCGGGGGCCCAAGTCACTGCCCCAGGTTCCGAACGAACCTACATCGGCATAGTCCCAGCTCATTAGCTCTGTCCGGGGAGCAGTCCAATCCTGGAAACTACCCCCCTCTCCAGGCGGGGAACACTCCACCAAGCAACCCGCAGCCTCATCCCAGCAATACTGGGGAAGGGTGCTGATTCTCGCAGCTCCCGTGGTGAAAGTGGATGCCTGTCTGGTTTCCCAAACCGGACCTTCGGTTGTCCCCAGGTTTTCTGACACTGGGGCTAAATTCAAGTCAATCATGGAGCGGGAAAACATGGTTCTACGACGTCTTTCCCTGCTGTCCCGGGGTCACGGACCCCATTGCTGAGGCGTAAGCACAGATGTCAAAGGGACGAAGCCTCCTCCCACACTGACTCTGGGCTGTACCCGTTCCCAACTCGCTCTCGTCTGCGCGGTCCCACCGTCAGGCAGTGTTGGGGGCCCCACACCCTCCGTTCCAGGATCAGACGGGTCTGTCTGAGTAGATCCGGTATCCATCCTTCCTAGGTGAGGGGTCGGGGGAGTAGCGGGATTCTCAATAAAATGTCAGACTATGGAATCCCAGTTATCTCGAGTTCATCTCCCACCCCTTCGATAAGAAGCACAGGGTCTCTTGGTTCAAAAGGTTTATTGAAAGACTATGCTCAGGATACAGGTGTCCATAATCCAAGGGCTGGAGAGGCCCCTGGCTGAACGAAAGCTTTGTTGAGAATGGCATGTAAAACGAAAGTTACAACACATCAAACACCCATTCCCAGCCTCCCCCCCCCTAGTCCTGTCTGCGAAGGCCTGAGAAGATGAGGACATCAAGGTTGTTGGCTGGACTGGATAGATAAGCCTCTTCACTCCCATGAGTATGAACAGCCTGGACAACATCTGGGCCTAGAGGGAGGAAAACTGGAAAACTACTGGTTATAACACAAGATAACATGGTGGTACTCTGGCTAGAGAACTGACATCCTGACACCAGGGCTGCAGTTTGGGGCTTTTCTTTTGCCTGGGCAAGGGACTTAACAAAATGATTAGAGCTGTTAAGGGACCCTTCTTCGACCTCTTCTTCTGAACCCACCATCTGCATTCTGTTCAGTCCCCATGAAACACCAGGGAAACTCTTTCAGGCTTCATTCAAAGAACGTGGGAGTTGATAGAACAATAATCTAGTGCGCTCACTAGCATGTTACACTGGGCCTTTTCTTTCAATTTGCTAGCAGGCGGGGGGGGGGGCTGTAACTTGACACTAAGCAAATGTTTTGGTCAAAGGCAGAGGAGGACTCTAACATTTAAGATTTGGTGGGCCGGAAGGAAGGGGGGGGTCCAGGGATTGTCCCCTTGTGCCCTTTGCTTCCTTTGAAAGTGTCCTTCACAAATGCCCCAGATCTCACAAATTGTGACTTCTTGGATCCCATGTGCAAGCACTTCCCTCTGTCCTTTGGCAGGGTACTATATTTTCACTGATTCTCCCCTTCCCAAAATCTAACACCTCCCTCATCCCATCCTATGCCATCCTGGGAAATGCCCTGAACATGGAAGAAAAGGGGGTGCATGCCAGCTAAAATCCCCCCTCCCACGTTGCTTCTTGTGAGATATACGGAGGGTTGGTATATTTGCTTGGAAATTTTCACACACGCTGCCCTGCGGACCTCCTGCTGCCTCCCATCCAATGAGGGATCTGTATAGGGACTAGGGTTGCCAGCCTCCAGGCTAGAGGTCTCCCAGAATTACAACTGGTCTCCAGGCCACAGAGATCAGTTCACCTGGAGAAAATGGGGTGGGGGTGGGGGTGGACTCTATTGTATTATGCTATGCCAAGGTCCTTTCCCTCCCCAACCCCACTTTCTCCAGCTTTCTCCAGGTTTCACCCTCCAGATCTTCAGGAATTCCCCAACTTGGAGCTGGCAATCCTAACAGGGACGAGGAGGTTTATTCTCCTGGTCGCCTGCCAGAAAGGCCTGGGGAAGGTCTGACCTGGTTTGAACCCAAGCCGCCCTTGATGCTTCGCTTCCTGTACAGAACCAAGTAGCCAAATCTCCCGGACTCAAATCTTATTAACTCCTGAAGTTGCCAGCTACATAGCGGACACAAGAAGCATTCTTATCCATTGTTATGGGAAGCCAGGACAGGGTCTATTCTGCTTTCTGGAGAGCGCACCAAAGGGTTAAAGGGAAGGAGTCTCCATTCCTAGAGAGGCCAGAAGAGGAGAGGCCCCCTGACTTGCCACAGTCACTTCCTCTCCCAGTGTCCCAGTTGTGTGTTATTGGGCAAACGGGAGGGGAAGCAGAGCCTGGGGACTTTTTGCAAAATAGGTAAGTAATGCAAAACTATCTCCTTTGCAAAAGGCTTTTGGGATGACTAACCAAAGGGCTGCATTCATCCAAAGGGCTGTTCTGCGTGCTCTCTGGAAGCTCAGCTTCTGTGGAGGTGGAGCTGAGTTCTTCCTGGAATAAGGCACGCACCTTCTGCTGTATTTTCTCTGCCTTCTCTTGCTGCCTGCAAGCTGTAGCAAAATGGCATCTGTTTATTTCATTTTTATTTTATTTATAATCCCCCTTTCTCACTGAGACTCCAGGTGGATTACACAGTGTGAGCCAATACGATCAATGGCTGGGACACAATACGATGATTATGTTAATTGACACCAAAGTTGCACATCAACACCAATACACAGAACCCAGTAGAATAGTCTACAGTCCGAGTCCCTTTTTGAGAGCATCTCTCTGAGCCATTTCTTACAACAGTGGCTAATTGCCTGAGGAGAAAGCAGTTCAGTTTTGCATTGTTTGAGGGAAGCCCGGAGACGGGGCTTTCCTTACCTCCTCAGGCAGGCCATTTCATAAGGTGGAGGCCACCCCAGAGAATTCACGTGTTTGGGCAGCTGTTGATTTTGCCCGTTGTCAGAGTGGCTCCTGCAGAAGGCCCTGTTCAGATGAGCGAAGATGCCATAGTGGAACACAGGGAAAGAATCAGTCCCGTAATTCTTTTCATAAGCGAGGCATTGCTGTAGTTCAGACTTGGATTTTTTGAGGGTTCCCTTCTTCCCTCTGCTATGGCTTACTGAAGGAACAATTCTGCAAACAGACTCAGCATACCTTTTCCTTTCATCAGACCTTCAGTCTACTTCGGCCTCTTGGTGCACTTCAGTTGCCTCTGCTAATTTAAGATCTTGTGATTCTAAAAATCCACCCCTCCTCTTGAATTCGTGGGCACTTGGGGGAAGCCTGGCCCCTTCAAAATGCGTGTTGGATTTCTCAAATGAGCCACAGGACTCATAAATATCCCTGCCTGGCTTTGTTTTTCTGTATGACAAAGATATTTGTTTCTTTAGACAATTTTTATGCTTCCCCTCTGCACAACCTGACTGAGGTGGCCAAAAAGCATGTGGAAATGAAAATATAGAAGACTGGCAACAAAACCCGTTGTGGGGAAAAAGACAATGGGCTCTAGAAAGGGGAGGGTGGATAGGAAGGGCTGGCAGATACGGGGCAAGGGGGGTCTGGGGAGGGCTGAGAGGCAGGAGGGGTCTGGGGAGGGTTGGCAGGTAGGGGGCAAGGGGGGGTTGGGAGAGGTGAGAGGCAGGAGGGGTCTTGGAGGGATGGCAGGTAGGGAGCAAGGGTGATCTGGGGAGGGCTGAGACACAGGGGGTGATGCACCTCCTGTCCTGTGAGCCCAGGCTGCACCTGTGATCCCCGCTGGAAGGGCGCACCCTGGCTCCTCCCGCTGCTGGGAGCTGGGCAACAGGGCAGGGGGACGAAGTGCCCGCCCTCTTATGATCCCCACTGGAAGGGCATGCCCCGGCTCCAACGGAGCTCAGAGGGCAGCGGGCGCTTCACCCCAGCCCTGGCTCCACTGGCACTTGCAGGCGCGTTGCTCTCCTCCTCAGTTTTTATCCTGGTGCTCCTTCGCAGGTCTACCAGAATAAAAAGCGGGACCTAGGCAACACGGCTTGCCTTTTATATAATAGGATGCTGGTGAGATCTGAACTGGTGGCAACGGATCAGGATAGAAATCTTGGAGTCATGATGGATAATTTTATGAAAATGTCGAGGTTGTGTGTAGCAGTGGTAAAAGTACAACTGCTGTGTTCGCAGTTATCAGCAAAGGGATTGGGAAAAAAGAGGCAGGTATTGTAATGTTCTATAGCATTATGGTGCAGCCACATTTGGGATACTGTGTACAATTCTAGTTGCTATATCTCAGAAAAGTCGTGCTGGAAAGGGTGCCAAAAGTAATCCAAAATTATCAAGAGTTTTAGTAGTGCAATACTAAACAGTTACACCCTTCTAAGCCCACTGAGGTCTATGGGCCTAGAAAGGTGTGACTCCCATTAGAACAGTACTATAGTTTTGCTAGGCTGAATATGCCCACTACACCAATTTATCAGCTGCTCCATTCATATTCAGGTTCAATTCAAGTTCTTTATAGGTAAGAAGAAGTCCTTTATAGTCTAGGACTCATACTTACTTTTTTGGCACAGCCAAGAAAGGGGTGCGTCAGACTGTCGCTAAGAATATGTTAAGCGTCAGTAGTGTTTGCAGAGATACATGGTGAGGAGGTCTGTTGGCCCCTGATGCAGTCTGGAAACAAGCATTGTTCATGACCGGTTCCTTGTTGGGTCTTCGGTCCTGCAGAGCGTTCCATCTCCTTGTTCCACCTGTTGAAAGAAAGCAAGAAGAGTACATCTATTTAAGATATTTATTTTGAACAGGAACAAGGGTTCCTCACGGTTTCTCTGGTCCATTTGTTGTTGTTTTTTTAAAAAAAATTATTGGTGAGTATACTTTTCAAATTCAATACATTCATTCCCTCAATATCTAATTAACTCTAACCCCCACCCTTTTCCTTCCCCCTCTCTATCGACTTCCAACAGCTTTCCAACCCTTAACCCCTCTTATTACTTAATAAATCCCTTACTCTAAGCACATTCTAATTTTTTTTCCCCAGGTATTCTATCATATATATCAAATATCCTATCAATATAATATACTTCTATCAATTATGCTATCAAATATTCTATCAGTATAATATACATCTATCAGTTATACTATCAATATAGTATAAATCTTATACCCCTCAATATAGCAGACCAGTATAATATAGTATAATATATAACAAAAATCTTAATTTAAACATATTCTATTTCTTTTAAACCTATATTCTATCAAATATACTGTCGTCATTATAATATGTATTAAAACCCCAACTGTGTGCCCTGCCACCAATGTGGCACAGCATACAACACCGTAATACACATTCATTTTATAATATACAATCTGATCCACTAGCATTATAGTATATATAGTATAACCCATCAGTATATTTATTTAACTATTTCCTTATTCATATACTCTAAAAAAGATACTACTTATCCTAACCTCCCTATCTTATTCTTTACAAAATCAGTTCTAAATTTCACCCCTTTTCTACTATGTTATAGTCCAAGCTTATATTAAAATAGATATAAATTGGTATAATAGTAAAGTCACTTCTCTCTTCTGTTTAAAATGTCTTGTTTTAAAAATTCTCAAACTGCCACAGTTCTCCTTTCACATCCCATTTTTTTTCCAAAAATTGTTTCAATTTCGCCCAGTCCGCCAAATACTGTCCCGGATCCAAGTCTTTGAGTTTTCTTGTCATTTTATCCATCTCTGCCATGTACAACAATTTATAAATCCAGTCCTCTACAGTAGGTACTTCTTGCACCTTCCATTTCTGCGCATACAGTAATCTTGCTGCAGCTGTCATATAAAATAACAATGTTCTATTTTGCACTGGAACATTCTCCATTCCCAAGTTTACTAGCAGCAGTTCTGGGTTCTTATTTATTTGGGTTTGTAACACCTCATTAATTACTTCTATTATATCTCCCCAGTACTTCTTCACTACTTCACAAGTCCACCACATGTGGTATAATGATCCTTCATGCTTTTTACATTTCCAGCACTTATCTGACATATTAGCGTTCCCCAGCGCAATTTTCTTCGGTGTTAGGTACCATCTGTATATCATCTTGTATACATTTTCTCTAATATTCGTACACGTTGTAATCTTAATTGTATTCTGCAAGTGCTCCCATGCCTCCATTGCTATTTCTTTATGAAAATTTATTGCCCGCTTCACCATCTGTACTTTCACTACTTCATCTTCAGTATACCATTTTAGAAGTATCTTGTAGATCTTTGAAATTTGTTTCTTAT
The DNA here is from genome assembly GCF_028583425.1 of Eublepharis macularius. Taxonomy (NCBI): domain Eukaryota; kingdom Metazoa; phylum Chordata; class Lepidosauria; order Squamata; family Eublepharidae; genus Eublepharis; species Eublepharis macularius. Next base: position 185,587,940 of record NC_072793.1, read on the forward strand.
CTTGTAGCATTACTTCTTCCAATTCTGAGTTTTCCATTCTTATTCCTCCTCTTGAACAGTCCGATTTGTAAAGATCTCTAATCTGTCTGTATTGAAACCAGTTATAACAAGGAGACAATTCTTCTTCTGATTTTATTTTTGGCATTAAATATTGTATTTGTATTATCTCCTTGTAGGTTAAGCGTTGCTGTTCGTTCTCGACAGTTCTCGGGTCTATTACTTCATACGGGACCACCCAAGAGGGGATTTGATCTTCCAGATACATCTTATATTTCTTCCAGATTGTGAAGAGGCTTCTTCTAATATAATGATGCAGAAACAGAGAGTCCGCTTTTATTTTATCGTACCATAGGTATGCATGCCATCCGAATATTTTCTTATAACCTTCCAATGCCAGAAGTTTGCGATTTTTCAACGTTATCCAATCCTTTATCCATGTCAAACAAATTGCTTCATAGTACAGTCTTAAGTTGGGCAGTTGCAAGCCACCTCTTTCTTTCGCATCCTGTAACACTTTCATTTTAACATGTGGTTTCTTGCCTGCCCACACAAAATTCGAAATTTTTCTTTGCCATTTTTCAAATTGTTTAGAGTCTCAGAAAATTGGAATCGTTTGTAACAGAAACATCACATGAGGTAGAACATTCATTTTTATCGTCGCGGTTCTGCCCAGCCATGATAAATTCAGCTTGTTCCACTTTATCAAATCTCTCTCTATTTGTATCCACAACTTCTCATAGTTGTTCTTAAATAAGTCTATATTTTTTGCAGTTAGTTCAATTCCCAAATATTTTACTTTGTTTGTTACCTCGCAGTCCGTTAATTCCATCAGTTCTTGTTGTTTCTGTTTGGTCATATTTTTACATAGTATCTTCGACTTCTTTTTATTTACAAAAAAACCAGCCAGATCTCCAAATTCCTTTATCTTCTTTATTACCTTTGGCATATTGTCAATTGGATCCTCTACAATCAACATTATATCATCCGCAAATGCTCTGACCTTGTAGGTAAACTCTCTTATCTTTATACCTCGGATTGTGTCGTCCTCTCGTATCTGAATCATCAATATCTCCAAAATCAATATGAACAGCAATGGAGACAATGGGCAGCCTTGCCTTGTGCCTTTGCTTATTTTCAGTTTTTTTGTCAAATCGTCATTCACTACAGTCGCTGCACTTTGGTCTTTATAAATTCCTTTAACTGCTTGTATGAACTTTTCTCCCATTTGCAGCTTTTCCATGGTGGCGAACATAAAGTCCCAGTTCAGATTGTCAAATGCTTTTTCTGCGTCTACGAAAAAGAAACCAACCTCCTTATCACAATGCTTATCATAGTATTCAATAGCATTTATTACTGTTCTCAGATTGTCTTTAATCTGTCTATTAGGTAAAAATCCTGCTTGTTCATCTGCAATGAATTCCGACATCCATCCTTTAATTCTTTCCGCCAACACCTTTGCAAATATTTTATAATCATTGTTCAACAATGAAATTGGTCTATAATTTTTAACATTAGTCAAATCTTGTCCTTCTTTTGGAATCAATGATATATTAGCCTCCTTCCAAGAATCAGGAATCCCTTGATCCTGCATAGCACCATTCATCACCTCTTTCAGGAGAGGTGCCAATTCTTGGCCCATTATTTTATAAAATTTTGCCATTAGTCCATCCGGGCCTGGCGCCTTCCCCAATTTCATTGATTGAATAGCTTCTTTTATTTCTTCTTCTGTCACTTCCTTATTCAATTTCTCTTTCCATTCTTCAGAAAGTGTTGGAAGTTTAATCTTATCTAAATATTCCGCTATCGAATCTTTGTTCACCTCTTTTTTTTGGTATAATTTTGCATAAAATTTAAAAAAAGCTCTACTAATGGCGACTTGATCACTTAATAGCTTATCATCTTCTCGTATCGTACTGATAATTTTCTTCTCCTTCCTCTTTTTTAGTTGCCATGCCAAATATTTCCCAGGTTTATTTGCACCTTCAAACGACCTCTGATTCATCCTCTTTAAATTCCACTCCAATTCTTTGTTGTTCATTGCCGATAACTGTTCTTGCAATATTTTTATATCCTGATATATTTTCTTTTTGCCTGGTCTCTTTTTGAGCTGAATCTCTTTGGCTTTAATTTTTTCCATAATTTCTTGTCTTTTCTCCTCCTTTTTCCTCCTGTCTCTCGCATTCAAGTCCATTAGTATCCCTCTGATCACGGCCTTATATGTGTCCCAAACCTTATTTGTCGATACCTCTTTATTCAAATTGTATTGCAAAAAGAGCTTGGTCTCTCTTCGCAGCAACGCAATATTCTCTTCCGTTTGTAACAGGTCTTCATTTATTCTCCATCCTCTTCTTTTACTATTCTTACCAAATTTCCACACAATTGGATTATGATCTGAGCCTACCTTTGGCATTATTTCCACCTCTTTAGTCCAGAGCGACAGTTCTTTGGAGGCCCAGATCATATCAATTCTTGATAGTGTAGAGTGTCTTGCAGAGTAATATGTATATTGTCTATTCTTGGGATACTGTCTCCTCCATACATCCTCTAAACTTTCCTGTTTCATGATTGCAAAAAATGACTTTGGTAATAGTCCTCTTTTTTTTTGTGTAGTCTTAGATTTCTTGTCTTCCTTCAAGTTTGTAACTCCATTAAAATTGCTTGCCAATATTATTTGGTCATAAGACAGTTCATCTAACTGTTTTTGTAAGTCCGTAAAAAATTTTTCTTTTGCACCATTAGGCGCATAAATTCCAATCACCAATGTCTTTTTTGAATTCCAAATTATTTCCACCGTCAAATATCGAGCTTCAACATCACTAAACACCACTTTAGGCTGTAGTTCCTCCTTTATATACAACACAACACCCCTCTTTTTCTGTTTGGAGGCAGCTACAAATTCTTTTCCAAGTTTTGCCATTTTCAAATATTTTACATCTTGCTTTCTAATATGTGTCTCTTGTAGGCATACAATTTTACATTTCTGTTTTACAAGCCAGTGGAAAATAACCTTACGTTTACAAGGTGAGTTTAGTCCATTTACATTCCAAGATATGATTTTACACTCCATGATCAAGGTTTTGTGGGTTTTGGTAAGTCCTTTTCATTTTTACTAATAAAATCCTCCATTTCCTGGCCAGATCTGATGCTCTTTCTTACTCCACCAAACTCAAATGTCAGTCCCTTTGGTATTTCCCATCGGTATTTTATTTTCATTTCTTTTAACATCTGGACTAGCTCTCTGTATTTCTTTCTTTCCAACAACACTGATCTGGGCAGTTCCTTCATAAGTCTTACCGCCTTTCCATCAACTTCTAGTGGATCCTGAAACTGTTTGGTCACAATTAGTTCTCTTGTATTTCTTGTCGTAAATTGCACAATCATATCCCTTGGTAACTTCCTCTGAGACGCAAATTTTGAATTAATTCTGTACACCACATCTAGGAGAGCTGCAATTTCCTCTTCCTCCTTCCCCAGGTACTCTGCCAAAATTTCTGTAATCTGCTTTCGGGCGGTCTTTTCCTCTGTTTCCGGGATCGAACGAAATCTTAGTTGTTTTTCCATTTGTTTACTTTCCGCGATGGTCACTCTCGCTTTCAATCCTCTCATCTCTGTCTTCTGCAGATCCATTGTGTTTTCTACTACCTTAACTCTCTGCTGCATATCTGATACGTCTTTTACCAGTTCTGCCATTTCCGATTTAAGTGTCTCTTTAAAGTCTCTAGATCCAGAGGAGTTAGCCGTGTTAGTCTGTAGTAGCAAAATCAAAAAGAGTCCAGTAGCACCTTTAAGACTAACCAATTTTATTATAGCATAAGCTTTCGAGAATCAAGTTCTCTTCGTCAGATGCCTGATCAAAACTGGGCAGATACAGAAGAGGAGGGGGAAAGAGAGAGAAAAAAGGGAGGGGGCATAAATCACAAGAAGGCAGAATGCAATTAGCATGGAGGCTATCAAAACATTCCTTTGCTTGGAAATGTAAACATTTCCTTTTGGTGTGCAGTCAGTTTGTAGCAGTGAAGGTATCCAATTCCTATGTAGTATAAGCCTTCGATGACCACAGCTCTCCCTGCCAGCTGCATCTGACAAAGAGAACTGTGGTCCCCGAAAGCCCACACCAGGCGTCACTGGGCTCCCCCAGATCACGCCTCTGTAAAGAGAATCTGTTACCTGTGGTAATGTGATAACCATTCATAGTCTCTATTCAGTCCCCGCTTGACAGAGTCAAATTTGCATATGAATTCCAATTCAGCAGCCTCCCGTTGGATTTTGTTTTTGAAAGGTTTCTGTTGAACCACAGCGACCTTTAAGTCTTTGGTGGAATGTCCTGGTAGATTGAAGTGTTCTCCCACTGGTTTCTGGACGTTTCCATTTCTAATGTCAGATTTGTGTCCATTTATTCTTTTGCGTAGAGGTTGGCTGGTTTGTCCAATGTACAGAGCAGAGGGACATTGTTGGCACATGAGGGCATATATCAGGTTGGAGGATGAGCAGCTGTAAGAGCCAGAGACAGTGTAGTTGATGCCATTGGGTCCTGTAATTGTATTCCCTGGGTAGATATAGGGGCAGAGCTGGCATCTGGGTCTGTTGCAGGGCTTGGTACCTGTGCTGGTGACTCTGCTGGCCGATTCATGATTGTAAGTGAGAAGTCGTTTAAGATTGGGGGGCTGTCTATAGCCTCCATGCTAATTGCATTCTGCCTTCTTGTGATTTATGCCCCCTCCCTTTTTTCTCTCTCTTTCCCCCTCCTCTTCTGTATCTGCCCAGTTTTGATCAGGCATCTGACGAAGAGAACTTGATTCTCGAAAGCTTATGCTATAATAAAATTGGTTAGTCTTAAAGGTGCTACTGGACTCTTTTTGATTTTGCTACTACAGACTAACACGGCTAACTCCTCTGGATCTATGACCTTGGAAAGCACCGCATTCAGCCGAATGGAGAGGAAATCCATCAACCTCATGAAGAAACTGGCACAGATACAAACAGACATCATCTTTCTTTCTAAATGCAAAAGACTGGACATTCTACCCAAGGGACTTCGTGTGAGGAATCCATTGAAATCCACTTACCACACAGACTACAGTGAGAAACTATGCAACACCTTATCCAGGAAACTCTTAATTCACCTCATTGGACTGATGTACAGCAAGCAACAATGGATCAAGCAAGAGGTCTCTGAACTAGACTCTTCCATGAAGTGCACCCCCTCTGCACAGACCGGTAACTGGGAGATGTTTGCCACAACCAGAGAAACTATTTATTGTAATCTATTCACTGAATTACAGAACAAGAAGGAGAAGAAATTCTCAAAACTCCTGCCTGCAACAGAGAGCAAAAACACTTGGGATCCAAGCAACATCATCAATCTTTCCAGTTACAAGCTGAGCCCAGCAGAGGAATCAGTCCTCTCACGTGGACTATCCTTTTGCCCAGCCAGACCCACACAAACCATACAACTTTGTGGAGACCTGGAGGCCTATTTTAGACGCCTAAGACTGAAAGAATTCTTCAACTACTCTGCTGGACAAAATGACGAACAAAGCACTGAACAGACACCATCACAGCAGCCTCAGCAGCCCCCACCCCCCCAACCCAGCAATACACAACCATCGTTACAAAACTCCAGGAAAAAGAATTCCACATGGACACCACCTGAGGGCCGTAACTCCTCATTGGATTTTTACATTGAATGCTTCCGTAGACGGGCTCAGGCTGAGATAATTGACAAACAACAACACCTAAAGCAGAACCTCAGCCGTGGAGAAAGAGAGGCCATAAACAGCCTCCAAAATAATTCTGGCATCGTAATCAAGGAAGCTGACAAAGGCGGAGCAGTTGTCATCATGGATAAACAAAATTATATACAAGAAGCAGAAAGACAACTCTCCAACACAACATTCTATAAAATACTACCTTCTGACCCCACTGAACAATACAAAAGGGAACTCAATAAAATATTAAAAACACTCCCCATGGACATACAAGAATGCATCCATACAGACACACCCCAGGAACCACGACCAGGAAGATTCTACCTACTACCCAAAATCCACAAAGCGGGTAACCCAGGACGCCCAATTGTTGCAGGAAAATGCACCATCACAGTAGGAGTCTCGGGATACATGGACTCTATCCTCAGGCCCTATGCCACCAGCACACCCAGCTATTTACGGGACACCACTGACTTCCTCAGGAAAATACAATCCATTGACAACCTACCAGATGACACCATCCTAGCAACCATGGATGTGGAGGCCTTGTACACCAATATCCCACATGCAGATGGATTGCAAGCCATACGGAATATTATCCCGGACAAAACCACAGCAAACCTCGCCACTGAACTTTGTCACTTCGTGCTCACTCACAATTACTTCGAATTTGGTGACAACTTATATCTACAGGTTAATGGCACAGCCATGGGCACACGCATGGCACCACAATATGCTAACATATTCATGGCGGACTTAGAGCAACGCTTCCTCAGCTCCCATCCACTGGAACCACTACTATACTTAAGATTCCTGGATGACATCTTCATCATTTGGACCCATGGGAAGGAAGCCCTTGAGAGATTTCATCAGGACTTCAATAACTTTCACCCTACTATCAACTTAAGCCTGGACCACTCTACACAACAGGTACACTTCCTGGACACCACTGTACAACTACATAATGGACGAATAAATACCACCTTATACCGGAAACCAACAGACCGATACTCATATCTACATGCCTCCAGCTTCCACCCTAAACATACCACTCGGTCGATTGTCTACAGCCAAGCCTTACGTTACAACCGTATCTGCTCCAATGCTCTCGACCGAGACTCACACTTAAGAGATTTACAACAAGCATTTTTGGGACTACAGTACCCACCAAATGAAGTGAAGAAACAAATTAACAGGGCCAGACTAGTACCCAGAAACAGTCTGCTCCAGGACAAACCTAAAGGAACTAACAACAGAACACCACTGGTTGTCACCTATAGCTCCCAGCTCAAACCCATCCAACGTATCATCAGTGAGCTACAACCCATCCTGGAAAATGATACCTCTCTCTCAGAAGCCCTGGGTGGAAGACCTTTCCTTGCCTACAGACAGCCCCCCAATCTTAAACGACTTCTCACTTACAATCATGAATCGGCCAGCAGAGTCACCAGCACAGGTACCAAGCCCTGCAACAGACCCAGATGCCAGCTCTGCCCCTATATCTACCCAGGGAATACAATTACAGGACCCAATGGCATCAACTACACTGTCTCTGGCTCTTACAGCTGCTCATCCTCCAACCTGATATATGCCCTCATGTGCCAACAATGTCCCTCTGCTCTGTACATTGGACAAACCAGCCAACCTCTACGCAAAAGAATAAATGGACACAAATCTGACATTAGAAATGGAAACGTCCAGAAACCAGTGGGAGAACACTTCAATCTACCAGGACATTCCACCAAAGACTTAAAGGTCGCTGTGGTTCAACAGAAACCTTTCAAAAACAAAATCCAACGGGAGGCTGCTGAATTGGAATTCATATGCAAATTTGACTCTGTCAAGCGGGGACTGAATAGAGACTATGAATGGTTATCACATTACCACAGGTAACAGATTCTCTTTACAGAGGCGTGATCTGGGGGAGCCCAGTGACGCCTGGTGTGGGCTTTCGGGGACCACAGTTCTCTTTGTCAGATGCAGCTGGCAGGGAGAGCTGTGGTCATCGAAGGCTTATACTACATAGGAATTGGATACCTTCACTGCTACAAACTGACTGCACACCAAAAGGAAATGTTTACATTTCCAAGCAAAGGAATGTTTTGATAGCCTCCATGCTAATTGCATTCTGCCTTCTTGTGATTTATGCCCCCTCCCTTTTTTCTCTCTCTTTCCCCCTCCTCTTCTGTATCTGCCCAGTTTTGATCAGGCATCTGACGAAGAGAACTTGATTCTCGAAAGCTTATGCTATAATAAAATTGGTTAGTCTTAAAGGTGCTACTGGACTCTTTTTGATTTTAAAGTCTCTAAAGTCTTTTGCCATCTCCTGTATCATACCTTTGAGCTCTTTATTGCCTTCTGTAACTTCAGAAATTTTTTTATCCAGATTCTCCATCGCAGCTTGCCACTCCTTCTTCGACATCGTGGGGCTAGATTTACCACACTCCCACGAGTCTGCCCTTTTCCTTAAATCCGTGGCGCTGATTTATTGCTTCCAATTGCTTTAAAAAGTCCCAATTTACTCAGTTTTTGTTAAAAGTTGTTTTGCTCAGTCCAAAATGTCGGGCGTTTTTTCTCTATGGTTTTAACTTGAAGCAAACGCCCTTACCTTCTTCCAAGATGTCCTACTTCCTGTTTCCTTGAAGCCAAAACTTTGCCCTTCTCCGAAATGGCGAACTTCCACTTCCTGTATTAACACAGACCGCCTCTTGCCAGTCTCTTTATGGTCCTGACGTACTTCCTGTTTCTTTAATGTTTGCAGCAGTTCTTGCGATATTCAAGCTTTCCCACAGTCCAGTATCTCTTCCCACCGCTGGTATGTAAACAATATCCAATTTTCCACCTTAACTACTGTTTAAAATGTCACTTTTTAAATTTTCCCTTGCCGGAATCTTCCCCTTCACTTAATCAGTCTGTCGCAGTTTTTAAATCCAGTTTTAAACTTTATTGCTTGCTTAAATCTGTCCCGGTTTGAGAGATAGCAATCTTTACCTTCTTAAACGTCTTCTCTTGGGTTGTAATCGCTGCTTCTTTTAATCAAACGAATCCGTTTCCCTTGCTGCTTAACGAAGCTCGGGCATGCAGGTCTTATGCCAATACAATTGACTCCTGAGCCGCTGCAGAGATCTTAGCAAACCTGTCTTCGGGTGGGACCGCAAGGGTGGGAGAGAGCTCGTTGCTTAGAGCCCCCCACCACCCGAGATCAACGCGCCCTCAGATACAGTGTGTACTTGCCTGTTCTCCGCCTGAGAACAAGGGGCCACGGGCAATCTGTGCCCCTCCAGCCTCCACAAACAGCGGCATGGACAGCTCAGCTCTTAGAGCTGCTTTAGACCTCCATGGATCCCGAACCGGAAGTTGGTTTCTCTGGTCTATTTGTCATCTCTGTCATGAACTCTTTTGCACCACTGCCGAAATAAGTATTTTTCCACATCGGCAGTCTTTGAGCCATTAGATTGTATTGTTCTCGAATTTCACTTCACTTGATTGTTTTTGTGTATATTTATATTTAAAATTGCTGTTAGTATATGCACTGCGCCACTTTATTGCACTAAAAACTTTTCATAAGATTTTTGACTATCTTTGTTTGGTTGTGGTTTTCCACTCTGGTTTTTCTATCTAAATTCCAAAAGCAGTTGTCTGTGAGCAGGAAGCCACAGGCAGGTTGCAAGCCCCTTTAGAGTACTGAGCCTACACGCAGACATAAAGACTACGGTGTGCAGTGGGGCCTACTCCTAAGCACATTCCCACAGGCACACACGAGACCCCAGGGAACTTGAGAATCTAGCTGTGCTCTGAAAACCAATAGCAGTGACTGCACCACTTCAATCCACAGTGGGCGCGCAGAGAAGCATAAGAGGAGGGGACAGGAAAGCAAAACGTACCACTTTCTCCCATGAAGAAGGGAGGGGAGAGGAAATGGGGGGGCACAAAATGCAACAGCAGCAAAGTGTGAAAATGAAATTCCAACAGATTATGCCGTGATAGCCGAGACCTAAAGAAAACCACACTTAGCACAGACGGCTGCTAGTCTAGAACTATGCTGAATTTCTGGTTTTTATAAATTTTGAAAGAATTTAGGAAATTATGTTTTTAAATTGTACATATCCATATTTTAATGGTCGTAAAATATGTATTTTAATTTTTATGATAAATGTATTGGCTAAGTTCTGTAATAAAGAAATCTGAATCTGAATCACTTAGCACAGAGGCGCATTTGGGGAAAACATGCAGGCAGAGAGTCAAGGATGAGGCACCGTAAGATGCTTCTTGCTGCCCAAGCACCTTTACCTCAGTGAGCAGGAAATGTATTCTCGTTTTCCTTCCAGTCAGCACATGGATTTGTCCAGATTTGTTCAGCTGAAGCCACTTCCACGATGCCTGCACAACCATTCTTTCATCTGGATTAACAGGAAGTCCAGTGCCACTTTAAAAATGGGTTGTGGACCCATGCCACGGCGTGCCCCTCCCAAGGCCCCGCAGTGACAGAGAAGGCCGCCGTGCTGGCACAGCCCTACGCAGGCCTCCTTGGAAGGGCTGCTTCTCCGAGCTTATCCTGGCGCAGGCGCAGTGTTGCCAATGACTCACTGCCCCTGTGCCAGGATAAAAAGCGAGTTATTGGAAATACGGGCTGCCTTTTATATATTAGGATAGATCCATGAATGATAACGAATAACACTTTCTCAACTGAGGGCACCCTATCAACATAGTCTTCAATTCTTTACCTAAAGATACCTACAGAAATCTCCTTTTCACTTGGCATATGAAGCTCTTCCAACTGATCGTACTTAGAGTTCTCCTCTGGCACAGGTAGTGGAAACACATGAGACAAATCAGTGGGCCAGGGCCCTGCGAAGTTCAAACTGAGGGTCCCCTTCCTCTTCTCTGACTCCTCCATAGCTCTGCTGGCTTCCATGAGCTGCTGTTGAGACCTTTTCCAGTTGTCTACAGCATGATGAAAGAGATCCAGCATCTCTGGGACTTGAAGTTGCTCCGTTCTGCGTCTGGCCCACTTTTTCTAACTTCACAAACAACCTCTTTGTAAATATGTACCTCATTCCTGGCACCACATAATCTTCTCTGGCTTCTGACCGCTGCAGGAATCCTTAATCTATAGTTAAGAAATGCTTTTATTAAGCAGAGCAGAAGGTTTCTGCTTGCTGTGTAAAAGCTCCTCTTCGCTTGCTCCACCCAACTTCTTCTTCACGAACATCCTTGATCCTGGAGTGTGCCATCAGCTTTCATAGCTCACGAGTCACCTCATTAGATGTAGGTGTCCAGATATACGGGTCCCACCACTCAGTCTTCTCTTGGCTGGCACTCATAGATCTGGCACTTGTCTTTACAGAAGAATCCGGCACAGGAGGAAGGCGATCCACTGGTCCAGGTAGTGTCTGTTTGGAGAGGAAGGAAGGATGAGGGGAGAGCCAGAATCAGTTGGTCCGGAAGCAAGAAGAGGCCCTGATGCCACCGAGGCTGGGAGCGGAAAGGAAGCATGGGAAGGAACCATGCAGAAGAGCCTGGGAGAGGATGTGCAGTGCCAGCAATTCAGGCACTTCTGCTACCAGAAGGCCGAAGGGCCCCGAGAGGCTTGCAGCCGACTGCACCATCTTTGCCACCAGTGGTTGAAGCCAGAAAGGCACAGCAAGAAGGAGATCCTGGACCTGGTGGTCTTGGAGCAATTCCTGGCCATCCTGCCCCCGGAGATGGAGAGCTGGATCAGGGAATGTGGGCCAGAGACCAGTTCCCAGGCGGTGGCCCTGGCAGAAGGCTTCCTCCTGAGCCAGGCAGATGCCAAGACTCAGGAGCAGCAGGTGAGAGGGACACACGTGGGTGGTATGTGGGGCACAAGATACAATCAACGATACCCTCGAAATCCATATGGATTGCTCCAGTCCTTTTTTAACCCCTCACACAGACCTTTTCCCCGTTCCTTTTCTCAACAGTGTCCCCTTTCTGGGATCCCCACTTCTGTTTCAGGTGCAGGAAAAGATTGTGCAGGTGCGTTACCATGGAGCGGATTTTCCTGGTAAGATCAAAAGGGCTGTTGTACCCACTGGATGTCTTCCTCGAGTGTAAGTGGGCTGCATTGATGCTTCCCCACCCTTGCCCCCAGTCCAGTGTGGAAAAGATGCTCCATTCCAGCTTCCTACTTTAGAAATACCCTTTAAGTGGGGGTGCGTGGGTGGGTGGGAAGAGAGTCAATTTATGATTTTTGCTAAATAATTGGTACAATAATGGATTAGCTAGTTCTAAAAATGCCAGTAAGTTTGTGCTCGAGGAGAAAGAAAAATGATAGGGATTTATAATTTAACCATGATACTTTTGCAACTGAGAATCTCCTAGAGAAAATACAATGAAAACGTTTCCAGCCCATATCACCTCTGGTGTCAGCAGAAACAATGTTGCCTCCTAAATCAAAAAATGGTGATAAATATAAATTACTTTTAAAAATTGGGCAGATAGTACATTAGGCCAAAATGAAGAGGCACAAAATCATAATCCTTGAGGAGCTCTAATGGCATATTAACGTAGTTCATGCATGACAACCAAGTAGGAACAGGCCCCACTCTCTGCACAGGGCTCCAACTCTTTTACTCATCACTTCTTAGATAAAATGTCTTCCCTGCATTCTGACTTGGACCCTGGATTTGCATTGACAGTGTCAGATGGTGGCAGGGTGTCAACTTGTCTGGTTGTTTGTCATTCTTCTCATTTTAATCACTTTTAGGATGTGGACAGGGTCCTTGGAGGTTTGAGCCCAGGAGATCTCACTCCACCAGTTTCAAATTTTCCATTCTTGAAGAAAGTGATTGAAAGGATGGTGTCAGGACAGCGTTAGGCTCTCCAGGACCAGGCACATTTTTAGATCCTTTTAAATCTTCTTTTAGACCTGCTTATGGGAGTGAAACAGCCTTCGTTGCCCTGATGGATGACCTTCAGCGGGAGATGGACAGAATGCATGCCTCTGTGCAAAGTGTGCAGGGGTAATTCACCAACAGCGAGGCTGCCTTTTTCTGTATGTGCTGATCTTGCCACCTGCCAAGAGATTCTGTGGTTTGGCAGCTGCGATTCTGTCAGGGTTAGGACTGCCTGTTTCTTGCGTTTCAGAGGCCTTCCTACTTAAGTCTGTGAATTCTGTTGCACTAGAGAAGCAAGCAATAATTTTGTCTCTTACCCTTAGCAAGAATAGATTTTGCAAGCATTTGGAATCAAAAAGTTATCCTAAATAAGGATGCAACTGAAGCTGTGACTATGGGCCAAGAGAGGGAGAAACTTCTTCCCCTGTGTAAGAAACTGAGATGCTAGATACTTAGAAAGTTTTGAGTGTTTTCCAATTCCCTTTGATTCCTCCAGGCGAGGCCTTGAAAGCAACAGTCTATTCTTTGCCATCTCCTTGCGCCAGAGAGAAAGCAGCTCCTGTACGGTCAGATGGGGTAAGTATGGAACTGCAAATATTGACCCTGGGTGCCTCCCTGAACATTTTTCTTTCCTTCCCCTGTCTCCTGTCTGTGGGGTTCACTCTATGGAAAATGAAAAGTTCTGATGGAAGTTTGAAACCTGCGTGCAAGTGTCTAATTGGATTGTGCTTAAAAGGGGAAGAATTGTTACATTATCTGAGAGGAGACAGGGAATCATAGAATCATATCATAGAAGTAGAGTTGGAAAAGGTCTTACACTCCATCTACACTTCAACCCCCTGCCCAATGCAGGAACAGCCTAAACCATCCCCAACAAGGATTCGTCCAGCCACTATTTGACGGCCAATGAAGGGGAACCCACCACTTCTCCAGGCTGCCAATTCTACTGCTGGATTACTCTTAACATGAAGAAGTTTTTCTTCATGTCTGGCCAGTACTGTCCCTCCTGTGGCTTCAACACTTGTTCCTATCCTTTCTTGCCAATAAGAACAGCTCCCTTCCCGCCCCTAAGTGACAGCCTTTTAAATACTGAAAGAGAGCAATCACGTCTCCCCTCAACCTCCTCTTCTCTAAACTTAACATTTCCAGGTCCATCGAGCTTTATTTGTCGGGTTTGGTTTCCAGGACCCTAATCATTCAGGTTGCTCTCCTCTGCACCTGTTCCAATTTCTCTGTATCCTTTTTGATGTGGATGAATGTAATGGAACAGGATATTTTAAGTGCCTCCATTAACACTATGCAATTTTATGAGTGCAACAGTTTTGAAATGAGGCCTCCAGAACTGCACACAATACTCCAGTTGCGGCCTGAGCAATGTGGTATATAGTGGGACAATGACTTCCTGCGGTTTCGATGTTATGCCTTTGTTGATGCAGCCCAAGATTGTGTTTGCCTTTTCTGTTGCTACATCACACTGACTCCACATATTTAGCTTCCCATCCACCCATATGGAGAACCTGGCGCTTATCCGTGTTGAATTGCATCTTATTGAAATCTGCCCACTTTTCTAGTCTGTTCAGATCTTGTTGAATTCTATACCTGTCTTCAGATATGTTTGCTACTCTTCCCAGTTTTGCGTCATCTACAAATTTATTTTGGAATCCCTTCATACCCTCATCCATATCATTTATAAAAATATATTGAAAAGGCCTGAGCCCTATGGCTCTACACTGGACACCTCTCTCCAATCTGACGTGGTGCCATTGACAACTAGTCTTTGGGGGAAATTATCCAGCCAGTTCCCTATCCATCTAAACAGCTTTTTTTTTTTGTCTTTTCAGCCTCTGGTGACCTTTGAGGAGGTGTCTGTGCATTTCACTGCAGAGGAGTGGGCTCTGATGGATCCAGGCCAAAGAAGCCTTCACAAGGAAGTCATGGAGGATAATTATCAAGCTGTGGTCTCTCTGGGTAAGGCTGCCCTTTCTCTAAGGCAGACGTGGCTCCTTCTAGTAAGGACACCTGTAGGAGTCTTCATATATTGACTCTCAGTGGGCAAGTTGGACAGGTCCATGCGCAGGCAGAGGTTGTGCTTCTGTATATCCAGTGGACTCACCTACACTTAATGTGTAAATTACAATGTTGGTTTGTAAACCAAAAGAAACAGCTTATGGGATGTCAACGGGGCCTCCTCACAGGCCTTTCAGAGCAGCTAAGAAAGCAAACATTTTAAATAGCAATAATAATGCCTCTATTTGTATGTTGCAAACCCTTGTCTAACTCTGGCTTGGTTTGACCTCCCTCTACCCTGAGGTAAAATTTCTCCTCACCAAGCATATGAAGCTGAATACGGGGCTGGGAAGCCTTTAGTAGCGTGGTTGAGGTTTAGCTTCAACTTTCCTTCTTGTCCCACCCTTAAGTGGCGCGGTTAGCCAGTCAAGTCAACGTAGAGGAAAGATCAGGGGTTTGCGCTTCCCTTAGAAAGAAACTGGCACAGGAGGCTTATGGAGGTTCGAAATGAAACAGAAGTTTTATTCACAAGTAGGTAAAATAAGAAGGCATGTAAGCAGGTCTTTAAAACTGAATGAACAGAATACTTCACTGGTGTGAGGCACAAAACACTTGGTGTGGTTCTTAAGTTGCTGGCTTGTATGAGAGATGTTGGTGTTATCAGACTTAAAGATGTTACAGTAAACTCTTTCTGAGGCTGGCCCTCCTACAAGTTAGGTGCTCCAGTGTTAACACAGTCTAAACCCGTTTAAGATACTGGGCAGGAAATATAGTTATGCTCAAGCTATAACCCTGTTCCTTGTGCTGAAGCGGGGGGGACTGCTTTCTACCCACTTTCTTGGCCTACTATAATTCCCATATCTCTTGTGTCTAGTGCTGTGTTACTGACAGTTTCAGATGGTGACTTCTCTATTTATTTATAGGGTCCTGGCTGTGCATTTTACGAAGTACAAAAAAAATTTCCTTGCTCTAAGCACCTTACAGTCTCCTGTTGGGCATGAGGAACATACCAGTTTGAGGAGGGAGATGAAGGGTTGCATTAGGGTCATTCCACTGGGTTTATTTTTAGGCATGGTTGACCCAAGCAGGAAATGGATGTGGCAGAGCATTGAAGAACAAACTGGGAAAACCTGGGTTTTGGCAGGTTTAGTACGTTTTGTCTATATCACAGAGAGCCTTGATCTTCAGTCATTGGAGAACTGAGAGATTTTTGAAGAGGAAATTGCCAAGAATAGCTAGAAAAGCATTCTCAAATGGGAAACAGAGGTTTCAACATTTATTT
This sequence comes from Eublepharis macularius, assembly GCF_028583425.1. Lineage (NCBI taxonomy): Eukaryota > Metazoa > Chordata > Lepidosauria > Squamata > Eublepharidae > Eublepharis > Eublepharis macularius. The sequence goes on from NC_072793.1 coordinate 185,603,797, forward strand.
ATTTATTGAGATGGCTCTCCAGATTACACAACATGAATTATCAAAATTAAAATGTAAGCTTATAAGAACAGCATAAAACAGTCACTGAGGAGCCTCAGAAGTATCCAGAGAACAGGACCGAACCAGACCACAGAACTCTTGAAAAAGTGAAACCCTTTGATTAAAAACCTGGGTTTTGAAAAGAAATGTTTTTGCAAGGTAAGATTTTAGAATGGAGAGTCCACAAATGAAAATGCCCCATCTCTGGTGAGGGGCTTCGGAGGCTGACTTTAATTGGGGGGGCACAATATGACAGGAGGCATACCCTAAAGTATTCCATCCTCATTTAGGGCCTTGGAGTTGGAACCAAGATCAGTGCAGTTGCTCCAATTGATCCACCTAGATGAGAAATTTATCTTCTTACTAGCAACAAAGCCTGTTGTGGGAAAAAATACAAGGGGCTCTAGGAAGGGGAGGCTGGGCAGGCAGGCAGGCATTGCCACCTGCTCCGAGCTTGATCCCAGCTGGGTGAAGGGGGGTCGGCATCGCCTCCTGCTCCATGCACGATCTTGAGAGGTGAAGGTGGGCGGTGGGCTTTACTACCTACTCTGCTCCTGATCCCAGCTGGGTGAAGGGGGAGCGGCCATTGCCACCTGCTCTCCTCCTGATTCTGGCAGGTTGAAGGGGGGGGGAGCAGGCATTGCTGCATACTTGGCTCCTGACTTTGGCAGGGTGAAGACAGGGTGGGCATTGTCACCTGCTCAGTGGCTTATTACGGTAGGTTGAAGAGGGCGGTCATTGCCACATCCTGTGCTCCTTAACCTGGCTGGGTGAATGGAAGAAGGGGGTTGCCCCTTGCTCTGCACCTGATCCCAGCCAGGTGAAGGCGAAAGGTGCCACCTGCTCCACTCCTGATCCCAAATGGGTGATGGAGGGGTGGGCAGGCATTACCACTTGCTCCATCACTAATACCAGCTGGGTTAAGGCAGGGGAGGTCATTGCCACCTGCTCCATTCCTAATACCAGCTGGGTTAAGGCGGGGGGGGCATCTGATAAGGAGACCAATACACAAACCACATTAAACGATTTTGCTGGGCATGAGCCAGCTGATGCGATGGAAGCTGCATAGAATTCCTTCTTCACAGCCTTCACCGCCATCTCATAGGCTTTCATAAATGTCCTATAAGAGGCTTTTGCCTCTTCATCACGAGAATGCCTCAACACTCACTCAAGCTGTCTTAGCTCTTGTCTCTTCCGTCACCGCTCTTCTGTATACCCAGGAGCCTGCGGGGCACAGAGGTAAAAGGGTGACAGGGAGTGATTTCATCAATGGCTTCAGAGAGCTGGACTTGCCAGTCCTCTACCAGCTCATCCAATGAACAGCTGTGGAGCTTTGGATCCTGCAGAGCTTTTTGAAAACCAGTTGGATCCATGAGTCTCCGTGGGTGAGCATAAATTTGCTCAGCACCCTTGCAAGGGGCGGGGACGAGGTGGCATATCCAACCGAGCCTTCAGAACTGAGTGGCCAGACCATGGCACCAGTTCTACTGCTTCCAGAACCACATTTATCCCCATCCCCAAAATCAAATCTAGCATATGGCCTGCTTTATGTGTAGAGGCCGACACAAATTGAGAGAGTCCCAGTGCTGCAATGGAAGAGGCTAGGTCCGCAGCCTGTACAGAGGTGGCATCATCAGTGTGGACATTGAAATCACCCAGCACCACCAACCTGGGGTACTCCAAGGCCCACTCTGCCACCACCTCCAGCAGGTGCGGCAGGGTATCTGCTGGTGCGCTAGGCAGTTGGTACACCAGACAGCCAAACTCTCCTTGGCACCCCACACCAGGCCCACACAAACACTGCCAGAAATGTCAGGGATGGGGAGAGTCCAGAAGGAGAAAGACTCTCGAGTAAGGATCACCCCCCTACCCCTCTGGCCTCCAGTTCAGGACTGATGGAGGACTGAGTATCCTGGGGAAGGGGGTCAGTTCTTCTGAGGTGACTGATTCGGCTTCTCTAACCCAGGTCTTGGTCACGCTTACCAGGTCCACTTCATTCCCTTCAAAAAAGTCTTTCAGTGTTGCTGTTTTATTGTTTATGGAGCTGATGTTGAGCAACATCAGTGTCAAAGGGGGGCTTATCTTTCTAGCTCCCTCCCCAGCATATCTCAGGATGGGACACAGGTTAGAAGGGCATTGAGCCATACCATCAGACTAGATGACCATGGGAACACAGGTTAGAAGGGCATTGAGCCATACCATCAGACTAGATGACCATGGGAACCCATTTCAGCTTTATGTTTTTATGTTTATTGTAACTGAAAACTCAACAACCGGTTAATATATAGCAGGATTTCTGCACTCTTAAATTGATTTCTGTTCCATCATTACCATTTTGCTTTTGTTTTAAGGTTTTGCCACTGTCTTCTTTTTTCCAGAGGATGTTTGTCTGCAGAAAAGACCTGAGAAAGAACCACAACAGCTCCAATTGGAACGGGTACAGCAAATAAGGAGGAATAGAACAAGATGGAAGAGGAGGAATGAATCTTCTGCTTCTCAGGGTGCTGAATCCCAGGACAGCCTGCCATACTGTGGAAGAATCACTTGCCCCGTGTGTAGAAAAGAATTCCTTTACCAATCACTATTTGACATACATTGGAGAAAACACACAGGGGAGAAACCGTATCAGTGTGTAGACTGTGGAAAGAGCTTTGCCCAGTGCACAAATCTTACTGTCCATCGACGTATCCATACAGGTGAGAAACCATTTAAATGTATGGACTGTGGAAAGAGCTATGCTTGGAGTACGCAACTTTCTGTCCATCGACGTATCCATACCGGGGAGAAACCATACAAGTGTGAGGACTGTGGAAAGAGCTATGCTTGGAGTACGCAGCTTACTGTCCATCGACGTATCCATACCGGGGAGAAACCATATAAGTGTGAGGACTGTGGAAAGAGCTTTGTTCAGAGTACAGCGCTTACTGTCCATCGGCGTATCCATTCAGGGGAGAAACCATTTAAATGTGTGGACTGTGGAAAGAGCTTTGCTCGGAGTACGCAGCTTACTGTCCATCGACGTATCCATACAGGGGAGAAACCATATAAATGTAAGGACTGCGGGAAGAGCTTTGTTCAGAGTACAGCGCTTACTGTCCATCGACGTATCCATTCAGGAGAGAAACCTTTTAAATGTGTGAACTGTGGAAAGAGCTTTGCTCGGAGTACACAGCTTACTGTCCATCGACGTATCCATTCAGATGAGAAACCATATAAGTGTGAGGACTGTGGAAAGAGCTTTGTTCAGAGTACAGTGCTTACTGTCCATCGACGTATCCATTCAGGGGAGAAACCTTTTAAATGTGTGGACTGTGGAAAGAGCTTTGCTCGGAATACGCAGCTTACTGTCCATCGACGTATCCACACAGAGGAGAAACCATATAAATGTGTAGACTGTGGAAAAAGCTTTGCTCGGAGTACAGAGCTTACTGAGCATCGACATATCCATACAGGTGAAAAACCATATAAATGCATAGACTGTGGAAAGAGCTTTGCTCACAGTGTGCATCTTACTGGTCATCAACGTATCCATACAGGGGAGAAACCATTTAAATGTGAGGACTGTGGAAGGAGCTTTGCTCAGAGTACGTATCTTACTCTCCATCGACGTATCCACTCAGGGGAGAAACCTTTTAAATGTGAGGACTGTGGAAAGAGCTTTGCTCGGAGTACACAGCTTACTGTCCATCGACGTATTCATACAGGTGAAAAACCATATAAGTGTGAGGACTGTGGAAAGAGCTTTGCTCAGAGTACGCAGCTTACTGCCCATCAACCTATACATTCAGGGGAGAAGTCTTTTAAATGTTTAGACTGTGGAAAGAGCTTTGCTCGGAGTGCAAACCTTACTGTCCATCGACGTATTCATACAGGGGAGAAACCATATAAGTGTGAGGATTGTGGAAAGAGCTTTGCTCGGAGAACAGATTTTAATGCCCATCGACGTATCCATTCAGGGGAGAAACCATTTAAATGCGTGGACTGTGGAATGTCCTTTACTTGGAGTGCACAGCTTACTCTTCATCGACATATCCATAAAGGGGAGAAACAATGTAAGTGTGAGGACTGTGGAAAGAGAATTGCTCAGAGTACCGATTTTAAGGTCCATCAATGTATCCATTCAGGGGACAAGCCATATAATTCTAATGACTATGGAAAGAGCTTTGCTCGGAGTACAGATTTTAACATCCATCGACATAACCATTCAGGGGAGAAACCATATAAATGTATGGAGTGTGGAAAGAGCTTTGCTCAGAATAGGCATCTTACTGTCCATCAACATATCCATTCAGGGGAGAAACCATTTAAATGTGTGGACTGTGGAAAGAGCTTTGCTCGGAGTACGCAGCTTACTGTTCATCGACGTATCCATACAGGAGAGAAACCATATAAATGTGTAGACTGTGGAAAGACCTTTGCTCAGAGTACACAGCTTACTGTCCATCGACGTAGCCATACAGGGGAGAAACCATTTAAATGTGAGGACTGTGGAAAGAGTTTCGCTCGGAGTACACAGCTTACTGTCCATCGACGTAGCCATACAGGGGAGAAACCATATAAATGTGTAGACTGTGGAAGGAGCTTTGCTCACAGTGCACAACTTACTGTCCATCGACGTAGCCATACAGGGGAGAAACCGTATAAATGTGTGGACTGTGGAAAGAGCTTTGCTCGAAGTACACAGCTTACTGCCCATCGACGTATCCATACAGGTGAGAAACCATATAAATGTGTGGACTGTGGAAAGAGCTTTGCTCAGAGTGCGTACGTTACTGTCCATCGACGTATCCATACAGGTGAGAAACCATATAAATGTGTGGACTGTGGAAAGAGCTTTGCTCAGAGTGCATACCTTACTGTCCATCGACGTATCCATACAGGGGAGAAACCATATAAATGTGTGGACTGTGGAAAGAGCTTTGCTCAGAGTACATACCTTACTGTCCATCGACGTATCCATACTGGGGAGAAACCCTATAAGTGTGCAGGCTGTGGAAAGCTTTGTTCGGAGTACACAGCTTACTGGCCTTTAGCGAATCCATACCAGGGAGAAACAGTATTAATGTGCAGACTGTGCAAAGAGCTTTGCTCAGACTTTGAGTCGTATTGTCCCTCGACAGATCCACACTGGAGAGAGTCCATATACCAAGAGTGTGGAGGAAACTGATATCTAAAGAGTTATGTTGTTTTCTATCAAAATATTCACACTGGAGAAAACAGTCTCTTGAGGTAGTGTGTAGTGCAGCCTTCTTTTAAGTTGGGTGTATGTGCAAAGGACAAATGTTATATTTCTTTTATGTTGGAAATTTTTAAAATCATTTTCTAAGTCACCTTTATCGATGTGGAAAAGGCAAGTTATAAATGCTTTAATAAATAAATTATTAAATAATAAATAAATGCTTCCACTGTGGGAACAGCTTCAGCCACAACCCCTCTATCACCAGGTGTCATGAAGTATATGCAGGGGAGCAAGCTTGCTTCCTGTCAGAGGTGTCAGAAGAAAAGTAAACTAGAAATTTTAGTGTCTAGTGTTACCATTTCATGGAAACCTTGCGACTTGACTGCTGTAATGCACTGTACATAGATCTCCCTTCTAACTTAACTCAGAGACTCCAGTTGGTGCAAGATGAGCAGGAGCATCAATATTTCTCCCATTGTGCTGTGACTCCATTGGCTACGTCTCAGTTCCCAGGCTCAAAGGTTTTGACTATTGCATACAAAGCTCTTCATGAACTTGGCCAATCATATCTACGGGAACACCTCTCTCCCCGTTTCTAACTTGGCAGCTTTGGTCATCTGTACGGGGCCTTCTTGCAGGTGCCACCTTGCGCATGGACAAAATCAGCAGCTGGCTGTACACATGCATTCTCTGTGATGACCCCCACTTTATGGAATGAACTACCTGAAGAGGTCAAGAAAAGCACCCACTTTCCTGCTTTCTACAAACAATGCAAAGCTGAATTATTCAAGAGGGCTTTTTAAATCAGATATAAGGGCTGTAACATAAGGAAGCGCCGTCAAAGAAATATGTCTGTAAAGGTATCCTACTACATAATTCCCTTAACGAGTTTCGGACGACTCATCCCGATTCCCAGAGCGCGGGCACATGAGTGCGCCCCTAGTGGGGATAAGGGGGAGTGTTCTGGCTGCACTCTATGCCAGGCCCGACCTGGTGCCAATGAGGCTGGAACAGCCACTTCTGGGACTAGGCGCAAGAGGCTTCCTGCCGCTGCTCCCCCCCCCCCCCGGGGTCAGCAGCTGCACCCAGAGCCGAAGCTGGGTGCCCTCTCAGTGGCTCTGGGTGGAGGTGGTGCAGCACTCTCCCGCGTGGAAGGAGCTGCCGGCTCAGGGGCTCAAAGGTGCACTGAGAAGCACCCTGAGGCAGCCCCTGACCTCAGAGAAAGCGGGCACGGGAGAAGTCCTAGCAGCTGGCCAGCCAGGCAGGCAGACACCCAACTTGCTCTGCTGCCTCCTGGCCGCTCAAGCAAGGCAGACACCACATGGCCCTCTCTATCTCTCTTTCTCTATTTTGTGCATGTGCGTGCACCCTCTCCGGCCACCGGCCCACCCGCTGTTGTCCTGGCAGCTACTCCCCTAGCAGAGTCTGGTGGAGCTCGGGGAGAGCCTGGCCTGCCAAAGGACAGCGCAGGCAGGTGGGCTGGCTAAGGGCTCCTCCTGTGCCAGGGACAGCCGGCCCACTGAGCTACGGCAAGGAGGAGCCCAGCCGGGGTCCCGTGAGGCTATGCTGCTCCCCACCCCCCGCCTGGCTGGGGTTCCAAAGGTGGCAGGAGGCAAGCTTCTGGGTTGCCAGCTCCAGGTGGGGAACTTCTGGGGGATGTGGGGAGGAGCCTGGAGAGGGTGGCAATGGAGTCCACTCTCCAAAGCAGCCCTCCAGGGGAAGGGATCTCTGTCAGCCGGAGACCATTTTAACTCCAGGAGATCTCCAGTCACCACCTTGAGGTTGGGAAGTAGGGTTGCCAGCTGCAGGGGCTGAAATGGGTGGCTGCTGGGTGCACAAGTTCACCAGGGTGCCTGGCACTGCCCCCCAACACTCCCCCCTGTGGTTGCCCATCTGGCTGCAACAGGCGCTGGGGTGGGGGCAATACAATGCTCGGCTGCCCTGCCCTCCCTCTTCCCTAATCAGGATGCTGGGGAGGTGGGAAACCCGGCCCAGCTACTCTGCCTCCCCCTTCCTGATTGGGGCGCTGGGGAGGAGGCAATGCCAGCCGTGGCTGCCCGCCCCGCCCCCTGACCAGATTGAGGCATGGTAGAGGCAGCAATGCCTGCCCCGCCTGCCCTGCCCTTTCTAGAGCCCGTTGTATTTTTTCCCCCACAATGGGCTTTGCTACTAGTATAATAATAATAATAACAACATTCAATTTGTATAATGCCTTTCTAGACAACTTAATGCCCACTCAGAGTGGTTTACAAAGTATGCCATTATTGATATGTCTTTCTTAGAATTGCATATGGTCTATTTCAGCATTTCTTCAACTCTGTAGTGTATTCCTGCTGTTTTAAATCTTTGCAAATTTGTATGTACAACCCCATTGTTTATTGAAATGCCCTTGAAATTGACTGTAGCGACTCACACTGTGTAATCTATTTTGCTTCTCAATGTACTCCCCACTTTCGATGGAGTTTGTTTGACCCTTGCAGCCTTGGATCCAGCGCTACTACTAGAAAAACAAGTTAAGGCAGCCACAAAAAATGCTTTCTACAACCTCACTCTAGCCTGGAAGATGGCTTCATACATCTGCAAGGCCGACCTGGCCACCTAGACTCATGCTATGATAACATCAAAACTTAACTATTGTAATGAACTATACATTGGTCTCCCATCTAAGTTAACTAGGAGGCTCCAGTTGGTGCAAAATACTATGGCTTGACTGTTTTCAGAAGCAAGCGGCAGCATGAACATCACTCTCATCCTACAGTCACTCCATTGGCTACCTATTAGTTACCATTTACAGTTCAAGTATTGGTTATTACATACAAATCTCTTCACGGCCTTGGCCTGGCATACCTACAGGACTGCCTCCCTCCGTGGCAGCTTCGATTATCTGAACAGGGTCACCTGCAGGTGCCACCCTACACATGGGTGAAATCAACAGCAGCCTGCACACGGGCTTTCTCTGCAGTGGTCCCTACCCTGTGGAACTGCCTGCCTGAGGACGTCACTCCCCACTCTCCTGGCTTTCCGCAAACGATGCAAACTGAATTATTCAAAAAGGTTTTTTTACTCAGATAGGAAGGCTGTATTGTAGGGAGGGGGTCTCAGATGCTTCACTAATGAGTTAGGGACCTTAGACTCAGCACTATGTTGCCTTACATATTTGTCACTTATATACCTGTGCTTCATGTGGTCTAATGTTAGTCCTAGAATTGATTATGTTGTTTCAGCATTTCTTCAACTCTGAACTGAATCCTTGCTAACGCTATGTCTCTGTAAACTTGTATTTATTTACCCTATGGCATGGTTTATGGAAATGTCCTTGACACTATATGGAAATTTCCTTGATCATATATAGAAATGTCCTTGATACTGATTGTACTAGTCTCACACTATGTAATTCGCCTTGAGTCTAGGTGAGAAAGGCGGACTATAAATGACATAAATAAATAGATAGATAAATAAATAAATAAATGGTTCGGTTGAAAGCATGAGAGTGGCCCAAAGTTAACCAGCAACCTTGTTACCCAAATGGCTGCATGTGGGAATTTGAACCTGGTTCTCAGAACCAAATATCACTGTTACCCAGTTTCTCTTTAAAACTGCCATCCTAAGAAAAATTATTCCAATCTAAACCCATTGATGTCAGTGGGCTTGAACTGGGTTAACTCCTCTTAGGTTTGCACTGGAAGTGACCCATCAAGCCACATGTCACTTGTATGCCATGAAGCAACATAACAGCCCTTAGTTGGAGGGTGCATAACAGAATAAATGAGTTGAAAACACGCACAGAAATGGCTGGTTTCGTCTGCTAAAGGGAATTCTGGAACAGCAGAACAAAACTGAGAGAGTAATGATTCCCCACCCACCCAATAGTTCTTGTGTTTTGTTTTGGTTCTTAACAACATAGCAGTGCTTGAGGCTGGCCAGCCATGCAGTGTTGGCTCGTAGGCAACATCTTATTTTCCTTAATAGCCAACTGCCTGCATGCAACCAATCAGGGGAGAGACTGAGCCCTGATGTAGTGTGGCATGGTATCTGCATTGGTGGGAAGAGGAATGTGTGTATTACAATCAAGCAAATGTACTTTGTCTTCGGTGCCTCCCGGGCAATGGCGTTGGCATTGAGTGAGTGGCTGGCTTGTCCTTGTAGGGGGTGGGATCAGTTCTCAAAAGACTTGCTTTGTACTGAGGGGGGGAGCGGCAGATGGCACCCCATCAGCATCGCCTTGCTATTGTCTCCTCGCCAATCCCTTTCTCTGTCCTTTTACACTCCGTACAAGGAAAGGCAAAGAAGCAACATGCAATGTCATGCAAGCGTGCACAAGTATCAAGGTTTAGCCGGGGCTCCGCCGCTCTTCCCAAGGCTGGAGGGTAGAGATGCACAGACACCCACGGCTTCCCTTTTTAGACCAAACTTAACAAACTTGCCAATGAGAGACTGCTCTCACATTAGCGTGGTACACTGCCACCACTCCCTTAGACTATCCTCAGGGACTGAAGTAAAGGGGAGGAAACTCCAAGCCTACAGGAGAACTAAAGCAGAAAGTCTACCCTGCAAGGTTGACTTACAAGCAGAGTTTCCAAAACAGAAATTCATCTTGGTAGGTGGTCCAAGGCCAGAGTATGGGGTTTGGCTCGGTCTTTTATTAGGTTTTCAAAAATACAAAAAAAAGAAAATTTTTGGTATCAGATTCGTGTACAAGATAGTCATTATATGGTCAATATTTCAGAAAATCTACAATATAGCCATCCATCCATAAAAGAGGAAACTGAATAACTGGACACCCCCCTTCTTTCTTTATATAGTACACATATAGTACACGTAGTCCATTTAGATCTCTCCAAGCACTTTTTAATTTCCTTGCTTTTTAACCCATCTATTCAGTTTCCTTTCTTATTTCTAACAATTATTTATATTTTAAGTGAGCATCTTCTTAAGGCACATTTCGATTCTTTAGTTCTTGAGCCCTTAGTCCTTCCAGAAATAGAGCAGAGAGGAGGAAAAAAAACAGAGAATAGAAGTGAATGTCCACATCATTACATTCTATTGTTAGTCCCATTATTTGTATATGTCATTAACTATTTTCTTAAAGGGGTGAAGTATACAATGAAATTTTTATAACAGCCTACCCTCTATCTTTCATATATCAGATCTCAAGCCACCTAAGATTTAGTACTTGTATTTTTATTATGAAAAGGCAGAAGAAAAACAAAGCAAATATATAGGCAGGCTTAGCTTAACCTATACTTTAAATTTTAAAAATTAACACAATTATAAGGTTCTCTCTACCTCCCTAGTGTTTCCCCTGTTAGACCTAACAGTTATCTCAAAATCATTCTTATCCTTTTATTTAAAGAAATAAAAAGGTTTCCAATAAAGAACATAAATAAGAGGGGAAATAAGAGACACCCAAGACCCGTTTACCGGGTCATACTTTGAATTTCATTTTTGTTCCTCTTCTCTCTCCCTCTAAAATAGCATTATGGCTCCTTTCCTAGAATACTTTTATTTAAGGGAAAGAGAAGAGCTCCAATAGAAAGAAAATAAAAATAAAAAGGGGAGCAGAAGACTACAAAACCCCTTTTACCACACTCCCTCTAATCCAGTAGCAAAACATAAACAGTGTCCAACATGTTAAAAAGAGAAAAAAAATGTATAGTTATATTAGGTCTATGTTTAGCTTGATAAAGCAAAAAAAAGGGGTTTCTTTCTTAGTTTCTTTTGATTCTCTAGGTTTTTATATCAAAGCAATTTAAGTAGAATTCAGAACATATATAAATCGCTATATATCCCATATACCCTCCTTATTTATCAAAGCCCCAGGATCATGATTTATGTTCCATCTTCTTTCTCTCTCTAGAGTAGTGTTGCAACTCTTTCTTTCCAATGATCAACCATAAGCGGCTCTTCTTGCTTTCTAAGCATCCCTGCAAGGTGTCGATGAATACATTGTTATGTCTCTGATTGTCTTTCTTCATCTTTGTGATGTATTTCTTAATTAAAATATGTTGTGTGCTTTTTGGTTCGTACACAGGCAATACACTAGATCTCTTCCTCACAGCTTCCTTTCCATGCTCCTCCCTCTTCTTCTCCCCCTTTTGAAAAAGACTGGATTTCTACTCCATTATGTTGTTTCTCCTCCAATTTTCTTTCAAATAAATCTGTCCCATCAAAGTTTTCTTCTAATTTGGCATCTAACACAGTGTTCTTGTCTGATTTCAATCCAAGTGTCTTATCTGCTTTTCTTAAAACGTCATCCAACAGCATAGAGATTTGCTGCAGCTTTGAAAGTATCTCTTCAGAAAGCGCCATTTTATTCACTCACTTTCAGACGGTCAATCAAAGATCCCTTAAAACTGGTAAGAAGCTCCTTTGCTCTTGCTGCTTATAGTTCAGGAGATTTTTGCTCCCCAGCTCTCTCCCAGGAAAACTCTTTTTGCAATCACTCTTCAGTGACAGTCCCCTGGTTCATAAAGCAGCCGCTTCTCCGGCTGATGAAAAACCCTCATCAAACTGGATAGCCCTCATAAAGCCATAAACAATTCTCTTACTTGGAGAAAAGTCAAGTAGAATCACTCTTTTTTGGTCATTCAGTTGTCCTTATTTCTATCTTGTCAGGAATCTCCACTTTATTTTCACTTGTTCAGAATCCTGGGGTTCATAGCTTGAGAGCCAGAAGGCTTCTTCCACGGTCCTTGGGGTTTGGCTAGGTCTTTTGAGGTATCAGAATCAAGAACCACACCAGATAAAAAATATAATTAATTTATTCTGGTGCAAAAGATAATCAAAATTAGACAAGACAGATTGTGGGAGAATAAAATAACAAAATCCTAAAGCATTTAAGCACTAACTACATTCCATGGTATTCCAACAGAAGTTAGGCAGAAAACAGAGTCTCTTTCCAGAGGCACACAGAATTTCATTTGTTCAGCATAATAAGACACAAAGATGGTTGCAGCAGAACTTCCATCCTACGGAATCAGAGCCAGAACTGAAGCCATAGCTGGGCCACAGCTTAAGTAGCTACAACCTGACTAAAGCCCATTGTCTCATGTTGGTTAGTTAATGTATGGGTCTTGGAGTCTTGAATGATCCAGGCCTGCTGACCAATCAAGAGTCCAAGAACTGATGTCACCGTTGCTCGGTGCATACGTGAAAAATGAGGAGTAAGACCAAATCTGCAGCTTTTGGTGCCACCCCTTTCTCCCCCAGGTGCGAGATGGTGTGTTTAGGCAAGAATGTTAATTGGCAGGAAACTGTACCATGGAAGCTCTCCCTTGCTAACGAGCTAGCACAATATCTTATCTACAAGGTCACTGTGTACCAACAGCTTTTATAAGCTCTGGAAGATTTATAATCAGGAAGATTTCTGGAAGGCCAGAGAGCCTGAACCAAAGTTTTAAGAACATGGCTACAGTTTGAATCAGAAATTTAAGCATTTTCTTCACATCTTCCCACTTCTGAACTGGAAATTACTGGGTTCTACTCAAATTTCATCTTAAAAAACTAAAGAAAATGCAAGCAAGTGAATAAATAAAATATACCTGTAATCTTAAAACACAATAAAAACACACAAGGAATGGGTAAAACAAGGCTAAAGCTGGGAGTGAGGTAATACAATTAATGAGCAGCCAGTGAGGTTACATCACAAGCAATTTCAGGTAAAGTCAGGCAACGAGTTTGGCAGTGAGAATACATTCAAGAGCATAATACAAAAGCAATTTCAGCAATGCTGCATTGGTTCAGTTACAGAAAGCAAAAATAGGTTAGCACAACTCAAACGGCAACTTCAGCAGTATTAGAATCATAGTAAATCTTGGACTATCTATCAGGAACAATATTTTCAGAAACTTTAATATGTTGAATGAAAAAATCATACTCCTGCAAAGCAAGACTCCATCTTAGCAATTTCTGGTTGGTGTTCTTAACTCTATCTAGCCGACACAGAGGAGAATGATCAGTTTGAAGAGTGACTCTTTGACCCCACAAATAAAATCTCAATTTAGTCAAGTCCCACACAATACTGAAACATTCTTTCTCAATGGTAGAAAGATTGCGTTCCCTAGGAAGTAACTTTTTGCTCAAAAACACAACCTGGTGCAATTCTGCATTAGGTCCTTTTTGGCACAGGACCGCCCCAACCCCAATTTGGTTAGCATCGGTTTGAACAAAAAAAGGTTGAGTTGGATCAGGAGCAACCATGATGGGTGATGGCATCAGACTAGCTTTTAAGGCTTCAAAGGCAGATTGACGTCAGTCTGTCCAGACTACTTTAAGAGGTTGTTTTTTCTTGCACAAGTCAGTAAGAGGCACAGCAATAGTCGAAAAATGATTGATGCATCTTCTGTAGTATCCTGTAAGGACCAAAAAGGATTGAACTTCATGTTTAGTTTTAGGAACAGGCCAGTCTAGAATACTTTGCACTTTAGCATCAAGAGGCTTAACAGTACCTCCATCGACACGATGACCTAAATATTTGATGTCAGCAAGGCCAAATTGGTACAAATTGGTACAGTGATTCCAGCAGCTTTTATGCAACTCAAAACTTGACTCACATGGTCCATATGCTCAGACCAGGTTTCACTATAAATAGCCAGGCCATCTATATATGCACAGGAGGAAGATGACAAGCCCTGGAGCAGATTATTGACCAATCTCTAAAAGTTCATAGGTGCATTCCTAAGGCCAAAGGGCATAGTGACAAACTGGAACAGTCCAAGACAAAAGCAGATTTCAAAGAGGCATCCTCATCAAGGCCTACTTACCAGTAGCCTTTATTTAGGTCCAGCACAGTGATAAACTTTGTTCTGCCAAGCTTCTCAATCAGTTCATCAATGTGAGGCAAAGGAAATTGATCTGGCATAGTCACAGCATTCAGTCTTCTCTAATCAATGGAAAAATGGATTCCAACATCTTTCTTAGGCACAAGTACAACAGGTGCAACCCAAGGGGAAGTGGAAGGCTTGATAACATCCAATTATAACATTTCTTGGATATCATTAGCAATGCTGGCCACTAACCCTGTAGGGATGAGTATTTTTATTTATTTATTTCAAATTTCTATTCCATCCTCCCCAAGAGTGGGCTCAGGGCGGATAACAACATATTAAAATACGAAATACAATAAAAACAACATAGTAAAATACAATAAAATCCATACACATTTAAAACAGGATGGTGGACAGCCTTCACAGGGAGGGTTAAGATTTTATACACCCCTTTTTTTTCAGGCCGGCGGAGGCCCAGCCTCAGCCATATGCCTGGCGGAACAAGTCTGTCTTGCAGGCCCAGCGGAAGGATAGTGGGTCCTGCTGGGCCCTGATTTCAGCAGACAGAGCGTTCCACCAGGTGGGAGCAAGGATCGAAAAGGCCCTGGCTTTAGTCGAGGCTAGGTGGGCCTCCTTGGGGCCCAGGACCACCAACAGCTGTTTGTCCCCTGATCAGAGTGTCCTCTGGGGAATATATGGGGAGAGATGGTCTCATAGATACGCTGGTCCCAGTCTGCACAGGGCCTTATAGGTCAATACCAGAACCTTGAATCTAATCAGGTACTCCACTGGGAACCAATGCAGCTTGTGTAAGAACAGTGTTATATGTGCCTTGTTTGGCACTCTCATAATAACACGCGCCACTGCATTTTGTACCAGCTGTAATCTCCGGGTCAGGCTCAAGGGTTAGCCCTGCATAGAGTGAGTTACAGTAATTAGCCTAGAGATGACCATTGCTTGGATCACTGTAGTTAAGTCATGGGTTGACAGGTAAGGGACAAATTGCCTGGTCTGCTGCAGATGGAAAAAAGAGGACCTGACAACCGCTGTGACCTGTGCCTCCATTTTCAGCGAGGCATCCAAGATCACCCCCAGGTTCTTAACCCTCAGAACTGGCACTAACGGTGCCCCATCAAGGACCGGGAGCCGGAGTCCTGAACCTAATCCCCTGTGGCTCAAGTACAGGACCTCCATCTTCATCAGGTTCAGTTTCATCTGAGACTGCTTCAACCAACCAGTCACATCTGCAAATGCATGTTCCAGGACATCTGGGGCTGAGCCAAGCTAGCCGTCCATCATCAGATACAAGTGGGTGTCATCTGCATATTGATGACACCCAAGTCCGAAACTTCATACGAACTGTAGCAATTGGTACAGCATTCTAGGTGTTAATATGCGTCAGCAAATGGGTTTTTCCAGGATGACGAGTAAAAACATCTGCATACTTCTCCAAAACTGCATACAATTGTTCAGCTTGATCAGATTTTAAAGCAGGATCAAAAAGTAATGCTCTCAATGCCTCCTGATTGTTTACATTTAGCAAGCATGTCTAATGGATGCATTTCAAAGCAAACATGTCAGGAATGTGGTACAGTTTTGGCTGTGGATGCTCCTCAGGAAAAGAAATCAAACAGTGGACAACACTCCATTTTGATAGCTGAGTGCAAATAATGCAGTGAAGTTACACTGTGCTGATTAAAGAGGCAAAAAGTTTTATTTGAGGAAGATACATACTTGATAGGAAAGAGGAGTGAGAGAGACCCTAGCTATCTGACTACATCTTGCAGAGAGAGATAAGAAGAGTGGCAGGAGAGAGAAGAAGCAGGATATTGCCCTGTTTAGCCCAATAGGAGACAAGAAAAGGAAATGACCCCCAGGAAACAAGAGAGATGCTGCTCTCACTGTCCTAACTGAGAGCCAAACTACAAGCGACGTCTTACACAGGTTGGACACTAGTCGGCTTCCCTCAAGTTTTGATGGGAAATGTAGGCATCCAGGTCTTGCAGCTGTAATGGAGAGCTAAGCTGTAAAACCAGGGCGCCTACATTTCCCATCAAAACTTGAGGGAAGCTGACACGTGTCCAACCTGTGTAAGGTGTCACTTCTAGCTTGGCTCTTAGTGATCCTTGCTGCCCCCTGCATAGAAGGCTCTTCTTCCTTCTTGCTGCTGTTGTACACCAGACATTGCTATTTCCAATACCCCTTCTCAATGTCTAGTGTACAAAGTCCACAAAGTTTAGTCTTTCACGTAGACTTTGAAATTTCTCTTTGGCAAGTGGCTTGGTGAGGATGTCTGCTATCATTTCTTCTGTGGGGCAGTACCGTAGCTCAACAAGCCCTTCTTCTTGCATATTTCTCACTATGTAACTCTTTATGTCAATGTGCTTGGTTCTTGATCCAATTCTTTCTGTATTTGCAAGTTTTATGCAAGATTGATTATCTTCAAAAAGTTGTATAGGTTTGGGTTCATCTATCCCAAAGTCTTCTAATAGTTGTAGAATCCACTTGAGTTCTTGGCATGCTTCTGCTGCTTATATGTATTCAGCTTCTGTAGTTGATGCCACTACTAGGTCTTGCTTTCTGCTTGTCCAACTGATTGCTCCTCCACCATAAAAGAATACTCGTCCACTGGTAGACTTTCTGTCTGTGATGTCTTCTGCCCAGTCAGCATCCATGAATCCCACTAGTCTGGGATTGTCGCTTGCTGGTAGCTTGAGCTTCAGTTGTGCAGTACCTCTCAGGTATCTTGCCAGTCTTTTGACTGCTTGCCAGTCATTCACACTTGGTGATGCATTTTTCCTGCACAGTATTCCAACTGCTGCTGCTATGTCAGGTCTGGTCACTGTACTTATGTAGAGCAGTTTTCCAATTGCTTCTCTGTACACTTTGATGTTTCTCAGAGGTTCATTGTTTCCATCTTGCTTCAGGAAATTTGTTTCCATTGGAGTACATGTTGGTTTACCATCTTTCATATCCATGTAGTCTAGGAAGTCCATGATCTTTTGCTTTTGATTGAGAAGATAGCTTCCATCTTCCTCTTGCTCTATCTGAACGCCGAGGTAAAAACTGACATTTCCAAGATGCTTTACCTCAACCTCTTGGTTCAGATGCTGAATTATTTCATCACAATCTTGTTGATCTTCATAACAAAGGAGAAGATCATCTACATAAATTGGAATAAAAGTCCATTTGTTGTCTTTCTTTCTTGAGTACAGGCAGCGTTCTGCCCCGCCTTGCTTGAATCCTTCTTTGATGGGCATTTGGTTCAGTTTCTGGTTCCAGGCCCTTGCAGCCTGTTTCAGTTCATAAATGCTCTTCTGCAGTTTGTATACAAGTCCTCTGTCTTTGGACTGTTCACATCCAGTAGGCTGTGTCATATATACATCTTCTTTCAGCTCTCCATGAAGAAAAGCAGTTTTCACATCCAGATGCTCCACATGCATCTTCCTTACAGCTGCTATGCTCAGTAGTGTTCTTACTGAAGTGTGTTTCACTACTGGTGCAAAGGTTTTATCTTAGCCCTCTCCATACTTCTGAGAATATCCCTTTGCAACTTGTCTTGCTTTGTACTTCTGTACTTCTCCATCTGCATCGTTTGGTTTTGAAAATCCATTTGCATCCTACTGTCCTCTTTCCAGGTGGTAGTTCTGTGAGAATCCATGTCTTGTGGGGGGCGGGGGCGGGGGTGGAGGTGGGGGTGGGTCCCCCCCCCATCCTGGCGGTGAGGGGAAGGCGAATGACCGCCTCACTTGCAGCTGGCTGTTTGCAGGCGTGCAGGTTTGCTCCCCGCCCCGGTGTCGGCTTGACAGGGGGGCGGGTTCGTCCCTCCCCTTGCGCTCATCTAGAAGGGGAGTGGCTGCCCCTCTTGCAGCCTGGCCATCCGGATTTGGCCAAGCTGCTTCAGAGGCGGGCCGTTTGTTTCCCCAGCCTATCAAACTGAGGAAGGGAAAGGAGTTGGAAGTCCTTCCTTCAGGCACCCAAAAGGCGCATGCTCCAGCTATCCTTCTGAGTCGTCGGATAGACGCTAAGACAATTATGTTATAGGATAGTGTTTCGTGATGAGTATTCATTTCATTAAATAACTCTTCATCTTTAGCTAAATGATTATTGCACCCAGAATCCACTGCCCATTGGGATACACTTTCATCTTTTACAACAACATTTAAACAGTTCTTATTTGATCTGCCTGCATTTGGTCGGCTATTAGCATTAGTTGAGCCATTGACTCTATCTGCATTCCTAAAGCCTTTTGCTCCCTGCCCCCACGCCGGCTTGACGGGGGGCACCCCCCCACACCAATCCCAGCGGCGAGGGGAAGGTGAGCGGCCGCCCCTCTTGCAGCCTGCCGCCGGTTTGCAGGCGGCTGGGTTTGCTCCCTCCACCCGTTGTGAGGGGAAGGCGAGCGGCTGCCCCTCTTGTAGCCTGCTGCCAGTTTGCAGGCAGCCGGGTTTGCTCCCCCCCCCGCGCCGGCTTGACAGGGGGGCAGATTCCTCCCCCATCCCGGAGGCGAGGGGAAGTTGAGCGGCCACCCCTCTTGCAGCCTGCCATCAGTTTGCAGGCAGGCGGGTTTGCTCCCCCCCGGGGCTGGCTTGACAGGGGGGCAGGTTCCCCCCCGTGGCAAGGGGAAGGCAAGTGGCTGCCCCTCTTGCAGCCTGCCGCTGGTTTGCAGGTGGCTGGGTTTCCTCCCCCCCCCAGTGATGAGGGGAAGGCGAGCAGCTGCCCCTCTTGCAGCCTGCTGCCAGTTTGCAGGCGGCCAGGTTTGCTCCCCACCCAGTGGCGAGGAGAAGGCGAGCGGACGCCCCTCTTGTAGTCTGCCACCAGCTTAGTTCAAAGCCTTCGTTCAGGCTTCGTTCAAAGAACGTTGGAGTTGATTGTATAACATTTAAGTGCACTTACTAGCATGTTACACTGAGCCTTTCAATTTGCTAGCAGGCGGGGCTGTATAATCCAAAGTGGTTTCTCCTGGTCGATAATCTTTGTACTTTAGCCAAGTCAACAATAAATTTCTTCTCAAACAGTGGTGCTGAAACATTGCGTCCATTTTATACTTATCGTACCACATATATGCATGCCATCCAAATAGTTTATTATAACCTTCCAACGTTAGTAGTTTATGATTGGTTAAAGACACCCATTCTTTTAGCCAGACTAAGCATATCGCTTCATGGTAAAGTCAAAAATCAGGTAACTGCATTCCACCTCTTTCCTTAGCATCACAAAGAACTTTCATCTTTACTCTTGGTTTCTTTCCTGCCCACACAAATTCAGATATCTTCTTCTGCCATTTTTCAATGGGTCTTCGTACTGTCTCTCATCGCCGCAATGAAGGCTTGTAAGTTTCTCAGTTCTGGGGCCCCCATATTGTAGAGAGTTACATACCACTCTGCCGCTATCCCTTCCAGGCGGGCCGCTAAGTAAACTACTCGGCTTTCCTCAGTAGGGAACAGGTGTCCCCACTGATTGAAGAACTGCAAGGTGTCAGAACGGTGGCTAGATAATGTCCTTACTCCAGACTACCTCCTGCAATCAGACAACAGTCCATTGTTTCCAAAAGGCTTTTACTGGAAAAATAGTTCATTATAGTCCACTAGCCTGAATGCAATATTCAGGATGGTACATATGCATTGTTACCAATGACAGGCAAAGCATGAGGTACAAAGTAACAGATCACAGCAGGCCCAACCTCCCCCCATAGTTCTCAAAACAACTCCTTTGAAGTCAGGAGAGCGAAAATTTCCCAAGGCCGGTTCTTGGTGGAACGTCGGTAGCCAAAACAATCCTTTTCTGTGAGATAGCTGCCTGGGAACCTTGGCACCTGGGAAGAGAGCACTTAAACACTGAAAGGATTAAAAATGGAGTTGGTTAAGCAAAGGCATACAAGAAAGCAGTCTGGACCTGACATTCTGCCCCCTCTAAGATCCCCCCCCCCCAGGTTTATGTGGGTAACGAGAGTGGAATGCCTTAACTAATCTAGGAGCATGAACATGTACAGAATTCACCCACTCATCGAACCCAGAGTCAAAGTCTTTCCATCTGATGAGGTAAAATAGCTGATTTCTTTTTATTTTAGAGTCCAATATTTGTTGAACTTCATAGTGGGTTTGATCATCAATTAAAGTAGGGATTGGAGGGGCACAGGTGTGCCACTGGTCTGCAGAGGGGGCTTTTTTCAATAAACTAACATGGAAGGTATCATGTACGTGGCGTAAATTCTTTGGTAAATCCAAGGCAACAGTCACTTTGTTGATTACTTTGCGAACAGGAAAAGGTCCTAGGTATTTTAACGCTAGCTTGCGGCTGGTTTGAGTTACTTTCAGATTCTTTGTAGAAAGATAAACCAGATCACCAGGTTGTAATTCCCATTCTGCCGCACGGTGGCAGTCAGCGTACTTTTTGTAATCCTGTTTGGCTTTGATGAGGTGCTTTCTAATTTGAGTCCATTGCTGGGCTGCTTCCCCCCACCATTCGGTGACGTCTTTGGAAGCGGTAGTAGGAGGGGGAAGCGCTTCAAACGGGAATGGCTTGAAGTGAAAGCCATAGACGGTTTTGAAGGGAGTTTCTCCTGTGGAAGCGTGTACGCTGTTATTATACGAAAACTCTGCTAAGGGGAGCAAGTCCAACCAATTATCCTGTTGGAAATTAATGTAACAGCGTAGAAATTGTTCTAATATCTGATTAGTTTTTTCCGACTGTCCGTCTGTTTCCGGGTGATGGCTTGAACTTAAACCTTGTTCAATGCCCAGCAGTTGTAAAAGCTCCCGCCAGAAGTTGGCAACGAATTGTCTGCCGCGATCCGAGATCACCTTCGATGGAAAAGAATGTATTTTTACAATGTTTTTCATAAAAATGTCGACTAGTTTTCTAGCAGAGGGAATTGTGGTGCAAGGTATAAAATGAGCTTGCTTGGAGAACAAATCAACCACGACTAAAATACAGTTGTGCCCCTTTGAGGGGGGTAAGTCAGTGATAAAGTCCATAGAGATTATTTCCCACGGTCTATTTGGCGTTTCCAAAGGCTGTAATAGTCCTGGAGGCTTGCCCTTTCGGGATTTGGCGCTGAGACAAATGGGGCAAGACGCCACATATTGGGAGATGTCTTTGCGCATGCCCGGCCACCAAAATTGGCGTTGCACTAAGTGAAGTGTCTTTAAGTACCCATAGTGCCCTGCCGTGGGAGCATCATGACAGCGTTGTAAAACTTCTTTTCTTAAACTCTTGGGTACATAGAAGCGATCTCCCCAAAGCCATTCTCCTTGATCGGAACGTTGCAGTTTGTCTTTGGGCACATCCCCCCCCTCCTTTTCCACTTCAGCTTTCAGTTTTTGCCTCCACCCCTGATCGGGTTGAGGGGATAGGGTTGTGCGGCTGCGTGTGGTCACCACGCCCCCTAATTGCGTAGGCGAAAAGACTGTGTCAATTGTCTCCTCCCTTTTACTTTTGTGCTGGGGCATGCGTGATAGAGCGTCGGCCAGAAAATTGGTTTTGCCTGGGAGAAAGTTTAAGGTGAAATTGAACTTGGAGAAGTATTCCGCCCATCTCAGTTGCTTGGCGTTTAACCTGCGAGGGCTGCGTAGGGCCTCTAAATTTTTGTGGTCCGTCCAGACCTCGAACGGATGACGGGCTCCTTCTAACCAATGTCTCCAGGTAGTGAGAGCCGCTTTTACAGCAAAGGCCTCCTTTTCCCAAACATTCCAATTCCTTTCCGCCTCTGAAAACTTTCTGGAAAGGAATGCGCAAGGTTTGAGTTTCTCATCCGCCCCCCGCTGTAGCAGCACGCCCCCAATTGCAGTGTCGCTGGCGTCGACCTACACTATGAAGGGGCGGTTTTCATCGGGGTGTTGTAGAACGGGCTCGGAAACAAACTGCGTTTTAAGGTGATTGAACGCTGTTTGGCATTCTGGTGTCCAAGACAATTTTGCACTTGGCTTTTTGGCTTGGTCCCCCTTGTCTTTGGTTTTTAACAGTTCGGTTAGGGGGAGTGTGATTTGAGCGAAATTCGCAATGAACTCTCTATAGAAGTTGGCAAAGCCCAAGAAGGATTGTAATTCTTTGTGGGTCGCGGGGGTTTGCCAATTTAATACTGCTTGTATTTTGCCTGGATCCATTTTCAAGCCCTCTTGGGAAATACAGTGGCCTAAGTAAGTGAGTTCTGTTTTGTGGAACTCACACTTAGAGAGCTTAATGGGCAGTTTGTTATTCATGAGAGTGGTTAAGACTCTTTTTACAAGGTCCACGTGTTCCTCTTCAGTCTCCGAATAGATTAACACATCATCTAAGTACACTACAACGCCTTTGTATAGAAATTCATGCAGCACTTCATTGATCATGGACATGAAAACCGAGGGTGCCCCGGCCAGGCCAAATGGCATAACCAAATATTCATATTGGCCGAGGGGCGTGTTAAAAGCAGTTTTCCATTCATCCCCCTCTCGGATACGGACATGGAAGTAAGCGTCTTTTAAATCTAATTTCGTAAAGACCTTACCTTGCTCCACGACGTTGAGTAGATCTCTGATAAGCGGGATGGGGTAGGCGTTGCTGGAGGAGACCGCGTTGAGTCCCCAAAAGTCCGTGCACAGTCTTAGGCCCCCGTCCTTCTTTTTGACGAAAAGCACTGGAGCTGCGTGGGGGCTATTAGCCGGGTGAATGAATCCTCTTTGAAGATTCAGGTCTATGAACTTGCGGAGCTCTTCTCTTTCGTTAGGACTCATGGGATATAGACGGCTTTTGGGCAGCGAGGCGCCCAGTAAAATTTCCACAGCACAGTCCGTTCTCCTGTGAGGAGGTAAGGTATTAGCTTCTTCCTCTGTGAAGGCTTGGGTGTACGCTCTGTATTGCTTGGGTATTTGGTTAATTTCTTCCTGGGTGAGGAGAGCAGGCTCAGTTACAGTAGGGTTATTACCCCAGTTTTGATTCCAACGATGATTTTTGCACAATTCATGGGTGAACATGATGCTTCCCTCTGCCCAGTTGATATAAGGGTTATGATCACATAACCACCGGCTTCCCAGGATCAAGGGGTATTTCGCCGTGGCACTAATGACGAATGATCTTACTTCCCAATGTTGCCCCATGCCTGTTATGATTGGCGTGGTTTCGGTAGTGACTGGATTCATGTTAGTGCCATCCATTTGCTCGAAAATTACAGGTATTTCCAAATCTTTCACAGGAAGTACTAGTCCGTTTACTAGAGCTGGTGCGATAATGTCTCTGGAGCAGCCCGAGTCAATTAGGGCTTGTATGCGGATGTGCATTTTCTTGTCAGGATTCACCAAAGTTACTGGTATGAAGCGTATGGACCTATGGGGTCGGTTCGGAACCGGAACTGACGGAGGTTTGATCTGCCGTTTGGGTCCTTTTACGACAGATCCATTTCGTTTCCCGAGGCGGGGCTCTCTGGATTCTCCCCCCCCCCCCCCGTTAGGGCTGTTGGATCGTATTCCATAACTTCTTCCAATTCTAGTCCTCTTTCGGGGGGGTTCCTCCTCGACGCTCCCCTACCTCTTGGAGCGGTTCTTGGAGCTGGAGTAGGGCGCGGTGGCGCTGGGTAGGCTGCGGGGGCTGGGCGTCTTAGTTGGAGCAGAGGTCTTTGCACAGGCCGATATGGGCATTGCGCCGCAAAATGACCACCTTGGCCACACTGCAAACATAGCCCTTGTTGCCATCTGGCATCTCTTGCTCCACGAGTAGCATATCCAGTCCCCCGGCTCCCTCGGACCGGAGTGGAGAGGCGTCTTTGGCCCGGAGGTTGTTGGTGTTGTTCCACTAGACGAACTTCTAGTAGGCGGTTTTCTACCTCGCAGGTTAATTGTATCCACCCTAACAGTGTAGGAGGGTTATCCTGCATGAGGGCTCTGTCCAACAATTTAGGGTTTAAGCCCTGTTTGAATAAAATGATCTTGGTGGACTCTTCGCACCTTGGGCATTTGGCAGCGAGTTGTCGGAATTTTGTGGCATAGTCTCTAGCCGACATGCTGCCTTGCCTAATAGCCTGTAATTCCGTTCGGGCTCTAGTTTCTTCTAGGGGGTCTTCATATTGGGCTCGAATTGCATCCACTAGCCCTTGGAGTGAATCTAACTCCGGGGCCCCCACGTTATAGAGTCCCACATACCAGTCGGCTGCTTTACCTTGGAGACGTGATCCCAGATGCTCGATTTGACTGGCCTCACTCCCGAAAAGATGCCCCCAACGATTGAAAAATTGTACGACTTGCACCAGGAAGAATCCCAATTTGGAGGGGTCTCCATCAAACGTAGCGTCCAGCTTAACCCATCCCATGGGAAGATCTTGTCTGGGAGCCGGTGCTGGCATCGGGTAGACATCGAGCGGGTCGAGTTGTAAAGGAGGCTGTCGCGGAGTTGGCGGTAGCTGTGGCGGAGGTTGCTAAGGGCAGGGTTGAGGTTGGTGCGGTGGCGGCGCTCCCGGAATCGGCTGGGGAGGTCCTCTCGGTGCTGGTTGCATTGGCCGTAAAGGTGCCCCCCCCCCGCGGTGGGCCTCTGGGCACTGGTTGACGGGGAGTGGGAGCCGGCCGCAACGGAGATGGGTGAGGAGAGATGGGTTGGAGAGGAACCGTATCCCCTCGCGGCCCCGGCATTGGGAGAGGCCTGCCCGCTCCTGGGACTACTTGCGGTGTGGTCCCTCCCGGTAGGCTTGGAGGCTGGTTCGCTTGTGTCGTGGGTGGAGGGACTAGCGGGGAAATCGGCTCCAGCGGTCGTTCTCCTCCTCCTCCTGCTTCGTGTATCCCACAGCTTCGGCAGTCTGTGAGGTCTGCATAGTTTTGGTCTGCAGCCCCGTGGTTAGCGTCTGTTGCCACGGCAAGGGTGTCTCTACTCCTTGCTCCTCTTGAGATCTCGCAGCTAAAACTCCTTTCGTCAGACCAGTGATTGCTGATATTCCTGAGTCAATGGCAATCGTTCTGCTCTGGAGCTGCACCCATTGGTGCTCACTTACATCTTGCTGCCCCGACCACGGGGTGACTTCCACATAATCCCAACTCAGGGCGCCACGGCGGGACGTTTCCCATTCCGTTTGTTCGGTCGCCCTGTTCCAGAACAGCCACTGTCGGCCACTGGTTTGCTCGGGTATGGATTCCAAACTGCGCCGACTATCCAGCTGTAGTTGCGTGAACATCGCGCTGGCCCTCCGGTCCCTCATTTCTCTTGGTCTCGCACCCCACTGCGTCGGGGTGGGCACGGAGAAAAGTGGTGCGGCTGTGGCTCTAGGCCGAGTATCAGCACTGCTGGGAGCGAGGGTATAAATCGTTGTAATCGAGGAGCCGTGTCCTCGCGGTACAGGTGCTTGGGATTCCAAATCTTGAGAGCCGGGAGAGGCATACGGGTCAAACAAAGGATCCCTGACTGGGACAGCTTTGGAGTCCGTCTGATCCGGCTTAGGCATTGGAAAAGGTGATTGGTAACAAAATGTCAGAACGGTGGCTAGATAATGTCCTTACTCCAGACTACCTCCTGCAATCAGACAACAGTCCATTGTTTCCAAAAGGCTTTTACTGGAAAAATAGTTCATTATAGTCCACTAGCCTGAATGCAATATTCAGGATGGTACATACTCATTGTTACCAATGACAGGCAAAGCATGAGGTACAAAGTAACAGATCACAGCAGGCCCAACCTCCCCCCATAGTTCTCAAAACAACTCCTTTGAAGTCAGGAGAGCGAAAATTTCCCAAGGCCGGTTCTTGGTGGAACGTCGGTAGCCAAAACAATCCTTTTCTGTGAGATAGCTGCCTGGGAACCTTGGCACCTGGGAAGAGAGCACTTAAACACTGAAAGGATTAAAAATGGAGTCGGTTAAGCAAAGGCATACAAGAAAGCAGTCTGGACCTGACACAAGGCCTGTACGACGAGGAATCCCAGCTTATGCAGCTCCCCGTCGAACGTAGCCTCCAGCTTTATCAATCCCAAGGGTAGTTCCGTCCCCATCATTGCTAGTGCTTCAGGGGGGTTGGGCCGGTTGTCGAGGCAACATCTGCGGCGCTGGGCACCACGCCCATAGCGGAGCAGGCTGGTATGGTTGGAAGGGCATGCCCGCTCTCGGTGTAGGTCTCTGCGGCACTCCCTGGGGCCCAGGTTGTGGTCGAGGCTGTGGTGGAGGTTGAGGCCTGAGCGGGGCCTGAGGCCGAGGACCCGGTAGCCCTCAGAGGGCTGGTACCAGCGGCCCTACCTCTCTGGGTGGGAACTGGGCCCTTGGCGGCTGCAAGCGAGGTGCAGGGAACCGAGGGGCTGGTTGCGCTGGAGCAGCCGGTGCGGAGGGGCCAGGTCCTGCTGGTGCAGCTGGTGCTATGGCTCCCGCCAGGACTATTGGCGCGCCCGGCGCTGGGACAGCTGGGCCTGCAGGCGGAATCGTGGGGCCTGCCGATCTGGCAGGAACTGCTGGCACGGGACCTCCAGGTGCGACAGGAGTGGCGAGGCCAGGTGGAGGTGGCAGCGGAATGGGTGCGCGTGGGGCTGGCAGTGGGATGGGTGCTGGCAGGGCCGGCAGGGCGAGGAGTGGGCAGGGGGCCACTGGTGCCAGTCCTTCAGGTTGAGTCGCTGCCCTGGTGGGCGCCGGACCGGCCGCACTGGCAGGGCCTTGAGGGACTGTTACCCCTGCAGCGTCTACCTGTGCAGCACTCGCGTCTCCTGTAGGCCCTTGGACCATCAAACCTATGAGATAGGTGGCCTGCGCCAGGTCTTCACGCATCGCTTCCATTTGCGCCTCCAACGCCCGGTAGCGGGCTTCCTCCTGACCTCTCGGGTCTTCTTCAGCATCCCATCCTGCTTGCTGGAGCAAACTTTCCTCCCAAGCTCATTGTCCACACTCGGTCCGCTCCACCTCTTCTTCCGTAAAACCCAAGCCGGTGTCCGCAACCTGTGGGCCCATTGCAGCGAGAATCCCAGAAGCAGCGGGCGGGCCAGGCACCTCTGAAGCGCTGGCGACCCAACCCTTGACAACTCCCGTCACCGCGAGCAACTCGTATTGCAGCACTTGGGCCTGATCTTGGAGGGCACTCCACCGCTCCTCACCCACCCGGGGGCCCAAGTCACTGCCCCAGGTTCCGAACGAACCTACATCGGCATAGTCCCAGCTCACTAGCTCTGTCCGGGGAGCAGTCCAATCCTGGAAACTACCCCCCCTCTCCAGGCGGGGAACACTCCACCAAGCAATCCGCAGCCTTATCCCAGCGATACTGGGGAAGGGTGCTGATTCTCGCAGCTCCCGCGGTGAAAG
Source organism: Eublepharis macularius (assembly GCF_028583425.1). NCBI lineage: Eukaryota > Metazoa > Chordata > Lepidosauria > Squamata > Eublepharidae > Eublepharis > Eublepharis macularius. The sequence continues at coordinate 185,631,008 of NC_072793.1, forward strand.
TGGACGCCTGTCCGGTTTCCCAAACCGGACCTTCAGTTGTCCCCAGGTTTTCTGACACTGGGGCTAAATTCAAGTCAATCATGGAGCAGGAAAACATGGTTCTACGACGTCTTTCCCTGCTGTCCCGGGGTCGCGGACCCCACTGCTGAGGCGTAAGCACAGATGTCAAAGGGGCAAAGCCTCCTCCCACACTGACTCTGGGCTGTGCCCCTTCCCAACTTGCTCTCGTCTGCGCAGTCCCACCGTCAGGCAGTGTTGGGGGCCCCGCACCCTCCGTTCCAGGATCAGACGGGTCTGTCTGAGTAGATCCGGTATCCATCCTTCCTAGGTGAGGGGTCGGGGGAGTAGCGGGATTCTCAATAAAATGTCAGACTATGGAATCCCAGTTATCTCGAGTTCATCTCCCACCCCTTCTATAAGAAGCACAGGGTCTCTTGGTTCAAAAGGTTTATTGAAAGACTATGCTCAGGATACAGGTGTCCATAATCCAAGGGCTGGAGAGGCCCCTGGCTGAACGAAAGCTTTGTTGAGAATGGCATATAAAACGAAAGTCACAACACATCAAACACCCATTCCCAGCCTCCCCCCCCCCCAGTCCTGTCTGCGAAGGCCTGAGAAGACAAGGACATCAAGGTTGTTGGCTGGACTGGATAGATAAGCCTCTTCACTCCCATGAGTATGAACAGCCTGGACAACATCTGGGCCTAGAGGGAGGAAAACTGGAAAACTACTGGTTATAACACAAGATAACATGGCGGTACTCTGGCTAGAGAACTGACATCCTGATACCAGGGCTGCAGTTTGGGGCTTTTCTTTTGCCTGGGCAAGGGACTTAACAAAATGATTAGAGCTGTTAAGGGACCCGTCTTTGACCTCTTCTTCTGAACACACCATCTGCATTCTGTTCAGTCCCCATGAAACACCAGGGAAACTCTTTCAGGCTTCATTCAAAGAATGTGGGAGTTGATTGAACAATAATCTAGTGCGCTCACTAGCATGTTACACTGGGCCTTTTCTTTCAATTTGCTAGCAGGCGGGGGGGGGGGGCTGTAACTGGACACTAAGCAAATGTTTTGGTCAAAGGCAGAGGAGGACTCTAACATTTAAGATTTGGTGGGCCGGAAGGAAGGGGGGGTCCAGGGCAATTGTCCCCTTGTGCCCTTTGCTTCCTTTGAAAGTGTCCTTCACAAATGCCCCAGATCTCACAAATTGTGACTTCTTGGATCCCATGTGCAAGCACTTCCCTCTGTCCTTTGGCAGGGTACTATATTTTCACTGATTCTCCCCTTCCCAAAATCTAACACCTCCCTCATCCCATCCTATGCCATCCTGGGAAATGCCCTGAACATGGAAGAAAAGGGGGTGCATGCCAGCTAAAATCCCCCCTCCCACGTTGCTGCTTCTGAGATATACGGAGGGTTGGTATATTTGCCTGGAAATTTTCACACACGCGCCCTGTGGACCTCCTGCTGCCTCCCATCCAATGAGGGATCTGTATAGGGACTAGGGTTGCCAGCCTCCAGGTATTGGCTGGAGATCTCCAAGAATTACAACTGGTCTCCAGGCCACAGAGATCAGTTCACCTGGAGAAAATGGGGTGGGGGTGGGGGGTGGACTATGCTATGCCAAGGTCCTTTCCCTCCCCAACCCCACTTTCTCCAGCTTTCTCCAGGTTTCACCCTCCAGATCTTCAGGAATTCCCCAACTTGGAGCTGGCAACCCTAACAGGGACGAAGAGGTTTATTCTCCTGGTCGCCTGCCAGAAAGGCCTGGGGAAGGTCTGACCTGGTTTGAACCCAGGCTGCCTTTGATGCTTCACTTCCTGTACAGAACCAAGTAGCCAAATCTCCCGGACTCAAATCTTATTAACTCCTGAAGTTGCCAGCTACATAGCGGACACAAGAAGCATTCTTATCCATTGTTATGGGAAGCCAGGACAGGGTCTATTCTGCTTTCTGGAGAGCGCACCAAAGGGTTAAAGGGAAGGAGTCTCCATTCCTAGAGAGGCCAGAAGAGGAGAGGCCCCCTGACTTGCCACAGTCACTTCCTCTCTCAGTGTCCCAGTTGCGTGTTATTGGGCAAACGGGAGAGGAAGCAGAGCCTGGGGACTTTTTGCAAAATAGGTAAGTAATGCAAAAATATCTCCTTTGCAAAAGGCTTTTGGGATGACTAACCAGAGGGCTGCATTCATCCAAAGGGCTGTTCCGCTTGCTCTCTGGAAGCTCAGCTTCTGTGGAGGTGGAGCAGAGTTCTTCCTGGAATAAGGCACGCACCTTCTGCTGTATTTTCTCTGCCTTCTCTTGCTGCCTGCAAGCTGTAGCAAAATGGCATCTGTTTCTTTCATGTTTATTTTATTTATAATCCCCCTTTCTCACTGAGACTCCAGGTGGATTACACAGTGTGAGCCAATACGATCAATGGCTGGGACACAATACGATAGGAGGGTATGGACTGCAGACTTTTGAAAGAAAGCATAAATCCAAATATTATTATTATTATTATTATTATTATTATTATTATTATTATAAATCCAAATATAAAGCTGAAACACTGCTGAAACAAAATCTCAGTAATTTAACATGATCATGTTCATTGACACCGAAGTTGCACATCCACACAGATAGACAGAACCCAGTAGAATAGTCTACAGTCCGAGTCCCTTTTTGAGAGCGTCTCTCTGAGCCATTTCTTACAACAGAGGCTAATTGCCTGCGGAGAAAGCAATACAGTTTTGCATCGTTTGAGGGAAGCCCGGAGACTGGGGGCTTTCCTTACCTCCTCAGGCTGGCCATTCCATAAGGTGGAGGCCACCCCAGAGAATTCACGTGTATGGGCAGCTGTTGATTTTGCCCATTGGGCACGACAGAAAGCCCTGTTCAGACGAGCAAAGATGCCATAGTGGAACACAGGGAAAGAAGCAGTCCCGTAATTCTTTTCATAAGCGAGGCATTGCTGTAGTTCAGACTTGGGTTTTGGGAGGGTTCCCTTCTTCCCTCTGCTATGGCTTTCTGAAGGTATAATTCTGAACACAGACTCAGCATCCCTTTTCCTTTCATCAGACCTTCAGTCTACTTCGGCCTCTTGGTGCACTTCAGTTGCCTCTGCTAATTTAAGATCTTGTGATTCTAAAAATCCACCCCTCCTCTTGAATTCGTGGTTACTTGGGGGAAGCCTGGCCCCTTCAAAATGCGTGTTGGATTTCTCAAATGAGCCACAGGACTCATAAATATCCCTGCCTGGCTTTGCTTTTCTGTATGACAAAGGTATTTGTTTCTTTAGACAATTTTTATGCTGCCCCTCCACACAACCTGACTGAGGTGGCCAAAAAGCATGTGGAAATGAAAATATAGAAGACTGGCAACAAAACCCGTTGTGGGGGAAAATACAATGGGCTCTAGAAAGGGGAGGGTGGATAGGAAGGGCTGGCAGATACGGGGCAAGGGGGGGTCTGGGGAGGGCTGGGAGGCAGGAGGGGTCTGGGGAGGGTTGGCAGGTAGGGAGCAAGGGGGGTCTCAGGAGAGCTGAGAGTCGGGAGGGGTCTGGGGAGGGTTGGCAGGTAGGGGCAAGGGAGGGTCAGGAGAGGTGAGAGGCAGGAGGGGTCTCGGAGGGATGGCAGATAGGGAGCAAGGGGGGTCTGGGGAGGGCTGAGACGCAGGGGGTGATGCACCCCCTGTTCTGTGAGCCCAGGCTGCACCTGTGATCCCCGCTGGAAGGGCACACCCTGGCTCCTCCCGCTGGGTGGAGCTGGGCAACAGGGCGGGGGACGAAGTGCCCGCCCTCCTATGATCCCCGCTGGAAGGGCATGCCCTGGGGCAGCGGACACTTCACCCCAGCCCCGGCTCCACCGGCGCTTGCAAGCGCGTTGCTCTCCTCCTCAGTTTTTATCCTGGTGCTCCTTCGCAGGCGTACCAGAATAAAAAGCGGGACCTAGGCAACATGGCTTGCCTTTTATATAATAGGATGCTGGTGAGATCTGAACTGGTGGCAACGGATCAGGATAGAAATCTTGGAGTCATGATGGATAATTTTATGAAAATGTCGAGGTCGTGTGTAGCAGTGGTAGAAGTACAACTGCTGTGTTCGCAGTTATCAGCAAAGGGATTGGGAAAAAAAGAGGCAGGTGTTGTAATGTTCTATAGCATTATGGTGCAGCCACATTTGGAATACTGTGTACAATTCTAGTTGCTATATCTCAGAAAAGTCGTGCTGGAAAGGGTGCCAAAAATCATCCAAAATTATCAAGAGTTTTAGTAGTGCAGTACTAAAGAGTTACACCCTTCTAAGCCCACTGAAGTCTATGGGCCTAGAAAGGTGTGACTCCCTTTAGAATGGTACTATAGTTTTGCTAGGCTGAGTAGGCCCATTACACCAATTTATCAGTTGCTCCATTCATATTCATGTTCAATTCAAGTGACAGAGTAGGCCGCCGTGCTGGCACAGCCCTACGCAGGCCTCCTTGGAAGGGCTGCTTCTCCGAGATTATCCTGGCGCAGGCACAGTGTTGCCAATGACTCACTGCCCCTGTGCCAGGATAAAAAGCGAGTTATCGGAAATACGGGCTGCCTTTTATATATTAGGATAGATCCATGAATGATAACGAATAACACTTTCTCAACTGAGGGCACCCTATCAACATAGTCTTCAATTCTTTACCTAAAGATACCTTCAGAAATCTCCTTTTTACTTGGCATATGAAGCTCTTCCAACTGATCATACTTAGAGTTCTCCTCTGGCACACGTAGTGGAAACACATGAGACAAATCAGTGGGCCAGGGCCCTGCGAAGTTCAAACTGAGGGTCCCCTTCCTCTTCTCTGACTCCTCCATAGCTTTGCTGGCTTCCATGAACTGCTGTTGAGATCTTTTCCAGTTGTCTACAGCATGATGAGAGAGGTCCAGCATCTCTGGGACTTGAAGTTGCTCCGTTCTGCGTCTGGCCCACTTTTTCTAACTTCACAAACAACCTCTTTCTAAATATGTACCTCATTCCTGGTGCATGTAATCTTCTCTGGCTTCTGAACGCTGCAGGAATCCTTAGTCTATAGTTAAGAAATGCTTTTATTAAGCAGAGCAGAAGGTTTCTGCTTGCTGTGTGGAAGCGCTTCTTCGCTTGCTCCACCCAAGTTCTTCTTTACGAACATCCTTGATCCTGGAGTGTGCCATCAGCTTTCATAGCTCACGAGTCACCTCATTAGTTGTAGGTGTCCATATCTACAGGTCCGACCACTCAGTCTTCTCTTTGCTGGCACTCATAGATCTGACACTTGTCTTTACAGAAGAATCCGGCACAGGAGGAAGGCGATCCACTGGTCCAGGTAGCGTCTGTTTGGAGAGGAAGGAAGGATGAGGGGAGAGCCAGAATCAGTTGGTCTGGAAGCAAGAAGAGGCCCTGATGCCACCGAGGCTGGGAGCGGAAAGGAAGCATGGGAAGGAACCATGCAGAAGAGCCTGGGAGAGGACGTGCAGTGCCAGCAATTCAGGCACTTCCGCTACCAGGAGGCCGAAGGGCCCCGAGAGGCTTGCAGCCGACTGCACCATCTTTGCCACCAGTGGTTGAAGCCAGAAAGGCACAGCAAGAAGGAGATCCTGGACCTGGTGGTCTTGGAGCAGCTCCTGGCTGTCCTGCCCCCAGAGATGGAGAGCTGGGTCAGGGAATGTGGGCCAGAGACCAGTTCCCAGGCAGTGGCCCTGGCGGAAGGGTTCCTCATGAGCCAGGCAGATGCCAAGAATCAGGAGCAGCAGGTGAGAAGGACTGATCCGGATAGTATATGGGGCACTGGATATGATCAAGGAGCTCCTTGAAATCCATATGGATTGCTCCAGTCCTTTTATAACCCTTCACACAGACCTTTTCCTCGTTCCTTTTCTCAACAGTGTCCCCTTTCTGGGATCCCCACTTCTGTTTCAGGTGCAGGAAAAGATTGTGCAGGAGCATTACCATGGAGCGGATTTTCCTGGTAAGATCAAAAGGGCTGTTGTACCCACTGGATGTCTTCCTCGAGTGTAAGTGGGCTGCATTGATGCTTCCCCACCCCTGCCCCCAGTCCAGTGTGGAAAGAATGTTCCATTCCAGCTTCCTACTTTAGAAATACCCTTTAAGTGGGGGTGCGTGGGTGGGTGGGAAGAGAGTCAATTTATGATTTTTGCTAAATAATTGGTACAATAATGGTTTAGCTAGTTAGGTAATTACTTTCTAAAAATGCCAGTAAGTTTGTGGTCGAGGAGAAAGAAAAATGATAGGGATTTATAGTTCAACCATGATTCTTTTGCAACTGAGAATCTCCTAAATGTATGGGAGAAAATACAATGAAAACGTTTCCGGCCCATGTCACCTCTGGTATCAGCAGAAACAATGTTGCCTCCTAAATCAAAAAATAGTGATAAATATAAATTACTTTTAAAAATTGGGCAGATAGTACATTAGGCCAAAATGAAGAGGCACAAAATCATAATCCTCAAGGAGCTCTAATGGCATATTTACGTAGTTCATGCATGACAACCAAGTAGGAACAGGCCCCACTCTCTGCACAGGGCTGCAACTCTTTTACTCATCACTTCTTAGATAAAATGACTTCCCTGCATTCTGACTTGGACCCTGGATTTGCATTGACAGTGTCAGATGGTGGCAGGGTGTCAACTTGTCTGGTTGTTTGTCATTCTTCTCATTTTAATCATTTTTAGGATGTGGACAGGGTCCTTGGAGGTTTGAGCCCAGGAGATACCACTCCACCTGTTTCAAATTTTCCATTCTTGAAGAAAGTGATTGAAAGGATGGTGTCAGGACAGCATTAGGCTCTCCGGGACCAGGCACATTTTTAGATCCTTTTAAATCTTTTAGACCTGCTTATGGGAGTGAAACAGCCTTCGTCGCCCTGATGGATGACCTTCAGCGGGAGATGGACAGAATGAATGCCTCTGTGCAAAGTGTGCAGGGGTAATTCACCAACAGCGAGGCTGCCTTTTTCTGTGTGTGCTGATCTTGCCACCTGCCAAGAGATTCTGTGGTTTGGCAGCTGCGATTCTGTCAGGGTTAGGACTGCCTGTTTCTTGCGTTTCAGAGGCCTTCCTACTTAAGTCTGTGAATTCTGTTGCACTAGAGAAGCAAGCAATAATTTTGTCTCTTACCCTTAGCAAGAATAGATTTTGCAAACATTTGGAATCAAAAAATTATCCTAAATAAGGATGCAACTGAAGCTGTGACTATGGGCCAAGAGAGGGAGAAACTTCTTCCCCTGTGCAAGAAACTGAGATGCTAAATACTTGGAAAGTGTTGAATGTTTTCCAATTCCCTTTGATTCCTCCAGGCGAGGCCTTGAATGCAACAGTCTATTCTTTGCCATCTCCTTGCGCCAGAGAGAAAGCAGCTCCTGTACGGTCAGATGGGGTAAGTGTGGAACTGCAAATATTGACCCTGGGTGCCTCCCTGAACATCTTTCTTTCCTTCCCCTGTCTCCCGTCTGTGATGTTGACTGGACGGAAAATGAAAAGTTCTGATGGAAGTTTGAAACCTGCGTGCAAGTGTCTAATTGGATTGTGCTTAAAAGGGGAAGAATTGTTACATTATCTGAGAGGAGGCAGAGAATCATAGAATCATATCATAGAAGTAGAGTTGGAAAAGGTCTTACACTCCATCTAGCCCAACCCCCTGCCCAATGCAGGAACAGCCTAAACCATCCCCAACAAGGATTCGTCCAGCCACTCCTTGACGGCCAATGAAGGGGAACCCACCACTTCTCCAGGCAGCCAATTCTACTGCTGGATTACTCTTAACATGAAGAAGTTTTTCTTAATGTCTGGCCAGTACTGTCCCTCGTGCGGCTTCAACACTTGTTCCTATCCTTTCTTGCCAATAAGAACAGCTCCCTTCCCTCCCCTAAGTGACAGCCTTTTAAATACTGAAAGAGAGCAATCACGTCTCCCCTCAACCTCCTCTAAACTTTCTGGGTCCATCAAGTTTTATTTGTAGGGTTTGGTTTCCAGGACCCTAATCATTCAGGTTGCTCTCCTCTGCACCTGTTCCAATTTCTCTGTATCCTTTTTGATGTGAATGAATGTAATGGAACAGGATATTTTAAGTGCCTCCATTAACACTATGCAATTTTATGAGTGCAACAGTTTTGAAATGAGGCCTCCAGAACTGCACACAATACTCCAGTTGGGGCCTGAGCAATGTGGTATATAGTGGGACAATGACTTCCTGTGGTTTCGATATTATGCCTTTGTTGATACAGCACAAGGTTGTGTTTGCCTTTTCTGTTGCTGCATCACACTGACTCCACATATTTAGCTTCCCATCCACCCATATGGAGAACCTGGCGCTTATCCGTGTTGAATTGCATCTTATTCAAATCTGCCCACTTTTCCAGTCTGTTCAGATCTTGTTGAATTCTATACCTATCTTCAGATATGTTTGTTACTCTTCCCAGTTTTGCGTCATCTGCAAATTTATTTTGGAATCCCTTCACACCCTCATCCATATCATTTATAAAAATATATTGAAAAGGCCTGAGCCCTATGGCTTTCCACTGGACACCTCTCTCCAATCTGACGTGGTGCCATTGACAACTAGTCTTTGGGGGAAGTTATCCAGCCAGTTCCCTATCCATCTAAACAGCTTTTTTTTTTGTCTTTTCAGCCTCTGGTGACCTTTGAGGAGGTGTCTGTGCATTTCAATGCAGAGGAGTGGGCTCTGATGGATCCAGGCCAAAGAAGCCTTCACAAGGAAGTCATGGAGGACAATTATCAAGCTGTGGTCTCTCTGGGTAAGGCTGCCCTTTCTCTAATTCACAGAGGCAGAAGGCAGACGTGGCTCCTTCTAGTAAGGACACCTGTAGGAGTCTTCATATACAGACTCTCAGTGGGCAAGTTGGACAGGTCCGTGCGCAGGCAGAGGTTGTGCTTCTGTATATCCAGTGGACTCGCCTACACTTAATGTGTAAATTACAATGTTGTAAACCAAAAGAAACAGCTTATGGGATGTCAACGGGGCCTCCTCATGGGCCTTTCAGAGCAGCTAAGAAAGCAACATTTTAAATAGCAATAATAATGTCTCTATTTGTATGTTGCAAACCCTTGTCTAACTCTGGCTTGGTCTGACCTCCCTCTACCCTGAGGTAAAATTTCTCCTCACCAAGCGTATGAAGCTGAATACGGGGCTGGGAAGCCTTTAGTAGCATGGTTGAGGTTTAGCTTCAACTTTCCTTCTTGTCCCACCCTTAAGTGGCGCGGTTAGCCAGTCAAGTCAACGTAGAGGAAAGATCAGGGGTTTGCGCTTCCCTTAGAAAGAAACTGGCACAGGAGGCTTATGAAGGTTCGAAATGAAACAGAAGTTTTATTCACAAGTAGGTAAAATAAGAAGGCATGTAAGCAGGTCTTTAAAACTGAATGAACAGAATACTTCACTGGTGTGAGGCACAAAACACTTGGTGTGGTTCTTAAGTTGCTGGCTTGTATGAGAGATGTTGGTGTCATCAGACTTAAAGATGTTACAGTAAACTCTTTCTGAGGCTGGCCCTCCTACAAGTTAGGTGCTCCAGTGTTAACACAGTCAAAACCCATTTAAGATACTGGGCAGGAAATATAGTTATGCTCAAGCTATAACCCTGTTCCTTGTGCTGAAGCGGGGGGGACTGCTTTCTACCCACTTTCTTGGCCTACTATAATTCCCATATCTCTTGTGTCTAGTGCTGTGTTACTGACAGTTTCAGATGGTGACAGAGTGTCAACTTCTCTATTTATTTATAGGGCCCTTGCTGTGCATTTTATGAAGTACAAAAAAAAATCCTTGCTCTAAGCCAGGTATCCCCAACCTTTTGGCACATGGGGGCTGCATTAGAGTGCCCAGTGCCTAAAGAGGGCCACAGCTTAACTCAAAATGCAACAAAATTGTAGGGTGATAGCAGCAAATAAGCAGGTTGGAGGGCCGCACAGAAAGAGCTTGGGGCCGCATGTGGCCCGCGGGCCGCAGGTTGGGGACCCCTGCACCTTACAATCTCCTGTTGGGCATGAGGATCATAGCAGTTTGGGGAGGGAGATGAAGGATTGCATTAGAGTCATTCCACTGGGTTCATTCTACTTACACCAGTGTAGGCTTAGGCATGGTTGACCTAAGCAGGAAATGGATGTGGCAGAGCATTGAAGAACAAACTGGGAAAACCTGGGTTTTGGCAGGTTTAGTACGTTTTGTCTATATCACAGAGAGCCTTGATCTTCAGTCATCGGAGGGTAAATGTTTTCGCCTGGGAAAGCAAGGCAAGGTTTTAGAAAGGAGAGGCCACAAATGAAAATGCCCCGTCTCTGGTGACCACCAACCTCTGAGGGGCTTGGGAGGCTGACTTTAACTGGGGGGGCACAATATGTGTTACCAAGTAGGCCCCCCGTCCTGCTTTGAGGCCTGCCATGGACTGTGCCAGTTTCCTAAGTTGCTGTTTCATTGCTACACCAAGATTGCCCTGCACGTGTGTGCTCTGATACACGTGTCAGTTTCCTGCCTGCTTGTTAATTACCTTGCTGCTGCAATAGACTGTGTTAGTTTCCTGATTCCCTGTCTGGATGACTCCACAAAGGACTTTCTTCCTGGGCAGCCCTGCCTAGACCTGTATCTGGACCTCCCAGTGTGTGTTTGGACTTCATTACAAGTGTGCCCCATGCCTGCCTTGCCATTCGCCACCGACCGCGCCTGTTCCCTGCTATGGACTGTGTTTTACGTGCTGTTCTCCCTGCCTCCATGGAAGCCTGCCTCATCTGGGCCCAAGCCGCTGTTAGCAGCCGGGCGCCTGCCGGGGAAACCTCCAGCAAGCCTGGCCAGGTGCTCCCTGGTCAGTTCCCGCCTGGAGCCTCCCGCGGGCCAGCCGCCGAGCTTGCCCTCGCTACCGGGCAGCCTACCAGCCATGCCCAGCTGGCAGCCATGTTCTTAGGCAGCCAGAAGACCTAGAGAAGAAGCCTGCTTTGGGAAGCCATTTCGGAGAAGCAGGCACACCATGTCCACAGCGAGAGAACCTCGCCCCGCTCTGCTTATCTTAGGAGCTGCCCTGGAGAGGAAGCTAAGTGCCGACCATCCCAAGCACTTAGAGAATGCATCTCAAAGAAACCTCCGTATTCCAGAGCTGATGACATCAGGACAAGCCCTGTCTGCTGGAACATCCATTCAACATGCTCGGATCTCCCCCTCCCTCCTTTGTCCCCCCTTCCTGAGGTGTCACTATAACACGATCAGATTCACTAAAGTGGCCCATCTAAGACATTCAGTAACCCATTAAAGCCTTTGTTTTAACCTGTGAGAACCACCAAGTACAGCACCAGCCCCAGGGTACGTTTTGGGGTATTTAAACTGGTCCCTCAGACCACACGGTGCTCGTGCCATTCCTATCCTGTCCCCAGCCAGGCGCGTACGCCATTCCTATCCAGACCCCCTTGCTGTCTGTCCAGTGCTGGCATTGGACCAGCTCGCAGTCGTGTCTCTGCTCTGCTTCAGGATTGTAAGTATTGCCCTTATCATCGTGGGTACCTGCTCATGCAACCGTCTCTGTATTTCCTTACTCTGCATTTCCTAGTTCTTGTATGCTCTCTTGTATGTATATGCAAGTTCAGGCTTACGCCACACTATTAGTAAATACACGTGTTTATTGTATCTATTTGTAGTCTGCCCCTTTGTCACTAGAGTGTCTGGAATCGGGACCTCTGTAAACATTGGTTAGATCCGCGCTAATTTTAAGTTCCAGACTGCTGAGCTAATTTCCCCATTTAAAAGAGCAGTTCTGGTAACATATGACAGGAGGCATACCCTAAAGTACTCCATCCTCAATTAGGGCCTTGGAGTTGGAGCCAAGATCAGTGCAGTTGCTCCAATTGATCCACCTAGATGAGAAATTTATCTTCTTACTAGCAACAAAGCCTGTTGTGGGAAAAAATACAACGGGTTTGAGGAAGGGGAGGCTGGGCAGGCAGGCAGGCATTGCAACCTGCTCTGAGCTTGATCCCAGCTGGGTGAAGGGGGGTCGGCATTGCCTCCTGCTCCATTCATGATCTTGAGAGGTGAAGGTGGGCAGGGGGCTTTACTACCTGCTCTGCTCCTGATCCCAGCTGGGTGAAGGGGGAGCGGCCATTGCCACCTGCTCTGCTTCTGATTCTGGCAGGTTGACGGGGGGGAGCAGGCATTGCTGCATACTTGGCTCCTGACTTTGGCAGGGTGAAGACAGGGTGGGCATTGTCACCTGCTCAGTGGCTTATTACGGTGGGTTGAAGAGGGCGGTCATTGCCACATCCTGTGCTCCTTAACCTGGCTGTGTGAATGGAAGAAGGGCATTGCCTCTTGCTCTGCACCTGATCCCAGCTAGGTGAAGGTGCAAGGTGCCACCTGCTCCACTCCTGATCCCAAATGGGTGATGGAGGGGCGGGCGGGCATTACCACTTGCTCCATCACTAATACCAGCTGGGTGGGGCGTGGCGCCACATGAGATAATGGCAGATACCTGAATCGGAGCTCCGGTAGCCTTCAACTCTCTCCGTGTTAAAAATAACGCTTCCTGAACAGGCACGGGTAAATAAATGATGGGAAAAGCTGGCAGGGGGGGGGGAAAGGGAAAACAGCAGCAGTAAAAAACAGAGAGGCAAACCCCCCAGCTTTGCAGACAAAATTTATTGAGGCCCAAAACGCGGGAAAAACCCCGTCTCTTAAAATGGCTGCCACAACAAACGCCATTCAAAATGAAGAATTAAGAGCACTAGATAAAGAAATTGAACTAAAGATTAATTGCCTTGAGGACAGAATTACCTCCAGGATTGAGGCTATTCTGAAGAGCCAAATGGATGAGCTCAAAGAAACAATTCATCAAGTAGCTCAGACAGCAGACAAGGCTTTGGAGCTGGGAGTCTCCTTGCAAAACACAGTGCAAGCACTACAAACAGAAGGTGGCTGGGCTAAGGCAAAATTAATGGAAATTGATGACAGAACGAGGGAAAATAATTTAAAACTGCACGGATTTTCTGAGAACGATGAAGGGACAATCGAGCTACCAACTTTTATAGCCAGATGGATAGCTGATGTAATTAAACTTGAAGATGGAATTTTTCCTTCAATTGAAAAAGCTTACAGGGTTGGTAGACCCAATAATCCTCAGAGAACATCAGGAAGGGACATAATTGTGAATTTTCTCAGCTACAGAACTAAAATGAAGATATTGCAAGAAGCCAGGAAAAAAGGATGCTTTCCCTATCAAGACAGACAGATATTGATATTCCAAGATCTATCTAGGGAGACCCTTGAAGCAAGGAAAGTACTTAGACCAATTGCCAGACAGCTGCAGGAGGCAAATATAAGATATCAATGGACCCTGTCAAACAAGCTAATGGTGCGGATACAAGGGAAAACATTTCAAGCGGTTGACCTTGTCAGCGGTCAGCAACTCCTGTGTGATTTAAATCTTAACCCACAAGACAAGACGCAAACTTCTCTGCTCAAGGAACGAAATACGAAGCAGACAACGCTGGGAAACTGGAGCAGAATCCCTGTGAAACAGCCTGCCTAAGCCAGCAGACATGATATATACGCCTCATCGTGGAAAGCGGAAGCGATACATCTTTGAAATATCAACAAGGGGGGGGGGCTGAGGGACCTCTGGTTATTTGCAGCCCCTTAAGTTTGAGTCTCCCCAGAGATGGAGTCTCATCAACTCCATGTTATTGGCCTATGGTCAATGACTCAGGTGGAAACATTTATGTTGTTGTTATTATTCTATGTTCTCCTCTCACTGCCTTTCCTCTCTTTCTCCAATACTGCTCCTAGTGTTGGGCTAGGGAGGGGGAGAGGTAGGGGGAGGAAATTTTGGAAAGGGTTCTTGGGAAGTTTGGGGGGGAGGGGATGTTGGGTTAGCTTAGATTTATTGTTGGTTGTATTTGTTTATGCAATATATGACAAGTTTAGTAAGTGGAACAGACAAACCAAAGCTGATGTTAAAACTAGACAAAGCATATTATCTAAATGCAATAAGGAAAACTGGAAAGGTAACGGTCATACTAGAATGGAGAGCATATCCTATTGGTTGTTGAGATACCCTGTTAAATTGATACAACACCCATGGAATGGCAATTAAGGTAATGACATATAACTGCAGAGGGTTAAATAATAGAATAAAAAACAAAAGGGTTATGACATCTATTTTAAAACATCATCCTGATATTTTATTTCTCCAGGAAACCCACTTAAAATCACAAGATGCACCTGTCTTCAAATCTAAATGGTGGCCACTCCAATTCCAAGCTTCTGGATCCTCTAAGTCTCGGGGGGTGGCTATTTTAATCTCTAATAATACTAGATTTGTATGTTCAGCCATGGAGCAAGACCCACTAGGAAGATATATATTTCTGAAAGGTAAACTGGATACAGAGACTGTGACATTGGCATCTATATATGCCCCAAATTATAACCAGGTCAGATACATACAAGAAATTTTAAGTAAGCTACAAACATTCCAAGAAGGCAAAATAATTGTAGGAGCGGATCTTAATATGATAGTAAGCTATGATTTGGATCATTCAGTCTCTAAATTAGAAGTAAAGAAGTGCAAGAGGCCTAAAGTAAACACTGAATTGGCAAGCATCTTAGATCAATTTAGCCCTGTTGATGCTTGGCGACATCTTCACCCTGGGGAGAGGGACTACTCCTTCTTTTCCCCAAGACACAACTCCTTCACTAGGATTGATTATCTATTGACATCTAGAGATCTGATGGAGAATATATCCTCCACTCTCATTGGCCCTCGAATCTGGTCAGATCACTCCTGGATAGAAGGAGATATTGCTTTTACAAACTCAGACAAACCATGCACAATCTGGAGTTTAAATAAAAATCTTTTATTAGACAGAAATATACAAGAGGTTATAAGGAAGGATCTCCAGCACTATCTCCAAGCAAATGAAAATTGTGGGGTCACTTCAGATTTCATTTGGGATGCCTTGAAGGCAGTTATCAGAGGTTCCTTCATCTCCCTAGGATCAGCCTATAAAAAGAGAAAAGAAAAATTAAGAACTGAGCTGTTGCAAAATATAACAGATCTAGAGCAACAACACAAACAGTCAGGCTGCAAAAAAATACTCAACCAACTTACAGTAGAGAGGAAGAAACTAGAAGCACTAGAAGTTGCAAAAATACAAAAAAAACATTTTGTACATTAAACAGAGATACTGGACTACTTCCCCAAAGTCCATTAAATTACTAACTTGGAAAGTTAATAAACAAAAGGCAACTAAATTTATACACTCAGTAAGAGACCCCAGTGGCAAAATCCTTTCTACCTCACAGGGAATTCTCGGGGTATTTGAAAACTTCTACAAGAAACTCTATACCACAAACAATCCCAAAATGCAAGAAATTAACAAATATTTGGCAAAAATGGACACCACTAAAATCACAAATTTGCATAGGGAGTTAATGGAAAAACTGATAAGTGAATTAGAAATCCAAAAGGTGATTAAAGATCTTAAACCTAATAAGACTCCGGGGAGGGATGGTCTACCGGCTGAATTCTACAAAAAATACTCAGATCTCCTAGCACCTCAGCTAGCAAAAACGTGCAACTTTATACTAATTGAAGGTAGGCTCCCCCAATCCTGGGCTTCCTCTGACATTGTCGTTCTCCCTAAACAAGACAAAGATCCTACAAACCCTGCCTCTTATAGGCCGATTGCACTACTAAACAAAGATGCCAAAATTTTTACTGCAGTGTTAACAAATAGGCTGAAAACCTTTATAACCTCCTATATACACAGAGACCAGACGGGCTTCATGCCTAAACAACAAATGGTCGATAATATCTATAAAACCCTAAACATTATAAATTTTGAGAAATCTTTAGACAAAGAGGCAATTATCTTGGCTCTTGATATTGAAAAAGCTTTTGATAGCTTGGAGCCAACATATCTAGCCGCACTTCTTGACAAAATGGGATTTGGAGAGAAATTCCTAAGGGTGATACGTACAATATATACTAACCCACAGGCACAGCTGAAAATTAATGGTCACAGGTCTAATGATATTTTAATGACACGGGGCACAAGACAGGGATGTCCCCTTTCACCCCTGCTATTTGCATTAGCAATTGAGCCTTTGGCTCAAGAAATCAGAAGAGATCAACTTATTAGTGGTGTACAAATAGGTGACTCAATTTACAAAACTAGTATTTTTGCTGATGATATGGTTGTATATTTAACAAATCCAGTAACCTCTTTAGACAACTTGACATCAACCCTCACTAAATTCAGCCAAATATGTGGTTTATCAGTTAATCTAGCGAAAAGTGAAATATACCCAATCAGAGTTACAGACAACACAATCAAATTACTAAAAACCCACTTTTCCTACAAATGGATCCAGAACACTTGAAAATATCTGGGAGTGCACGTTCCCCTAAACTTAAATGAAATCATAAAGTATAATCATCTAAATTTAGAACGCTCTTTGTCACAACATTTCAAACAGTGGAATGACAAACACTTTTCTCTCTTGGAAAGGGTTAATATAATCAAAACATTTATACTTCCCAAATTTTTATTTTATTTTAGAGCTTTGCCAATTCATATACCTGTAAAACATTTGATACGTTGGCAAAAAAAACTGACAACCTTTGTCTGGGCCAACAAAAAAGCAAGATTTAACAAAGTGATACTAACAAAATTGCCTGAGCAAGGGGGGTTGGCTTTGCCAGATTTGCAAAAATATTACAAAGTGACCCACCTAAATAATGTTCTGATAATGTTGGACCAACAAAATCAAAAGGATTGGAAAGAGGTAATGCATGTGTATACATGTTCGGAAGTCTTTTGGAATTCCCCTTCCAGCAGGGGAGTGCATCTTAATGATAACCCGTTTTTGAAGGCCATGTTGCAGAACTGGGATAGAACAAAGTTAGGGCTGACACGTACAGTTTCCTTGGTAGCAACATTTACTGGCCAAAACTGGTTTCAGCCTGCAGAACTCCAACATTCCTTTAAAGCATGGAGGAAAGGAGGGTTAAACAGGTTTATTGATATAAACAAAAATAAATTCTTAATGGGGAAATCTGATTTAGAGGGTAAGATAAAAGACAAACTGCCCTGGTATGAGTATCTACAAGTAAAACACTTACTTGATACTGAGGTTATCTGCAAAGCTTTGGCAGAACCCCTAACTGATTTTGAATTACTAATAAAAAAGGGCACCTCTGGTGCACAGGGTCTTATATCCTCTCTTTATAAAATGTTATCATCAATTTCTGGATATAAAATATTGCCATATCAAAAGGTGTGGAATAAGGATTGCAATATTGTGGTAACAGAAGATAAGTGGCAACAACTGTGGGGCAATTACATATTCACCACCAATATAATATGTATTAAGCTACAAACTGTAAAGCTGATGATGAGATGGTACTTGACACCATCTAGGTTGCAGCACATGTCCCATTCGATCTCCCCTTTATGTTGGAAGGGATGTGGGAGTAGAGTGACATACATGCATTGTTGGTGGGATTGTGTCTATATCAAGCAGTTTTGGAGTGATGTACTTAAATATATAGAGAAAATGACCACGTATCAGTTACCTCTCTAGCCAGAGGTGATACTACTAAATGATTGGCATGATATCCCCATCCCAAAAGAAAGAAAAGCTTTAATAGCTCAATTGTTGGCAGCGGGTAAATCCATTCTGGCAGCAGCCTGGAAGAGTGAAAACCGCCCAACCATTTCCAACTGGTTGCTGAAAGTCTGGGATCTCTTTATTTTAGCCAAGTTGACTGACTACACCAAACAACGTGAAAACCCAGATTACAAATCACATTTTATTGAATTTTGGTTCCAGTTCTGGAATTTCTGTCGATAGATAACTATACTAAACAAATTGTTAAACCTAAAGATTGTTTTAATGTTCTACTTAGTTTGTAAGAGTGTCTTTATTCAAACTGTATAAATCTTTATGACGACAGAGTCATAATTTTGTATTTGCAACCATTTAGATTGCCTAAACAAAAGTTAATTAATTAGTTTCTCTGTTTCCTTATACATGACGTTGATTGTTCTTGTATCTCCTTATAATTACAATAAATACATTTTAAAAAAAACTAATACCAGCTGGGTTAAGGCAGGAGAGGGCATCCGATAAGGAGACCAATACACAAACCACATTAAACAATTTTGCTGGGCGTGAGCCTGCTGACACAATGAAAGCTGCATAGAATTCCTTCTTCGCAGCCTTCATCGCCATCTCATAGGCTTTCATAAATGTCCTATAAGAGGCTCTTGCCTCTTCATCACGAGAACGCCTCAACACTTACTCAAGCTGTCTTAGCTCTTGTCTTTTCCGTCACCGCTCTTCTGTATACCCAGGAGCCTGCGGGGCACAGAGGTAAAAGGGCGACAGGGAGTGATTTCATCGATGGCTTCAGAGAGCCGGACTTGCCAGTCCTCTACCAGCTCATCCAATGAACCGCTGTGGAGCTTTGGATCCTGCAGAGCATTTTAAAAATCAGTTGGATCCATGAGTCTCCGTGGGTGAGCATAAATTTGCTCAGCGCCCTTGCAAGGGGCGGAGACGGGGTGGCATATCCAACCGAGCATTCAGAACTGAGTGGCCAGACCATGGCACCAGTTCTACTGCTTCCAGAACCACATTTATCCCCATCCCAAAAATCAAATCTAGCATATGGCCTACTTTGTGTGTAGAGGCCGACACAAATTGAGAGAGTCCCAGTGCTGCAATGGAAGATGCTAGGTCCGCAGCCTGTACAGAGGTGGCATAATCAGTGTGGACATTGAAATCCCCCAGCACCACCAACCTGGGGTACTCCAAGGCCCGCTCTGCCAATACCTCCAGCAGGCACGGCAGGGTATCTGCTGGTGCGCTAGGCAGTTGGTACACCAGACAGCCAAACTCTCCTTGGCACCCCACACGAGGCCCACACAATCAATGCCAGAAATGTCAGGGATGGGGAGAGTCCAGAAGGAGAAAGACTCTTGAGTAAGGATCACCACCCCATCCCCCTGGCCTCCTGTTCAGGACTGATGGAGGACTGAGTATCCTGGGGGAGGGGGTCAGTTCTTCTGAGGTGACTGATTCGGCTTCTCTAACCCAGGTCTTGGTCACGCTTACCAGGTCCACTTCATTCCCTTCAAAAAAGTCTTGCAGTGTTATTGTTTTATTATTTATGGAGCTGGCGTTGTACAACATCAGTGTCAAAGAGGAGGGGGCTTATCTTCCTAGCTCCCTTCCCAGCATATCTCAGGATAGGACACAGGTTAGAAGGGCTTTGAGCCATACCGCTGGACTAGATGACCATGGGAACCCATTTCAGCTTTATGTTTTTATGTTTATTGTAACTGCAAACTCAACAACCAGTTAATATATAGCAGGATTTCTCTGCTCTTAAATTGATTTCAGTTCCATCATTACCATTTTGCTTTTGTTTTAAGGTTTCGCCACTATCTTCTTTTTTCCAGAGGCTGTTTGTCTGCAGAAAAGACCTGAGAAAGAACCACAACAGCTCCAATTGGAACAGGAACAGCAAATAAGGAGGAATAGAACAAGATGGAAGAGGAGGAATGAATCTTCTGCTTCTCAGGGTGCTGAATCCCAGGACATCCTGCCATACTGTGGAAGAATCACTTGCCCTGTGTGTAGAAAAGAATTCCTTTACCAATCACTGTTTGATATACATTGGAGAAAACACACAGGGGATAAACCACATCAATGTGTGGACTGTGGAAAGAGCTTTGCTCAGAGTTGGCAGCTTACTGTCCATCGACGTATCCATTCAGGGGAGAAACCTTTTAAATGTGTGAACTGTGGAAAGAGCTTTGCTCGGAGTACACAGCTTACTGTCCATCGACGTATCCATTCAGATGTGAAACCTTATAAGTGTGAGGACTGTGGAAAGAGCTTTGCTCGGAGAACAGATTTTAATGCCCATCAACGTATCCATTCAGGGGAGAAACCATTTAAATGCGTGGACTGTGGAGTGTCCTTTACTTGGAGTGCGCAGCTTACTCTTCATCGACATATCCATAAAGGGGAGAAACAATGTAAGTGTGAGGACTGTGGAAAGAGGTTTGCTCAGAGTACCGATTTTAACATCCATCAATGTATCCATTCAGGGGACAAGCCATATAATTGTGATGACTATGGAAAGAGCTTTGCTCAGAGTACAGATTTTAACATCCATCGACGTAACCATTCAGGGGAGAAACCATGTAAATGTATGGAGTGTGGAAAGAGCTGTGCTCAGAATAGGCATCTTACTGTCCATCAACTTATCCATTCAGGGGAGAAACCATTTAAATGTGTGGACTGTGGAAAGAGCTTTGCCCGGAGTACGCAGCTTAGTGTTCATCGACGTATCCATACAGGAGAGAAACCATATAAATGTGTAGACTGTGGAAAGACCTTTGTTCAGCGTACACAGCTTACTGTCCATCGACGCAGCCATACAGGGGAGAAACCATTTAAATGTGAGGACTGTGGAAAGAGTTTCGCTCGGACTGCACAGCTTACTGTCCATCGACGTAGCCATACAGGGGAGAAACCATTTAAATGTGAGGACTGTGGAAAGAGCTTTGCTCAGAGTACACAGCTTACTGTCCATCGACGTAGCCATACAGGGGAGAAACCGTTTAAATGTGAGGACTGTGGAAAGAGTTTCGCTCGGAGTACACAGCTTACTGTCCATCGACGTAGCCATACAGGGGAGAAACCATATAAATGTGCGGACTGTGGAAAAAGCTTTGCTCAGAGTGCATACCTTACTGTCCATCGACGTATCCATGCAGGTGAAAAACCATATAAATGTGTAGACTGTGGGAGGAGTTTTGCTCACAGTTCACAACTTACTGTCCATCGACGTAGCCATACAGGGGAGAAACCGTATAAATGTGTAGACTGTGGAAAGAGCTTTGCTCGGAGTACACAGCTTACTGCCCATCAACGTATCCATACAGGTGAGAAACCATATAAATGTGTGGACTGTGGAAAGAGCTTTGCTCGGAGTACAGAGCTTACTGCCCATCGACGTATCCATACAGGTGAGAAACCATATAAATGTGTGGACTGTGGAAAGAGCTTTGCTCAGAATATGCAGCTTACTGTCCATCGACGTATCCACACAGAGGAGAAACCATATAAATGCGTGGACTGTGGAAAAAGCTTTGCTCGGAGTACACAGCTTACTGTCCATCAACGTATTCATACAGGGGAGAAACCATATAAGTGTGAGGACTGTGGAAAGAGCTTTGCTCGGAGAACACAGCTTACTGCCCATCAACCTATACATTCAGGGGAGAAGTCTTTTAAATGTTTAGACTGTGGAAAGAGCTTTGCTCGGAGTGCAAACCTTACTGACCATCGACGTATTCATATAGGGGAGAAACCATATAAGTGTGAGGACTGCGGAAAGAGCTTTGCTCGGAGAACATATTTTAATGCCCATCGACGTATCCATTCAGGGGAGAAACCATTTAAATGCGTGGACTGTGGAATGTCCTTTACTTGGAGTACACAGCTTACTCTTCATCGACATATCCATAAAGGGGAGAAACAATGTAAGTGTGAGGACTGTGGAAAGAGGTTTGCTCAGAGTACCGATTTTAACATCCATCAATGTATCCATTCAGGGGACAAGCCATATAATTCTGATGAGTATGGAAAGAGCTTTTCTCGGAGTACAGCTTTTAACATCCATCGACGTAACCATTCAGGGGAGAAACCATATAAATGTATGGAGTGTGGAAAGAACTTTGCTCAGAATAGGCATCTTACTGTCCATCAACATATCCATTCAGGGGAGAAACCATTTAAATGTGAGGAGTGTGGAAAGAGTTTTGCCCGGAGTACGCAGCTTAGTGTTCATCGACGTATCCATACAGGAGAGAAACCATATAAATGTGTAGACTGTGGAAAGACCTTTGTTCAGCGTACACAGCTTACTGTCCATCGACGTAGCCATACAGGGGAGAAACCATTTAAATGTGAGGACTGTGGAAAGAGTTTTGCTCGGAGTTCACAGCTTACTGTCCATCGACGTATCCATACAGGGGAGAAACCATATAAATGTGTGGACTGTGGAAAAAGCTTTTCTCAGAGTGCATACCTTACTGTCCATCGACGTATCCATGCAGGTGAGAAACCATATAAATGTTTAGACTGTGGGAGGAGCTTTCCTCACAGTGCACAACTTACTGTCCATCGACGTAGCCATACAGGGGAGAAACCGTATAAATGTGTAGACTGTGGTAAGAGCTTTGCTCGGAGTACACAGCTTACTGCCCATCAACGTATCCATACAGGTGAAAAACCATATAAATGTGTGGACTGTGGAAAGTGCTTTGCTCGGAGTACACAGCTTACTGCCCATCGACGTATCCATACAGGTGAGAAACCATATAAATGTGTGGACTGTGGAAAGAGCTTTTCTCAGAGTGCATACGTTACTGTCCATCGACGTATCCATACAGGGGAGAAACCATATAAATGTGTGGACTGTGGAAAGAGCTTTGCTCAGAGTGCATACCTTACTGTCCATCAACGTATCCATACAGGGGAGAAACCATATAAATGTGTGAAATGTGGAAAGAGCTTTGCTCAGAGTACATACCTTACTGTCCATCAACGTATCCATACAGGGGAGAAATCGTAAGTGAGCAGGCTGTGGAAAGCTGTGTTCGGAGTATGGAGGTTACTGGCCTTTAGCAAATCCATACCAGGGAGAAACAGTATTAATGTGCAGACTGTGCAAAGAGCTTTGCTCAGACTTTTAGTCGTATTGTCCCTCGACAGATCCACACTGGAGAGAGTCCATATACCTAGAGTGTGAAGGAAACTGATGAGTTATGTTGTTTTCTATCAAAATATTCACACTGGAGAAAACAGTCTTTTGAAGTAGTGTGTAGTGCATCCTTCTTTTAAGTTGGGTGTATGTGCAAAGGACAAATGTTATATTTCTTTTATGTTAGAAATTTTTAAAATCATTTTCTAAGTCACCTTTATCGATGTGGAAAAGGCAAGTTATAAATGCTTTAATAAATAAATTATTAAATAATAAATAAATGCTTCCACTGTGGGAACAGCTTCAGCCACAACTCCTCTATCACCAGGTGTCATGAAGTATATGCAGGAGAGCAAGCTTGCTTCATGTCAGAGGTGTCATAAGAAAGGCAAACTAGAAATTTTAGTCAGAGGTGTTAGAAGAAAGGCAAACTAGTGTTACCATTTCATGGAAGCTTTGTGACTTGACTACTGTAATGCACTGTACATAGATCTCCCTTCTAACTTAACTCAGAGACTCCAGTTGGTGCAAGATGAGCAGGAGCATGGATATTTGTCCCATTGTGCTGTCACTCCATTGGCTACGTCCCAGTTCCCAGGCTCAAAGGTTTTGACTATCACATACAAAGCTCTTCATGAACTTGGTCTATCATATCTATGGGATCACCTCTCCCCCCGTTTCCAGCTTGGCAGCTTTGGTCATCTGTATGGGGCCTTCTTGCAGATGCCACCTTGCACATGGACAAAATCAGCAGCTGCTCATACATGTGCATTCTCTGTGATGACCCCCACTTTATGGAACGAACTATCTGAAGAGGTCAAGAAAGGCATCCACTTTCCTGCTTTCCGCAAACAATGCAAAGCTGAATTATTCAAGAGGGCTTTTAAAATCAGATATAAGGGCTGTAACGTAAGGAAGCGCTGTCGAAGAAATATGTCTGTAAAGGTATCCTACTACATAATTCCCTTGAGTTTCGGACGACTCATCCCAATTCCCAGAGCACGGGCACATGAGTGCGCCCCTAGTGGGGATAAGGGGGAGTCTTCTGGCTGCACTCTAGGCCAGGCCCGACCCGGTGCCAATGAGGCTGGAACAGCCGCTTCCGGGACTAGGCCCATGAAGCTTCCTGCCGCTGCTCCGCCCCCCCCCCCCAGGTCAGCGGCTGCATCCAGAGCCAAAGCTGGGTGTCCTCTCAGTGGCTCTGGGTGGAGGTGGTGCAGCACTCTCCCGCGTGGAGGGAGCCGCCGGCTCAGGGGCTCAAAGGTGCACTGAGAAGCACCCTGAGGCAGCCCCTGACCTCAGAGAAAGCAGGAACGGGAGAAGTCCTAGCAGCTTGCCAGCCAGCCAGGCAGACACCCAACTTGCTCTGCTGCCTCCCGGCCGCTCAAGCAAGGCAGACACCGCATAGCCCTCTCTATCTCTCTCTTATTTTGTGCATGTGCGTGCATCCTCTCCGGCCACC
Source organism: Eublepharis macularius (assembly GCF_028583425.1). Classification (NCBI taxonomy): domain Eukaryota; kingdom Metazoa; phylum Chordata; class Lepidosauria; order Squamata; family Eublepharidae; genus Eublepharis; species Eublepharis macularius. The sequence goes on from NC_072793.1 coordinate 185,655,250, forward strand.
GACCCACCCGCTGTTGTCCTGGCAGCTACTCCCCTAGCAGAGTCTGGTGGATCTCGGGGAGATCCTGGCCCGCCAAAGGACAGCGCAGGCAGTTGGGCTGGCTAAAGGCTCCTCCTGTGCCAGGGACAACCGGCCCACTGAGATACGTCAAGGAGTAGCCCAGCCGGGGTCCCGTGAGGCTATGCTGCTCCCCACCCCCCGCCTGGCTGGAGGCAAGCTTCTGGGTTGCCAGCCCCAGGTGGGGACATTCTGGGGGATGTGGGGAGGAGCCTGGAGAGCGTGGCCATGGAGTCCACCCTCCAAAGCATCCCTCTGCTCCAGGAGAAGGGATCTCTGTCAGCCGGAGATCATTTTAACTCCAGGAGATCTCCAGCCACCACCTTGAGGTTGGAAAGTAGGGTTGCCAGCTGCAGATGGGGAAATTATGGGGAATCTGGGGTGGCTGGAGCCTGGAGAGGGTGGCCATGGAGTCCACTCTCCAAAGCAGCCCTCTGCTCCAGGAGAAGGGATCTCTGTCAGCCGGAGGCCGGTTGTAACTCCAGGAGATCTCCAGCCACCACCTTGAAGCTGGGAAGTAGGGTTGCCAGCTGCAGGGGCTAAAATGGGTGTCTGCTGGGTGCTCAAGCTCACCAGGGTGCTTGGCACTGCCTCACAGCACTCCCCCCTGTGGTTGCCCATTTGGCCGCAATAGGCGCTGGGGTGGGGTCAATACCATGCCCGGCTGCCCTGCCCTCCCCCTTCCCTAATCAGGATGCTGGGGAGGTGGCAAACCTGGCCCAGCTACTCTGCCTCCCCCTTCCTGATTGGGGCGCTGGGGAGGAGGCAATGCCAGCCGTGGCTGCCCAGCCCACCCCCTGACCAGATTGAGGCACGGTAGAGGCAGCAATCCCTGCCCCACCTGCCCTACCCTTTCTAGAGCCCGTTGTATTTTTTCCCCCACAATGGTCTTTGCTACTAGTATAATAATAATAATAACAACATTCGATTTTTATAATGCCTTTCTAGACAACTTAATGCCCACTCAGAGTGGTTTACAAAGTATGCCATTGTCCCCACAACAAAAGACGCTGTGAGGTGGGTGGGGCTGAGAGAGCTCCAGAGAACTGCAACTAGCACAAAGTCACCCAGCTGGCTTCAAGTGGAGGAGGGGGGAATCAAACCCGGCTCTCCAGATTAGAGTCCTGCACTCTTAACCACTACACCAAACTGTCAATAGGGTGACTATAGATTTTACTACTGTTGGTGTAAGTATGATCCTACCAGGTTGTTCCTGTGTTCTTTAATATGTCTTTCTTAGAATTGCATATGGTCTATTTCAGCATTTCTTCAACTCTGTATTGTATTCCTGCTGTTTTAAATCTTTGCAAATATGTATGTATAACCCCTATAATATTGTTTATTGAAATGCCTTTGAAATTGACTATAGCGACTCACACTGTGTAATCTATCTTGCTTCTCAATGTACTCCCCACTTTCGATGGAGTTCGTTTGACCCTTGCAGACTTGGATCCAGCGCTACTACTAGAAAAAATAAGTTAAGGCAGCCACAAAAAATACTTTCTACAACCTCACTCTAGCCTGGAAGATGGCTTCGTACATAAGCAAGGCCGACCTGGCCACCTGGACTCATGCTATGATAACATCAAAACTTAACTATTGTAATGAACTATACATTGGTCTCCCATCTAAGTTAACTAGGAGGCTCCAGTTGGTGCAAAATACTACGGCTTGACTGTTTTCAGAAGCAAGCGGCAGCATGAACATCACTCTCATCCTACAGTCACTCCATTGGCTACCTATTAGTTACCATTTATAGTTCAAGTACAGTTCAAGTATTGGTTATTACATTCAAATCTCTTCACGGCTTTGGCCTGGCATACTTACAGGACTGCCTCCCTCCATGGCAGCTTTGATTATATGAACAGAGTCACCTGCAGGTGCCACCCTGCACATGGGTGAAATCAACAGCAGCCTGCACACGGGCTTTCTCTGCAGTGGTCCCTACCCTGTGGAACTGCCTGCCTGAGGACGTCACTCCCCACTCTCCTGGCTTTCCGCAAACAATGCAAACTGAATTATTCAAAAAGGTTTTTTTACTCAGCTAGGAAGGCTGTATTGTAGGGAGGGGGTCTCAGATGCTTCACTAATGAGTTAGGGACCTTAGACTCAGCACTATGTTGCCTTACATATTTGTCACTTATATACCTGTGTTTCATATGGTCTAATGTTAGTCCTAGAATTGATTATGTTGTTTCAGCATTTCTTCAACTCTGAATTGAATCCTTGCTAATGCTATGTCTCTGTAAACTTGTATTTATTTACCCTATGGCATGGTTTATGGAAATGTCCTTGACACTATATGGAAATTTCCTTGATCATGTATAGAAATGTCCTTGATACTGATTGTACTAGTCTCACACTATGTAATTCGCCTTGAGTCTAGGTGAGAAAGGCGGACTATAAATGACATAAATAAATAGATAGATAAATAAATGGTTCTGTTGAAAGCATGAGAGTGGCCCAAAGTTAACCAGCAATCTTGTTACCCAAATGGCTGCATGTGGGAATTTGAACCTGATTCTCAGAACCAAATATCACTGTTATCCAGTTTCTCTAACATTGCCATCCTAAGAAAAATTATTCCAATCTAAACCCATTGATGTCAGTGGGCTTGGACTGGGTTAACTCCTCTTAGGATTGCACTGGAAGTGACCCATCAAGCCACATGTTACATGTATGCAATGATGTTAACAAACAGAGGATCCACTAAACAGTATAGTAATACAAACAGTGTTACCACGTCAGTGGGTGGCTCAAATTATGAACAATCACTTTCAAGGTTATTAATAAAGTGAACAAACACAAAGGTAAATTATGAACACGCAAATTAAATGCCTATATTGTATTTCTTAACATCAATAAAGGTAATAAAGTCCATGAACTCAAGCCTTGTGGTTGAAAGTTAAACTAAAGCACAGAGAAGGCTCCACCAGAGCCCTGATGCCCAACTCGCAGATCCGGTTTGTTCCTGCTCTTTCGTCTTCCCGATGTCTTCAGGGGCAAGCTCTCCTGTGAGTTCTGTGAACATAAATTAAAATGGAAAACCACATGCCGACTGTACAAACAATCCCCCAATAAGGCTTCCTTGCCTGGGCTTATCGGATAAAAAGTGGGGCATCTGAAATACGGCTTGCATTTTATGTAATAGGATTAGCTTTCCTCGTATGTTTATCACATAAAGCATCTATTGATGACATTACTGGTGATATTGGTGGACTAATACTCATTCTCACGGCATCCCAGGTTTTAAGCAGACTGTCTCTAATTACATGAGTTGTATGTTGTATTCCTGGCCTTTTCTTTACCCAAAAATAAGTATGTAGCCTTTCTGTCAGATCTGCTGCTTCTAACTTTATTAACCTATCATTTAGATTTTGGATCCAATCTGTAATCGAGACCAGACCTGCAGCTTGATAATATAAATTAATTTTTGGTATGCCTAGTCCTCCTCTTCTTTTTTCATCTTGTAACACTTTAAATCTAATTCTTGTTTTTTTGCCATTCCAGATGAATTAATTTATTTGTTTTTGCCAGTTTCTCGATACCTTTTCTTGTATGTTAATTGGAATAATTTGAAATAAATTTTTTTGGCAAAATGCTCATTTTTATTGTGGAAATTCTTCCTAGCCAAGATAATTTTAATTTAGACCATCTTTCAAGATCTTTGCATTCTCTTCCAGACTATTTCATAGTTGTGTCTTTAAATAATGTGTTATTTTGTCCTGTCAAATTAATGCCCAAGTATTTCACTTGATTTGTTGCTATCTCACATTCTGTCATTTCATAAAATTGGTTAGTCTTAAAGGTGCTACTGGACTCTTTTTGATTTTGTTACTACAGACTAACATGGCTAATTCCTCTAGATCTGTCATTTCCTTGATTTTTTTCTTGTTTCGTTAATTTTTTTTTAATTATTAACTTTAAATTCCAAAAAGGAACCGAATTTTATAAGATGTTCTATGATGTAGTGTAATGTCTCATGTAGATTCAAAATTGCCAGGACCACCTCATCAGCATAACTTTTCAATTTGAATTCTTCACCGTCTACATTTACACCTTTAATTTTAGAATCCTGTCTCACCTTTGATGCAAGAACTTCCATTGCTAAAATAAATAGTTGTGGTGATATTGGACACCTTCGTCTGGTCCCCTTTTCAATTTGAAGAACAATGAGGGAGGCTTCTCCTTCCATACTCTAGCTATAGTACCTTCATTTTCCTGCCATTTAATTTAATAGGTTTGTAGCCTGCTCTCCCCAACAAGTGGGTTCAGAGTGGATAACAACATCAGCAGTGACCATACAATTAGAATAAACAACAAGAATAAAATTCACATGAAGGCTCTTTCTATCATATGTGGTGGATTTGTGATAAGGCTAAACAATTCTGGTCTAAGATATATGCGGAAATGTTGATAATTATAAAAGGTAACTTTCCAAAAAAAACCGAGCTGTTTTTGTTAGGACTTAGCATGGAAAAAATTAATGTAATGGACAGGACATTATTATATTATATGATGGTGGCAGCAAGACTATTATATGCGCAGTATTGGAAGCAAGCGGAGATTCCAGAGATTGAAGATTGGATACAAAAACTGTTGTACATGGTGGAGATGGACAAATTGACTAGAAAATTGAAAGACCAAAATTCAAATGAATTTTTAAAAGACTGGGAGAAATTTAAAGAATATCTGGAAAATAAGTGGGATATGAAGGGACAGTTATGGTCTATTGGATAATTACTGATGTCTATATGATAGTGAAATTAAAGTTTAGGTAGGAACTTTACCTTTAAGGAACAGGAATATTAGAAATATTAGAATAGATAAAATATGAAGAGAATTAAAAATGTTTTAGTGCTGTTGGGGGTCAAGAGAGAAAGGGGGAGGGAGGGTGGGGAATATATGTTATATGTTTTAATTAATTAATATACGGTATAGAAGTTGTAGAGTGTTATAGGGAACTGATGTATGTATTAGATATATGTGTGTATTAACCTAGCCAATAAAAATTCTTTATTAAAAAAAAAAATCAACATTGTGTGTGTGTGTGTGTGTGTTGTGTGCTGTCAAGTCCTGTCTGACCAATGGCGACCACCCTATGAAGGAAAGACCTCCAAACCTTCCTATCATTAACAGACCTGCTCGGATCCTGCAAACTGGAGGACATGGCTTCTTTTACTGAGTCAAGCCATCTCGTTTTAGGTCTTCCTCTTTTCCTAAAAAAATCAACATATATAACAAAAATATAAAAAACTTCTCAGAGCAGTGGTCAGTATTGCACAACCCAATATACAATATGCAGACCCCATGAGGCAGGGGACAGCAGGCTGTTTAGTGCAGATAACAAGTCCTGGAGGGGGTTCAAACCCCACAGCAGGAGACCAGCAGAAAAATGCACCCAACATCAACCACAACCATAGGCCTGGAGGAAATGTATAGGCTTAACCCCTTACCAGCTCTTTGGATACTGATGAATCTCTGAACTTGCACCAAGTACTAGCACAGCTGAGCCATTAGGCAGATGGGTGAAGATACTTTAACACCGCCTGTTCTTCATCAAATGTTTTTATTGGATTACATTGGAATATAAAACAGAGAGCACATAATATTTAAGTAGATCACACTACATTAGCCGCCAAATAAGAAAAGAAAGGAAGTTGCTAATATCTAGTTAGAAGCACATGAGAGTTACAAAAGATACCTGAATGTCCAGGTATCCACTTTGGGCCTTTTAAACAGTCTATTGGGGGGAGAGGTGGATTTCCCCTCCCAGAAAATTAAAATTAGTCCTCTTAACCTCCATAGCTTAGCTAAGCTAACCCTTGGCACGTAGGCTGGTTTTAATGACCAGGGGGCTACAAAAACATGTTTCTCCATCACTTAATGACAGCATAATGAACATCCAAGCAAATGGCCATGAACTGGCAGCTTTATGGCCTCCTCCCTTCTTACTGAGAAGAGAGCAGCTTTCCGAGGGCTTGCTCAGAAAGTGGAATTAAAAGCCTGCTTAATATCTGACGACCTGCTTCGTATTCCCCTACTGTGACAGGAATAGATATGACGTGAGTAAGCAAGTAAGTAATTAATTAAGTAAGTAAGTAAGTAAGCAAGTAAGTAAGTAAGTAAATGAGACTGTAAAGATCCTGGTATAAGTTAACCGTAGTGGTGCCATTCTGTACTCTAGACATGCTTAGAGTAATGTTTCTGGGGCCACAGAGCAGACACAGGAAGCCCTTTGCGTAACAAGGTTACTTGCTGACTTTGGACCCATCACACGCTCTCAACAGAACAACCTTATAGAGCTGATGTGATTATTAACTGGAGGAGAACAATCTAAAAAGTTATGGATCCATGTTGGCGATAAAAAGAGCACAAGAAGAGAGGATGCACCATATTCCATCCTTTACAAAACAAAGGTTATCTAAGAACCTCCCTAAACTATTAGAGACAGTGTTGTCTAGTGGTTAGAGACTAGACTCTAGGAGACCTAGATTCAAATTTCCCTTGGCGGCAGAAAGTTACTGGCTGACCCTGGGCCAGGCATACTTTCTCAGCCTAACAAATCTCACAAGCTTGTTGAGTGGATAAAATGGAGGAGAGAGAACAATGAAAGCTATTTGGGACCCTACAAGAAGAAATGTGGGATATGATATTGATTAAAAATCAATATTGGGATAGTTTTGGGGGGAAACGGATGATCGCTCTTGTCACTACTTCATCTGGTATAGCTGCCACTCTTCTAGGAGGAAGCAGAACTGCTCATTCAGTAATCAAACTCTTGTTAAATATGGTGAGTGGAGCAAGCAGGGTGGAACTCTTCTAAAAAACATACTCTAATAAATTAGTAATAAAAAACCCTTTAACTACTAAATTCTCAGACACTCCTCCACAACATGTATCAACAGGGTAGGACAAATCACTCCCATTATATAATAAACTGTCTTTCACTTATTTCAGCTAGGAACCAAACAAAACAATTCACAAGTTGTATAATATGGGCCTGATTTAGCATAAAAACGCTAGACACTGAGCGAACTTTTCTACAGCTTGCCCTTCTTCTGATGGCTTTGACAGGAAGCATGGTTAATCCCCCACATAACACCTGGAAAGAGAGGGCTTGTGACTGAAATTGTTGACACACAGGAACCATTTATTTATGATATAACAAATTAGCATTTCTTTAATTAAGCATTTATAATTTAGCACAATCTTAGCATTTATTTGGTTCCTCTTTTCTGTTTGGATACATCAATGGGCAATAATCTCTCTACTCCAAACAAAGCTCTCTCCACAGTCCATAGAATTATATGGTTACTTCCCTGTGTGGATATGTTGATGGACAGTAAGCTGTGTACTCCAAGCAAAGCTGTTTCCACAGTCTGCACATTCATATGGTTTCTCCCCTGTGTGGATACGTTGATGGGTAGTAAGACTTGTACTCCGAGCAAAGCTCATTCCACAGTACACACATGTGTATGGTTTCTCCCCAGTATGGATACGTTGATGTAAAATGAGATGTATACTCTGAGTAAAGCTCTTTCCACAGTCTGTACACTTATATGGTTTCTCCCCTGTGTGAATTCGTTGATGGATAGTAAGCAATCTACTCTGAGTAAAACACTTTCCACAGTCCACACATTTATATAATTTCTCTCCTGTGTGGATACGTCGATGGATATTAAGCTGTGTACTCTGAGTAAAGCTCTTTCCGCAGTCCACACATTTAAATGGTTTCTCCCCTGTGTGGATATACCTATGGGCAGTAAGAGTTGCACTCCGAGCAAAGCATTTTCCACAGTCCACACATTTATATGGTTTTTCCCCGGTATGGATACGTTGATGGACAGTAAGCCGTCCACTCTGAGCAAAGCTCTTTCCACAGTCTACACACTTAAATGGTTTCTCCCCTGTGTGGATATATCTATGGGCAGTAAGTGTTGCACTCCGAGCAAAGCATTTTCCACAGTCCACACATTTATATGGCTTCTCCCCGGTATGGATACGTCGATGAACAGTAAGGTCTGCACTCCGAGCAAAGCTCTTACCACAGTCTATACATTTATATAATTTCTCCCCCGTGTGGATACGATGATGAACAGTAAGCTGTGTACTCAGAGCAAAGCTCTTTCCACAGTATACACATTTATATGGTTTCTCCCCGGTATGGATACGTTGATGTGAAATAAGACTTGTACGGTGAGTAAAGTTCTTTCCACAGTCCATACATTTATATGGTTTCTCCCCTGTGTGGATACGATGATGGACTGTAAGCTGTGTACTCCGAACAAAGTTCTTTTCACAGTACATGCATTTGTATGGTTTCTCCCCTGTGTGGATACGACGATGGACAGTAAAGTCTTTCCGCTGAGCAAAAGTCTTTTCACAATCCACACATTTATATGGTTTCTCCCCTGTATGGATACGATGATGGATAGTAAGCTGTGTACTCCGAACAAAGTTCTTTCCACAGTCTACACAATTATATGGTTTCTCCCCTGTGTGGATACGTTGATGGACAGTAAGTTGAGTACTCCGAACAAAGCTCTTTCCACAGTACACACATTTATATGGTTTCTCACCTGTGTGGATACGACAATGGACAGTAAAGTCTTTCCCCTGAGCAAAGCATTTTCCACAGTGCAAACATTTATATGGTTTCTCCCCAGTATGGATACGTAGATGGACAGTAAGTTTTGCCCTCCGAGCAAAGGTCTTTCCACAGTTTGCACATTTATATGGTTTTTCACCTGTATGTGTACGTCGATGGACAGTAAGGTTTGCCCTCCGAGCAAAGGTTTTTCCACAGTACGCACATTTATATGGTTTTTCACCGGTATGGGTACGTCGATGGGCAGTAAGGTTTGCACTCCGAGCAAAGGTCTTTCCACAGTCCACACATTTATATAGTTTCTCCCCTGTGTGTTTTCTCCAGTGTGAATGAAATGCTGCATAATAAAAGAATGTTTTTCTACACACAGGGCAACAGATCCTTCCGTGGTTTTCACCTTCCAATGGGAGCTCTTGTGGTTCTCCCTCATGGTTTTTCTGGGGACCATCAGCCTCTGGAAAGAAGAGGACAGAGTGATGAGATCTTATAACAAAAGGAGAATCAAGGAAAGAAGGACATTAATTGCTCTTGATAACAACAGAACAGGAATCACTTGTACAAGAATCCAGCCATGCATTAATTGTCTGAGTTTTCATGTAGGATAAGCATAGAAAACAGAGTTGGAATGCCAAGGTCATCTAGCCCCACCCCCTGCAAAGTGCTAGAAATTCAAACCTATCCTCCCCTCCCTTAGTGACCCCCTACTCTCTGCTCAGAGGAAGGCAAAAAAACTCCATGATTGCTATGGGCATATAAGAAAGGGTCATGAGGCATAGCACTGGCTCATCCCTTCATGCCCTCCCTTTCTTGTTCTATGTACATTCATATTGAGTAATAAATCATCATTGCTCTCAGATGCCTCTTCTTACATACTTCCAAGGAAGGAGAGCCCACCACCTCCCAGGGAAGCCTGTTCCACTGAGGTACTGCTCCAACTGTCAGGAAGTTCTTCCTAATGTTTAGCTAAAAACCCTTTTGATTTATTTATTTTATTTGACTTATATACCACCCTCCCCACAAATGGGCTCAGGGCAACTTAATTTTAACCTACCCTTTCTGGTCCAACCCACTGGGGCAACAGAAAACAACTCCACTCCGATTCTTTTAAAATAAAGAACAATGAGGATTTACCATTTGAATATGGTTGGCTGCAATATCGACAGATTAAAGACTTATTTGAATTTGATAAAAGAAAAGTGGGTTTTAGAACTAAAAATACAGAATTAGAAGAGCTTTTATTTGGAGGGGGAAAATTGATTTCTAAGGTGTATAAACTTTTATTGAAATGGTATACGGAAGATGAGATGGTTAAAACTCAAATGGTGAAGTGGGCAATAAATTTTAATAAAGAAATCACAATGGAGACTTGGAAATTTCTATGGAAGAACACATTGAAGATATCTACATGTAATAATCTAAAATAGACTGTATACAAGATAATGTATAGGTGGTATTTAACAACAAAAAAATTAGCAAATAGTAATATGTCAAACAAATGCTGGAAATGTAAAAAAACATGAGGGTTCTTTTTACCATATGTGGTGGTCATGCGACAAGGCCAAACTTTTTTGGTCAAAAATATTTACGGAAATGTTATTAATTATGAAATGTAATTTGTTGAAGAGCCCTGAAATGCTGTTGTTCAGATTGAATATGCAAAAAGTTAATGGGAAGGATAGGACAGTGTTATTTTATTTATTTTATTTATTTATTTATTCAATTTATATACCGCCCATCCCCAGGGGCTCTGGGCGGTGAACAGTTAAAATCGATAAAAACAAAAACTAAAATCAATATACAAATAATAAAACAAATTAACAAAGTGCAGTGGTGGGGAGAACCTTCCCCACCCCAAAGGTGGGAGGCCGACATGGCACCGCCCCCTTCAATCACCAAACGCCTGGCGGAACAGCTCTGTCTTACAGGCCCGGCAGAACGATAATATGTCCCGCTGGGCCCAGGTTTCCATTGACAGAGCGTTCCACCAGGCTGGGGCCAGGACTGAAAAGGTCCTGGCCCTGGTTGAAGCAAGGCGGGCTTCCTTAGGGCCGGGGACCACAAGTAAATATTTGTTCGCTGATCGGAGCGATCTCCGGGGAATGTACAGGGAGAGGCAGTCCCAAAGATATGCCGGTCCCAACCCACTCAGGGCTTTAAAGGTAAGAACCAACACTTTGAACCTGATTCGGAATTCAACTGGAAGCCAGTGCAGCTGGCGCAGGACAGGTGTGATGTGTGAGTGGTAAGGTATACCAGTCAGGACCCATGCCGCTGCATTCTGGACCAGTTGTAGTTTCCGGATCAGGCCCAGGGGTAGCCCAGCGTAGAGTGAGTTACAGTAATCTAGCCTGGAGGTGACCGTTGCATGGATCACTGTAGCCAGGTCCTGGGGCGTCAGGTAGGGGGCAAGTTGCCTGATCTGACGAAGATGGAAAAATGCAGACTTGGCAACCACCGTGACCTGGGCCTCCATCGATAGGGAGGCATCCAGGAGCACACCCAGACTCTTTACCACTGGCAAAGTTGCCAGTGGTGTCTCATCCAGGACAGGGAGCTGGATCCCAACATCTGGCAGCCCCTGTCCCAGCTGCAGGACCTCCGTCTTCACTGGGTTCAATTTCAGCCTGCTCTGTTTCAACCATGCCGTCACAGCCTCCAAAGCTCTGGCCAGATTGTCTGGGGCCGTGTCTGGCCGGCCGTCCATCAACAGAAAAAGTTGGGTGTCATCCGCGTATTGATGACAACCCAGCCCAAACCTCCGCACCAACTGGGCGAGGGGGCGCATATAGATGTTGAATAACATCGGGGAGAGTATCGCCCCTTGGGGAACCCCGCACACCAAAGGGTGACAGACCGATAGATCTCCCCCGAGCGCCACCCTCTGTCCCCAACCCTGGAGAAAGGAGACCAGCCACTGTAAGACTGTCCCCCTAATCCCCACGTCGGCAAGGCGGCTGGCCAACAAATCATAGTCAACCGTGTCAAACGCTGCTGTGAGATCAAGTAACACAAGCAGCGCTGACTCGCCTCGATCCAGATGCCTGCGAAGGTCGTCTGTGAGGGCAACCAAGGCTGTCTCCGTCCCATGGCCAGGACGGAAGCCAGACTGGAATGGGTCCAGGACTAGAGCATCATTCAGCATCATTCAGCATCATTCAGCATCATTTTATATGACTGTGGCAGCAAGATTACTATATGCACAGTATTGGAAGCAAAAAGAGATACCAGAAGTGGAAGATTGGATACAAAAACTGTTGTACATGGTGGAGATGGACAAAATGACAAGAAAATTGAAAGAACAAAATCCAAGTGAATTTTTAAATGACTGGGTGAAACTTAAGGAGTAACTTGCAAGTAAGTGGGACATGAAAGGACAGTTGTGGTCTCTGGACAATTATTAAGATGCATAGAGAATAAGTAAAAGCTTTACCTTTAATAATAGGGACAAATATTTGAATAGAGATAAAAATAAGAAATAAAGGGGTTATAGTGCTGTTGGGAGTCAAAAAGGGAAAAGGGGGAGGGGGAAGGGATGGGGGCATATATACCGATTTAAAGGGTAAATGTAGTTGTCCTATGTATTATGGAATGTATGTTAACCCATTTTTTTAAAAAAGAAAACAACTCCACTCCATCGTCTATGTGACACCCCTTCAAATACTTGTAGAGGGCTGTCATATCACCTCTCAGTCACCCCCTTTCCAGGCTAAACATACCCAGCTCCTTTAACCTTTCCTCACTGGACTTGGTCTTCATACTGATAACTGTCTTTGTCCTTTGGACACATTCTATCTTGTCAACCTGTGATGCCCAAAATTTAACACAGTACCACTGGCCAAATCCCCTACTCTGCCATAGAAGCTTACCTCTGGTCAATCACTCTCCCAGCCTATACTTCCTCACAGAGATATTGTGGGATAAAATGGATGAGGACTGAAAGCCTTTTTGTATGCTGCTTCGGGTCCCCTTTGGGGGAAAAGGGGGATATCAATAAAAAATAAACTATACAAACAGAAATGGTGCCACTATATTTGAAGGGTTTGCATGTTACAGTTGACACAAGAAAGCTGTCTAAGAAAACCTCTATGTGGCCAGCTCTATCATGTGGGTTCTCAAGAAAAAAAATCAAGTTCACACAGCGTGGGGTTCCTCATGCTTTCTGACTGACTGCCACAGACTCTTCATGCATGCATACTGATACTCTTGAAGGACAAGCTACATTTTTGTAAAAAAGGCATAATATTAGCTTGCGGGCTTCATCATAATTCCATATGTCAGAACAAGGTAACAAGATAGCTGTTTTTTAAAAAGGTGGTGGTAAATGGTAGGTAAGGAAAATGTGGGCAAAACATCTGTGTGGACACTCGACTGATATTGTGGGTTTCATGTCCAAGCCAAGGTTGGGATATTCAGAGGGGCAGCGGGTGTGGAGAAATCAGCACTGGAAATGAGCTTTGTTAAACAAAGATCGAGAAAAAGCATTCACCTGGACTGAATTGTGACATTGGCTTCCTGTCTCATTACCCATGCTGATTTCTTCATACCCACTACCCTCAAAATACTCCCCCCCTTATTCAATCACAGCTGCTATTGTCATTCACTGGCTATTATCATTCATCTTCTGTAATCACTCCACTCTCCAAGAACTGATGGACTCTAGATGTATCTGAAGAAGTGAGCTGTGGCTCACAAAAGCTCATACTCTACCACAAATGTTAGGCTTAGAATCATAGAATCATAGAGTTGGAAGGGGTCATATAGACCATCTAGTCCAACCCCCTGCCCAGTGCAGGATCAACCTAAAGCATCTCTGACGAATATTCATCCAGCCTCTTCTTGAAAACTGTCAGTGAAGAGGTGCTCACCACCTCCCTAGGTAGCTGATTCCACTTTTGAACTACTCTGACCGTGAAGAAGTTCTTCCTAATATCCAGCCGGTACCTTTGTGCATGTAATTTAAACCCATTGTTTCGGGTTCTACTCTCTGTTGCCAACTGGAACAGCTCCCTGCCCTCCTCCAAAAGACAGCTTTTCAAATACTTAAAGAGAGCAATCATGTCCTCTCCTCAATCTCCTCAGCCTTTCCTTGTAGGGCTCAGTCTCCAGACCCCTGATCATCCTCGTCACTCTCCTCTGCACTCTCTCAATTTTGTCCACATCCTTTTTGAAGTGAGGCCTCCAGAACTGCACACAATACTCCTCTATGGGGAAAACTGGGCTTCTCTATGGGGAAAACTGAGGAGGGGGTTCTAGGTGGCTGGGGGTGGCATTTTGCAAGCAAAATGCATCAAAGCTGCAGAAGACCCTCTCCTAACCCTCCTCTCAGGACCATCCAAATTACAGAAAAATTGGACTTTGGGGGGCTATGTTATGCCCCCCCCAAAGAAGGTGCCCCTATCTACCACCAATCTCCATTGTTCCCTATGAGGACCAACCTTCACATCAGAGAATCACACTACGGATGTGAGGGCGATCTGGCTGCGACATGTCACCCCATTGATCACCAGGGTTGATTCGGCTGATCTGGCTGGCTAGGCGGGTGTCCCCTTCCTCTCTCACCGCTCCATGTGCGTCCCTCCCGAAGCTGCGCGCTCGGTGGAAGAGGACGACCATCCCAGATAGAAGGAATCACACTAAGAAAATTTAATTTAAAATACACAAAACCATATGAAGCAAGGGACACTCTTGCCACTAGAAGTAAACTGAAGCCCACTCCCCACCCCATATAACCAAAGTGAAACTCACCAGCAGTAGCTGAAGGACAGCAAACGCAGCACTGGGCCACATCTCAACCAGCAGGCAGGCTAGAGGAGGCTGGAAAGGAGAGGCTGGGAGCAAAGCAGCCACAGGTGGGACTGCCTGAGGTGATTAACAGAGAAAGCCTGGTACCCAACAAAGGAGGCGCTGGTGTGGCTGCTCAGAGCAGCCAAGGCCCTAGCTAGAGGGCTGGGAGGGTGTGGTTGGCAGATGGAGCCGAGGATGGGAAGAGGGATATAAGGGAAGCTCTCCCACAAGGTAGGGTGGTGAGTTAGGAGCATGGCGGGGGAGGGAAAGAACTACCAGCAAGGAGGAGATGAGGCAAGTGAAGGCTTTGGGAAGCTGGAAGTAGGAGAAAGCAGCCGGGAGTAAGCCAGGTTGAGCAGGCCTGCGAGTGGGTTGAGAGGGAGCGAGGGTGAGGTATACCCCCCTCCTTCCACGGAGTGAGGCCCTGCACCATCTCTGCACGTGGGCTTTCCAGAGGCGAAGTCAGGTACGCCGGCACACAGCACCACAGCGCCTGCAGTAGAACCTGACACCCCCCTCTCCTCAAAGAGAAAAAAATCACTCTCAATCCAATGTCCTCTAGGTGCAGTCATCAAGTCCAATCAAGTCCAGGTCCATTTTGCTTGCAAAATGCCACCTCCAGCCACCTAGAAAGCCCCCTAGTTTTCCCCATAGGGAACAATGGAGATTGGAGGTGGATAGGGACATCACAGTATTTTGAAAATCTGACTCATTTTGTAAGATAGCAGTATCAGGGTGTCATGATCCTGGTGATGGCTCAGAGCAAAGGAGGGCATAGGGGACTTCAGCACAGGGAAGGGGAAACCCCAGCTCAGACTGAGCCACCAAGATACAGCGTCTCAACCCCCTCCAAAGGCAAGAAGGACCCAGCATCCCTGCCTGATACCCTATCATGTGGCCTTGACGAAGGGCCATGAAGGTCTCTTCTCTCTTTCAAGAGACCACATAGTCCTTGCAGGGTGCAAAGAAGCTGTTAATGGATCTCTTATAAATCTGATATCTCTATTTTGGACATCCCACCCTTCCTTGAGGGGGCTTACAACAACATTTTCCTCTGGCTTGTGATAGGCAAGCCAGAATTGTTCGCCTTGTTTCAAACACATTTTCTTCCGGGTAGTTACAAACCAGTTTAATGTATCGGTTGACTCATACTGAAATCACCTCAGCCTTACTCCTGCCTGACACAGGAGTAATATGATGTTTTAGTTTACAAGGAAACGTTTTAACTTACAAATAAATGCAATACCCCGATGAGGGGAGTCCTCCTTAGAAGCAGCCATTTCTGCCTTCAGCCACAGTGAATAAAGGGAAAGGGGAGCCTTACCCAGAGAGGCCACAGCCTGACTATTGTCCTCCATGACTTCCTTGTGAAGGTTTCTTTGGTCCGGATCCAGCAGAGCCCATTCCTCCTCAGTGAAATGCACAGACACGTCCCCCAAGGTCACTGGACCCTGAAAAAGAGAAACCCCTCTCTCCTCTTAGCTAATGGAACCATTCTTCCCCTTTTAAGCACAATCGCAAAGGACTATAATTAGATGCTTGCAAGATTCAACCTTCCATTATTTCTTTTCCTTTTTCATCTTGTGGACAACACACCTGGAAGCCAAGGAAAGGATGCAGAGAGGTTCTCTGTGGGCTAGGGAAGGGTGGGGGGTGCGGGGAGGCACCCAAGGTAAGAATTGGCACTTCCACACTTACCCACTGTGGCTGCATGGAAGCTGCTTTCTCTCTGTCACAAAGAGATGGCAAAGAATATATCGTTGCTTTCAAGGCCACGCCTGGAAGGATCAAAAGGTAATTGGAAGACATTCTAAACTTTCCAAGTATTTAGCATTTCAGTTTCTAACACGAGAGAAGAAGATTCTCCCTTTCTTGGCTCATAGTCACAACTACCCTCACCTCCTTATTTAGGATAATTTTTTTATTCCAAGTGTTTGCAAAATCCAGTCTTGCTATGGTTACCAATGGACACCTGTTTCTCTACTGGTACAGAATTCACAGATTTGAGAAGGAAGAATTCTAAAAAGCAAGGAACAGGCAGTCTTAAACCCACCGACAGAATCACAGTTACCATATCCCAGAATCTCTTGGCATGTGGGCAAGAAGAACGCAGATGGGAAAAGCCTTGCAATTGGTAAAGTACCACTGCTGACTTCACATAGAGGCACTCCTGTCCATCTCCCTGCGAAAGTTATCTATCAGGGTAATCATGGCTGTTTCAGTCCCATAACTAGGCTTAAACCAGTGTGGAAAGGATCTAACAATTGGCCTCATCCTGGAAAGCCTGAAGCTGTCCAGCCAGTACCCATTCAATCACCTTGGCCAAGAATGGACCATTTGAGACTGGTGGGGCGAGATCTCCTGGGACCAGGGCAGTCTTCTAAAGAAGTAGCTGAACACAGCCTGTTTTGAGGCTGGGGTGAGCACCCCCCTCCTCAATGAGGCATTAAGTCCCTCAAACACTCAGTCTAGCAGGCCC